>NC_080101.1:52838792-53154292 GCF_950005125.1 Chionomys nivalis | reverse complement strand
ACTGCCTCAGCTAGCTCACACATGCAGTCTACAGCAAGGAGCAGGGCCAGTTCTGCTCACTGGCCCTCAGATCCAGGTCCCCCTCACTCAAATCACCAGGGCCAGCTCTGATGTTTTACCCAGGCAAGGTGCAAGGCCCTCTCTCCTGATTGCTGTAGGGGGCATAGGAGTGGTGGCTGAGTGAGCTCTCCTGCTCTCAGGACCTGGGGCTGGCTCAGCTGAGTACCCCTCCCCACAACAGGGTCAGCTCTAGAGGATTGCCCAGGCGGGATACAGGGCAGGCTTTCCTGTATGTTGTAGCTGTAGCTGTATGAGGAAGGCCTGGTTCTCTCACTCTCATGACCTCTGGGCCAGCTCTTTCACCTGCCCCCAGTAGCAAGGGGCAGAGGGGGGAAGGGCATCTTTCCCTCACCCTTCACACCGCATGGTAGACTAAGGGGCTATGGCTCTGTTACTCTCACACCCTCAGGGCTGGCTCACCCTTTGTCCCTGACAACAGGGTCAGTTCTACTGTGCTTCCCAGAAAGGAAGCAGAGGCTGCTTTCTTGTGAGGTATGAACCCTTGCCTGCCTCAAGTGGTAATGGGTGAGTGGGGGAGGTAAAAATGTTCTTGAATGATTTTCTTTTATAATTGTTTTATTTTTTTTTTTCTTTTAAACACTGCTTGGTCCATTAGCTCTAGCCTCTTGCTGGCTAATTCTCACGTCTTGATTAACCCATTTTGGTTTACCGGGAAGGATCTTAACCTGCGTCCATCTTGGAGAGGAGAGCTATAGCGTCTGCCTCACTTCCCTTCTTCCCAGCATTCTGTTCTGTCTTCCCCACCTACCTATGTTCTGACCTATCAGGCCAAACAGTTTCCATCATTTCCTTTTTTTCTGTTTAAACAAAAAAGAAAGGCATTCACTTTAACATAGTAAGATTACATATAACAAAACAGTTATCAAGCAAGAATTACAGTCACGATATTTATATCTATTTTATCTTTTATCATAACTAAGGAAAACTATAACCATAACTAACCATTCTTCAACTCCATCAAAGACTCCAGAAGGATATAATATTACCTAAGCAAACAAGAAATAAGCAACTTCCAAAACTCAAGAAATGACAGAGACATCTCGCTGCCTGGACAGTCACCCAAAGTTCCTCTGTACTGTTGGGCATCCATCTTTGGCCTGCAGGCCCACAGTATCCAGCAGACATTTCAATGAAGCAGGAAATTTCAAAGACAGTTCAGTCACTTTCTGCTGTGTCCTGCAGAATGTCTCGCAGACTCTTTCATGAATCAGGAACCCCGAAATACCATCTCACCTTTAGGCAAGTTCAGCAGTCTGCTCCTGGCAGCACCAATCTACTTCAAGAGGAAGATGGGCATCGAAGAGGCTCCTTATGGAGTTGGTTAGCCATTTGGGCAAGAAACTGCTCTTGCCTGGACTGTTGCATAAACTGGACACAGAGAACCCGCAGAAAGAGGACTGTTTTATTATTTTGAAAAATAGTTTGAAACTATGTGGGGAGTTTTGTTCTCTTTTTTGAGACAGGTTCTCATGTAGCCTAGGCTGGCCTTTTGCTATGTAGCCAAGGATAACCTTGAACTCCTTGATTCCCTGCCTCCCCTTCCCAGATGCTGGGACTGCAGACACGCACCTCTGTGCTTGCTGAGCCTGTGCGTTTTTACAAGCCTTGCACAGAATTGACGTACTGCTCGTCTCCATGAGGATTGTCTGCAGGTCCCCTCTGCACACATTGCCAACATCAGACGTGTTTTACTGGTGCTTCATAGGCTCAACCAGGAGGAGCAAAGCCTTCTGTGTCCAGCAGTCACCTCTTTGGTGTTGGTTCTTTTAGTGGAGTCCCGAGATTGCTGCTTTGCCAGGCTTCTTTCAAGCTTAGCCCTTGCTTCAAGGGACCACCCAAGGCTTTGTTCCCTTTCGTTGAGAAGGTTTGGGGCTCTCCCTCATCCCTCAAGGGTACCTGTGCTCGCATGGTTTCTGTTCAGAAGTGGCTCTACTCGTGTCTAGAGTTGCTTCTCACTAATTCAGGAGCTCGCCTCTTCTCAGAAGTGTGGTTTTCATTTGTGGATTCCCTTGAGTTTACACTGTGGGGACTTGCTCTTCTTGCTTGCTCATGGCTTCTACCAAAATATGTTAAAATTTCAGCAGTTGATTTTTAGGATTCTCTTTCAGTACCACCCATTATCGCTTCCCCTTTTGAAACACTGATGATACGTGTATTATTACATTATTTTTATGATCCTTAAAGCATTGGTCATTTTTTTTTCAGTCTTCTTTCTGTTTTTTTTCAGATTGAGGTTTTGTGGGGTTTTGTTCTAAATTTTATTGATTCAGTCTTTATTTTGCTGGTAAGCCTATCTACTGAGTTATCTTGTATTTCTTTGGAGAGACTGTTGTTTTTCTTCTACTTGTTATAAGTGTGTGCAGTTAATTACTGAAATATTTAGAAATATTTGTCAGATAAGTCTGCATCATCTTGGTGCTGGCATTAATGTTTGTCTTCTCTCCCTCACATTGTTTCTTGGTGTGAGTGATGTTCTATTGTAATCTCAGCATTTTAAGTACTGTACTCTGAAACTTCTGTTTCCAAGTGTCTCTATGATACTGCCCAGCTGAGGGTGGGCTGGGCTTGTCATTGAATAATGGATCCTGGCTGAGCCTGCGCAAGAGGTTTGTTCACAACAGGGAACAGGGAAGCTTGTTGGGAGAGGGGGAAGGGGCTTGTGCCTCATAGCACCCACAAAGACATGTTCCTCATGATTCCACTTTTCTTCTGCTGGGTTCCACTTTGTTACTGTTTTCCACGTGGGTGACACCCTGATGGGAGAAAGGGTTTGGGCACAGCTGGGTGGTGGTCAAGTCTTGACCCTCTGTGACGCTTCTCCTGAAGTGCCCCTGGCATTGCCAGTCACGGGCTAAAATTATTGACCGCCCACCTACCTTTCCCTTTCACCATGCTTGAGAAGTTGACTCTCCTTGAGTCTCGCAGGCTTGAAGTTACGAGCTCCCAAATGGCTTCTGCTGTTACGAGAGGGGTAAGTTTGCCCCTCCCCACCCGCCCACCGGCAGTGACAGCCTAGAGTAGGACACTTGCTATCTAAGGTTTTCTGTGTTATTCTTTTTCTGGCCCTTTGGGGAGAGAGTTTGCTTTGAGGGGCTTATTTTCTTCCTTCCCTACGTCCCTCCCTTTCTTCTTCCCTATATTGCTACTTCCAGGGTGCAGTATAGCTCACACCCAGGCCAGAGTGTTTAATACAAAAAGAAAATCCAGAAGCTCACCACTGCACTGGTTCTTGAGTCCTGAGGTCCCTCCTTGTTCTGCCTCCCTCTCACCAAAGTCCTGCGTCCTCCTGTTTCACATACACCACCTGGAGAATTTGCTTGTCTATAGCAGGGAAAAAGGAAAGGAAAACCTGTTCATCTGGTATGGAAGCAGAAATTCATAAATGTTCTTTCTAGAACATTTCAAAAATATAATTAAATTTAAAATGCAAGTGTCTTTCTATGTATGTTTCTAAAATACCAGTTCCCTGGTAGAAAGTGAAAATTTTCTACATCTCATTAGCCTCTCTGCCGATACAGCAATCCAAATCAGACCATATCAGCTCGAATTAGAAAAGCCCCAGGTTTAATGGGTAAAACGCTCCCGATGATTTTTTCCAGCCCCGCAGAGAGGATATGGGAAAGAGAGTCTGGAAAACCACGTCTGTTTTCTGGGGGGCAGTGTAAGTGCCCTATGGGAGTGGTCTTGAGCATCTCTGGGGGAGGGGGTAGTCCTTTGGCGTGCTTTCTGAAATGTGGCAGGATTTGGAGATGGGGGAGGGGTCTGGGGATGGAGCTTCCACCAGAATGTTCCAGACTCTTTGGGTATATGGATGCCACGTTCCTCTATTGTTATCTAATAAAAAAATATAATATGAATATTCAGTGGAAAGATACGTTATCTGTGTGCACTGATTTAGATAAAGTGTGATAGATAAAGATTTCTAAGGTCTTGTCTCTGAAACCCATGATCTTGCAGTCCTACCCAATACAATAGACTTCTGAACTGTCTCTGCTGATGAAGAGCTTACACGAGCTAAACTCCAAAGCTCAGGAACCTTTGAACGACAATTTCCCTTTGACCTTGAAAATCATTTTTTCTTATGAATCAGTTTTGTACAAAGCCCTGTAGATTTTAGTGTGGCTTCTTTTACGTGTGTGTGTGTGTGTGTGTCTATGTTGTGTATCAAACCATGAGCTCCTCCTACAAAAGAAGAAAGCTCCCTTTGTGGCAGATAGATAATTGACTTAGTCACTTAGTGCTGACAACACATCTATTGTTGCCATTGCCCGTAATTTTTATGTCTTTATACATCACTGACAGATTTGAACACCAAATACAAACATGTAATTTTGAAAGTTCACCCTAATATGTGCTTTCTGTCTGCATCTTTGTAATGTGAGTTCATTCACTCGTTTGTCACTAGCGATAAACATACTGTGTGTGGAGCGACCCGGGATGTGCTCGAGCGTGTTAAATGCTTACATTTTGGGAACAAAGGAATGGATACTGTGCTAAGTTCTCAGTGGTAAAAGAGATTGAAGACAAAAACTTGAGGGAAGTCAGTAACAGACATTGTCCTAATTAATTTTGTTCTTAAAATTGTACATCTTGCCATATCTTTTATTTTATTGTGTAAGATGGGCTATAACAGTAATAAAATGCATATTTATTTATTAAAAACTTATGATCTAACCACAGTACCAAATGAGTTTTATATATTCACTTTTAAATTAAATAATTGCATATATTTTTGTGTAATGCATACTAGAACTAAGTAATGTAGTGCTAGTGACAAGTTGGTCCTCATGATAATTTACATATCACTAAATGATAATTTACATATCACTAAATAATTTACGTATCATTAAATATCATTAGATGAAAGCCTACAGAAATAGAGAGTTCATCTCTTTATTTAGTTCAAGATTTATGAAGCAAATATGTTCCATAATGAGAACATGCTATTAGAATTAATAAAGGTTTAGCCTTTATACCTTACTCGTAGATCTAACATGGCTGGAGTGTGATCCTAGCAGATGTAAGAATCAAGCACGGTTTAAGGATCTTGAGACCCGCACTGCATGTGTCTTGTCAGCCTCCCACCATCTACCCTTTGCAGGTCTGGGCTTCTATGTGGTACCACAGAGCCATCGCTGCCTGCTGCTGAGATGTGAATTCCAGTCGGAACCTGAGGTGGGCTGCACATCCTGCCTTCCTTACATGCAGTCAGGTCGCGTCTAATACACAAAGGAATGGCCCGTCTGTTCTCCTTAGTGATGTAAAGAGAAGCTTTTCCCTCATCCAACAGGAGGCAGCCCTTAAATGTCAAACAGGTAGACAGCCCACTAGCCAGCTCCCTGCTGGTTCTGCAGCATCAAGCCATAGCAGTCCTATATGAAACAGTTTGACTCAACTCTTTGGGCCAGAGTGGGTGGGGGAATAAACAGCCTTCATATTTGGCATGAAAAAAATCATATAATTTTATATCTATTATCCTAAGACAAAGTATTTTCTTATTATAAGAATAGTTGAAGTGAATTAGGCGGTAGTGGTGCACACCTTTAATCCCAGCACTTGGGAGGCAGAGGCAGGCGGATCTCTGTGAGTTCAAAGCCAGTCTGGTCTACAGAGCTAGTTCCAGGACAGGCTCCAAAGCTACACAGAGAAACCCTGTCTAGAAAAAAAGAAAGAAGGAAGGAAGGAAGGAAGGAAGGAAGGAAGGAAGGAAGGAAGGAAGGAAGGAAAAGACAGACGGACAAGGAAAATAACAGTTGAAGAGTTGAAGTGTTTTTAGGAAAAGGAAATCTTTAGATATATAAAGGTATAAAATCTCACCTGGGCAAACTGGCTTGCAAGTCAAACTAGGCAAAGCATTTGAAGTACCAGTTAGTACATAGGTTTGCAGTTTCCAAGGATTGATATTTAAATTTATGACTCCTGTTTTAGTGGAATAATCTTTACAAATTTAAGAGAAAGAAACGAAATGTTGTTTTGTTGTTGTTGTTGTTGAGAATTGTGGTGAGTTTGTAGCTGGAGGACAATACCAGGTGTTTCCATCACGGGCCATCAAATCAGCGAGACAGCGTTGCGTGAACACCAGACCTTCAAGCAGATTGGCAGATGCCTTTGTAATCTTCCAGAACTATTCACTAGAATCAAGGTCCTGTGACATATGTGGGAGTTTGGGGGCCAGTGGTAGAAAGCCATTTCCTCATTTTTGTGAAAGATTTTGCCAAGTTAGCTTTAAATTCTCTTGTATTACAGGGCATGACCTAATTATTTCCACAGTGTCTGAGAATTCAGGCTTCTCACTAATACTTGAATCATAACAGATATCATTTTTTTATATTAACAATGTTTTTATATCCAAGGAAAAATATGTGCCCAAAGAGAGCCATCTGATACTTATGAATTATTAGTTAGATATGTAAAGCATGGCTCTTTTTTAGGCCTTTTATCAACATATTACTATGTTTTGTTCAATTTGAAATTCTGTGATCCTCAACTAGTAGCTTCATTTCCTTTGTTTTAGGTATCTTGCCTGGTTTATTGGGGGGTACCAATGCATTGGGGGGAATGGGAAATGATTTTCCATTTCTTCAGTCATGGTTTTTTCCCCATTGTGCTGTAAGATCTCCCATCTGTGCTCATGTGCTTGATTTGGCGAGTCCCCAGGTTTGCTGTATCCCTTCAGTCCAGTTGCCGGGGAGTAGCTGAGTGGCATCTCGCTCGCCTAGAGCTTGGAAGATACCAGTTGGTCTAGCTCAGTCCCGTGTTGCCTGCAGGCTCACAGCTCTCTCACGAGAGCTCCAGACACTGAGAAGATGGCAAGTACTTGCTGGCCTCGGGCCTCACTCCAGTACCTTGGAGTGCATATGGCTGCCGAGGCATGGCTTGATCTGGTGCTCAGACATTCTCTACAGTCCACCTGTCTCACACCCTTCTGGTGTTTGGAGGCTTGGAACAATACTAGGAAAGAGAGGTGTCTGTGCCAGCCTGGTTTCGTCTACTGATGATTTCTACATATTCGGAGTCCATGATTTCCTCAGGCATTGGTCAGTTCTCTTAAGTTCCTCAGGGCAGGGCAGGCCCTTTTGTGTGTTTTGAGTCTTAGGCTCTGAGCCTTCTTCCCATCCCAGCTCCTCTGTATTTTAAGTAGTTGAACCAGTTCTTCTGATTCATAGAAGTGGGTTGGGAGGTAAGCAAGACCTAACCCTAATGATGGCTACTCTTGGGAGCTCCTTCGTGACAGGGAATTGGTTTGGTGTTGATTATGGGGCAGCAGAGAAAGCCTCATCATGATTAACTGCCTTTGTCAGTGGTGTTGTTGTTTGTTTTTTTTAAAATGCCATAGCCAAAGTTCTCAGGCTGTAGTGTAGGGCTGGTGTGGCTGTTCTCAGGCTGTAGTGTAGGGCTGGTGTGGCTGTTCTCAGGCTGTAGTATAGGGCTGGTATGACTGTTCTCAGGTTGTAGTGTAGGGCTAGTGTGACTGTTCTCAGGCTGTAGTATAGGGCTGGTGTAACTGTTCTCAGGCTGTAGTATAGGGCTGGTATGACTGTTCTCAGGCTGTAGTGTAGGGCTGGTGTGGCTGTTCTCAGGCTGTAGTGTAGGGCTGGTGTGACTATTCTCAGGCTTTAGTGTAGGACTGGTGTGACTATTCTCAGGCTGTAGTGTAGGGTGTGGCTGTTCTCGGGCTGTAGTGTAGGGCTGGTGTGACTGTTCTCAGGCGGTAGTATAGGGCTGGTATGACTGTTCTCAGGCTGTAGTGTAGGGCTGGTGTGACTATTCTCAGGCTGTAGTGTAGGGTGTGGCTGTTCTCGGGCTGTAGTGTAGGGCTGGTGTGACTGTTCTCAGGCTGTAGTGTAGGGCTGATGTGACTGTTCCCAGGCTGTAGTGTAGGGCTGATGTGACTGTTCCCAGGCTGTAGTGTAGGGCTGGTGTGACCGTTCTCAGGCTGTAGTGTAGGGCTGATGTGACTGTTCTCAGGCTGTAGTGTAGGGCTGATGTGACTGTTCTCGGGCTGTAGTGTAGGGCTGGTGTGACTGTTCTCAGGCTGTAGTGTAGGGCTGATGTGACTGTTCTCAGGCTGTAGTGTAGGGCTGGTGTGACTGTTCTCAGGCTTTAGTGTAGAGCTGGTGTGACTGTTCTCAGGCTGTAGTGTAGGGTGTGACTATTCTCAGGCTTTAGTGTAGGGCTGGTGTGACTATTCTCAGGCTGTAGTGTAGGGTGTGACTATTCTCGGGCTGTAGTGTAGGGCCGGTGTGACTGTTCTCAGGCTGTAGTGTAGGGTGTGGCTGTTCTTGGGCTGTAGTGTAGGGCTGGTGTGACTGTTCTCAGGCTGTAGTGTAGGGCTGATGTGACTGTTCCCAGGCTGTAGTGTAGGGCTGATGTGACTGTTCTCAGGCTGTAGTGTAGGGCTGATGTGACCGTTCTCAGGCTGTAGTGTAGGGCTGATGTGACTGTTCCCAGGCTGTAGGGTTGGGCTGATGTGACTGTTCTCAGGCTGTAGTGTAGGGCTGATGTGACTGTTCTCAGGCTGTAGTGTAGGGTGTGACTGTTCTCGGGCTGTAGTGTAGGGCTGATGTGACTGTTCCCAGGCTGTAGTGTAGGGCTGGTGTGACTGTTCTCAGGCTGTAGTGTAGGGCTGATGTGACTGTTCCCAGGCTGTAGTGTAGGGCTGGTGTGACTCTTCTCAGGCTGTAGTAGGGCTGATGTGACTGTTCTCAGGCTGTAGTGTAGGGCTGGTGTGACTGTTCTCTGGCTGTAGTGTAGGGCTGATGTGACTGTTCCCAGGCTGTAGTGTAGGGCTGGTGTGACTGTTCTCAGGCTGTAGTGTAGGACTGGTGTTATTGGTCTCAGGCTGTAGTGTAGGGCTACTATGACGGTTCTTGGGGTATGAAGTTTCTTCTGACTTACCACTCTACTATGTTTAAGTTTCTTCATGGTCAAAAAGGTTAACATCTGCGCTCTAAATAGCAAACTGACAAGCAAAGAACAGCATGAGACACACTCCTGAAATCCTTTTTAAAGTTTCCAGGAAGCTGTTGCAAACTTCTTTCATTTGTGTTCTGCTTAGTCATCTGACCAGTCAAGACTAGGAGCTTGGAAACATTAGCTGTCAGCGCTGAGTGCTGGCTAAGTGTCACCGTGGGAGGATGCTAGCAGGCAGCTAACAGCTGCGCTGGGGCACCCTGGGATCTGGCTGCTGAGTGGGGTCTCCACATTTATCATCCATGTGAATTGCATCTGCACACTAACATCACATGTTCACAGGACGTACTGCGGTTTACTAGGTCCTTACAGACTTGTAGTGAATTGTGGATAGTTCAGGGAAGGGTCTTTGGGCTAAGCCAGTCATGGAAACATTTGAAACTCATCCTTCCAACTGGAAAGTCTTGTGTTTTTGTCCTTTCTAGCTTCCGTTTCTCTAGGAGAAAGAACAAGCTGCAGCACATACCCGTTCATCCTCACTCTGTGTTGTGGAAGACTGCCATGCCATTCATAGCGACTGTCCACTGGACACGGGGCCACTGGGTGGTGCACTGCCCTAGGTTTAAAATGTATGTGTCTTCTAATACCCTGATATCAGTCTTCATCAGTGCACTCAGACCAGGCTGTCTTGGTGTCACCGTAAACTGTTGGGGGGGGGGGGTTCGTTTTTCCCTGTCATCCCCACTGATGCACAGTGATCAGCATGTGGGCATTCTTGAGCTCGTAGACACTGACTGAGACAGTCTAGTCAGGAGGCACAGAGAGTGAGTTAAAACTGTCCTTAGATCTTTTTCCTCAATGGAGACTATGGAAAAGTATTTCTGTAGCAAAATCATCACTGTCCTTTGGAAGCAGGGCTTTTACATTGACTTGGTTTGACCTCTCAACTTTTACAGAATTCTGAGGAAGAAATTCCTCTACCCACTCTGGAGTGATGCCCACTTCACAACCCTATTTGAAGACTGGGATTCATATTGTTGTGATTTTTTTCAGTCAAGATTGTGACACATTATAACATTAATGTGGCCATATTCTATATTAAAAATACATAGTCTTTATGCAACAATCAGAATAAAACTTCAGATAAGAAGTAGTGGTGCATATTTTAGTTTCCTTCCATCCACACAATTCAAAATATCTTTGCCTTTGTTGTTATTGCTTTGTTTTGTTTTTTGAGGCAGGGTTTCTCTGTGTCCTGGAACTTACTCTAGCCAGGCTGGCCTCCAACTCACAGAGATCTGCTTGCCTCAGCCTCCCAATTGCTGAGATTAAAGGTGTGTCCCACCACTACCCGGCTCAAAAATATCTTTAAGCATTTAACAAACTAAGCAAGTTATAGTTAATGGGATCAATTTTCCTTATGATTGATAGGAAACTCGTCCCATCCTGCGTTCATATTTTCTCTGATTTATCACACACCTAGTGTTCTTACTGATTGGAGAGGAACACTGAAGAAGTCACTGACAGGGAAGGAGAGATGGCTCGGGGGTATGAGCACTCATGCACAAACCTGAGGACCCACGAAAACACCCGCATAAACTCCAGCTGTGGATGCCTGTGCCTGTAACCTTAGCACAGGGTTCAGGAGTGGAAGAAGCAGGAGGAGCATCGGTTTGCTGGTAAGCCAGGCCTAGCCAAAAATGGCAAGTTCCAGCAGACTCACTGAAAAACTTTGTCTGAAGGGAGTAAGAGAATGGTAAAGCAGGACCTGATGTCCTCTTTTGGTCTCCGTGTATGTGTATGACAGGTGTATGTGCCCCCCGACACATACATGTACACACAAACCAGTCTCCCAGAAGCACATACAGAAGACCCTGGCAGAACACTTCTGAGAGTGCATCAGTGGTGGGAATTTCCTAGTGAGAATGCAGACTTGGGCTCCCACCCCGGAGGCACCCGCTGGGACCCGGGTGTCTTACATGTGCTTTTCATCACGCCTCCTTTCATCATATTCCCATACCTTTATTTAGGTCTGAGCTTTACAAATCACTTCAATTTAATTCAGTCTAGTTATAATGTCAGAATTTTAATCAAAGCATGCTATAGTGACATATAGTCTGCAGTGTGTTTAATGTAGGAATTGGAGAATGCCACTACCAATTAGGAATCCCATAAACACAGCTGAAGATGAACTCTGGCCTGTGTGTACACTTGAGTCCTGTGCGCCATTGAAAAAGACGAGGCTTAGAAATGCGGGTACAGCACTTAGCTTTTCCTTCTTCACTGGTGGCAGTGAAGAGCATTTCCTGATTGTAAAACTCAAGAAGACTCAAATGGAATTAATAGACTTCCCTTAGATATTGGAGTATTCTAGAAAGGTTTAATGCTTGTGATGTGTTCTTCGTAAACTGTGGTTGTTTTCTTGAAATCTACATGCTTTGACTATGGACCTGTTCAGTCTAGCTCCTTAAAAATGACATTCAGCAGATCGAATGTGTTCTGTTATAGCTTCACTGCTGTGTAGACAAAGTAACAAGGAACGTGTGCCCTGTCTGACCCTAGCCCTGGTACAGAGACTTCCCTGTGTTGAGAGGTGAAGCCAGCCGTGGCCGGGCATCCTTGGCTGCTGTCCATTTGCTGCACTTTGGCCCAGCTGAGAAACAGGAAGCCTCAGTGAGGAGACTTCACAAGCACACAGCAGCTTTGCTTTCCCCGATACCTTAGCTGTGGCACCCCATCTTTTCCCTGATATGTTAGCTGTGGTGCCATCTGTTAGATTCTTGAAACATCAGAATGGCTTGTGCTGGGAGCAGGTATCTTGGGAAATTTAAATTATTTTAGATTTCTTGTTTGCAGCACATTGTTAATTTACATATGGAATTTTTGTTTGAAGAAGACACAATTGTCCATCTGTGTTTTTATTGTCAATACTTGTCCCCAGGAGTCTTAGTCAACAGAGCAATTTGGATAGCACTAAAGCGTTGGTCTGATACACTAATCTGACTCTGCCAAAGACTTCATATTATGTATAAAATAACCGTGTGAACTTTCAGAATGATCAGTTTAGTCTCATGATTTGGGTTGTTCCTGAAATAAGTTCTAGTGTTATTGGTTTATCTTTAAAGGCTTATTTTTGGAGTAAAGGTGAAAATCCAAAAAATTACATTGTTTTTCTTTTTCTCATTTTCTTTTCTTGTCTGTTTGTTTGTTTGTTTGTTTTTTGAGACAGGGTTTCTCTGTGTAGCTTTGGCTCTCCTGGAACTTGATTTATGAACCAGGCTGGCCTCGAACTCTGCCTCTGCCTCCATACCCGACTGGAAACTACATTGTTTCTTAATGAAAGATAATACATACTTTAACTTAAAATAATGATAGCATTAAAGTAAGGGTCTAGCTTTGGAATTCCTAGTGTTGAGCCATCATTCACAGCGTGGAATACCGCCTAACTAAGTCGCTGTGCTCTCTGACTTAGCCACAGAACACTTGTAGCTTACTCTACTCTACTTCCACAGCCATTTTTCAATAGGTTGAGGATGCTTTGTAGTCTTCTGTCCAATCTTCGTTTCTTTTGTTTGGATAAACCATCTTAAAGGAGAAAATAAAGGAACACAGCAGTGTGTCATTCAGTGTCTGGGGCAAGGTTATGGTCTCTTTTTCTCAGTCTGCAGTGTCTCTGACTTGGTGTGTTTGGAGTCATGACTTGTGGCTGGTAGGGAGACTCTGCAGTACTGAGGAAAGAGCAAATGATTAGTCATGAAATCTGAGTCTTAGAGAACAATCATAAGTAAGTCGCAGGTTCCTGAGTGAGTTCTGTCACTTGTGACTCTGTTACCTGGAGTGGTAAGTGGAAGAGTTGAGATGACTTGCAATATCCCCGTGCTATCGTTTGATCACTCGGTAACTGGTCTTACTGGTGAACCCAGAGAAACAAAAATAGGTGCAGTTCGCTGATCTAGAAAATAACTAGCAATTGCTCCATTGGTGGTTAGGGTTTTCTTATACCAGTGTCCAGCCTGCCTGCAGAAGACCACACGATAGGTGGTCTTGCGGAGAGGAATGTTTCCTTGTCTGCAGCTCTGTGCTAAGGCTACATGGTGCTTGCTGGTCTCATGGTCCGCCAGGTCTAGCAAATTCCTCCCTCTGCTGAGGGCAGCTACCTCTCTTCCTGTCTCTGTCCTTACTCCTAGCAGAACCAATTGCAGGAGCAGCATGGTTATCAGTGATCAGCAGTGCTCATCCTTTGTACCAAATACCCGTCTTCAGTTCAGGGGTGAACTCTGACCCTTGTCACTCCTCAAGCACAGAGCCAGCCCTGCCTTCCCATTCTGGGCTTTCCTCCATGTCCTGGGTGCCTGCTCTCTGTCTCAAGTTGTACACGGCAACAGGTTCTCATACCTATACCATACCTCAAGGGTATCAGAGCCTCAGGAACTAGAGTTCCAAATGGTTGTGAGCCACAGTATGAGTGCTGGAAATGGAGCAGAGGTCCTCTGGAAGAGAATCCAGTGCTCTTAACTACTGGGCCAACTCTCCAGCCTGGAATTAGGATTCTAAGACAAAAGCAGCTATAAAACTTGGAAAGAGCCCCTATGAAACCCAGATTGTCCGGATCTGTGTAGAAAGGAAAGATGGGAAGTACAAGAGTACAGAGTCTTTGTCTTAATCTTATCTTCTCGTTTCTTCACTCTGGGAGCTCAAGGAGAGTGGGCTGAGGAACGATTGGGTGCATGCTCACTGCGTTAGAGGGCAACAGAGCAGGTGCTGCTGAGATTTCCCTGAGATCGGACAGAAGAGGGCACATGTACGGGGGGGGGGGGGGTTACACATTCTCTGTGTTAATCAGACTGCCATTTTCCCACCTACCCTCAGCCTCCCAGCTCCTTCTTCAGTGCCTTGTCTGAACTCATCACTTTCCCACCTGGTGCTGGTGTTTAAAGTGGCCATTGTAAGCTAGCTTGTTTTGTTCTTGTTGTTTTCTCCATAGTTTCTCACTCTGCAGCCCTTGTTACAAAGATGTAGCTGCTGCATTGAGTCTGCAGTGATCCCCTGCCTCTGTCTGCTGAGTGTTGAGATTGTGGGCATGAAACACCACACCTGGCCTGAAAGTAGCTTTCTTCTTTTGCTCTTGTTCAGTGTGATCTGTTTGTCTTTTTCTTTTCTTCCTTTTAATGTTTTTATTACATTTGTGGGGATGAGCACATGCCATGGTGTGTTCGTGCGTAGAGGTCAGAGAATCGGGTCCTGAAGACTGAAGTAAGGTCATCAACAAGGGCCTTTCCCTGTTGAGCCATTTCATACAAGTTGTCTTTCACGTAGGAGCTAAATTGATTTTATCATTTAACAAGATCACATTGCTGAACTGCTCAGAGTTTTGCATGGTTTCCCATCGCACATTTGACTCTGCACTCAGAGCCTTGCATGCCTCGCTATCACATGTCATTCTTCATTCAGACCCTTGCATGGCTGCCCATCACACTGTGCATTCACACATTAGCCCCTGACTGGCCTGATTCTCTGCACCAGCAGTCTCAGCTCCTGTCACAAGCCATTGATTACTCTCTGCTTTTGACCTGGGATCTTAGTCAGTGTTCTGTTGTTGTGAAGAGACTCTATAACCATGGCAACTCTTATAAAGGAATCCATTTAATTGAGGCATGTTACAGTTTCAGAGATTTAAGTCCATTGTCATAGGAGGGAGCATGGCAGCATGCATGCAGGTATGGTGCTGGAACAGTAGCTCAGAGTTTTACACCCAGATCCACAGGCAGTAGTAAGAAAGCCACTGGTTCTGGCTTGGGCCTCTGAAAACTCAAACCCTGTGACACATTCCTCTAACAAGGCCATACCTCCTAATGCTTCTGAGCAGTGCCATTGCCTGATGACCAAGCACTCAAATCTACTTGCCTATGGGACCCATTCCTAGTCAAACGACCACATTCCACTCCCCGTAGGAACTGTAGCCATATCACAATGCAAAAATGCCTTTAGTCCAGCTATCCTTCTTTTAGGAAGGAAAGGGAGCATACTTAGGAAATACTAGATGAAAGCAAGACCAAAATCCAGCAGGACAAACTCCAAACTCTTCATCTCCGTGTCCATTGTCAAAATGGTCTTCAGACCTCCAGCCCCCTCCAGCATTGTTGACTGTAGCACGCTTCTTGTCTTGGGCTGGTTCCACACCTTCTCTACAGCTTTCCACGGCAGGCAATCCTACAACTGGCTTCTCCAGCAACGTGAGGTCACCAGAGATATCCAGGCTTCCCCTTCACAGCTTCATGTACTGCCTGTCTGGGCCTCCATACGGGGACAGCCCTCACACATGCCTGGCCTCAATGGCTTTCCTGACTAAGCAGGGAGATCCCACAGCCCCTTTCTTGTATCCTTGACTCTAAAATCAGAGCCACGTGGCCAAAGCTGCCAAGTTCTGATGTTTACTAGAACTGAAACTTGGTCCCTTCATTCAGATACATTTTCATCAGCTTTCTGTTTCCAGTGGTTTCTCTTACTTAAGCTTTTCTTTAATTCCTTTTACAAATTAGAAGCTTAGCTGGGTGGGGTCTTGCTCTGAGTTACCACTCTTTTTATTCCATTTAACCCCAGGGTTTTCTTTAAACTTTTTATCTCTTTGAGCATTGGATTTAGGTCCTTTACACTTCCTGGTGCTTCTTTTCTCTTCAGAGTGTACATTTTGTGTCGTGTTCAACTTGCTCCTTTTCATTACAGGTCTGCATAAGAGAGATCACTAATAACTACAGGATAAAGTCAATACTGGGCCGTCTTGAAATCTCCTCTGCCAACACCATTAATCCACAACTCTTCAGTTTAACATCAGATAGATCTTTTGGACAAGGGCAAAAAGCAGCCAAACTCTTTGCCAAAATATTGCAAGAACAGTCTTTAGGCCACTTACTAATAATATTCTTCTCCTTTGAAACCTCTTGAGCCATGCCATCATAATCTGCATTGCTCTCAGCACCACCGTCTTCCCTACTTCTACCAGTGTGTTTCGTTAATCCCTGTTTAACATCCAACTGCTTTTCTAATCCAGAATCCCAAAGGCCACATTCTGTCAGCAAGCAACATGGTCAGGCCTGTCATAGCAATACCCCACTTCTGGTACCAACTTCTGTCTTAGTGTTCTGTTGCTGTGTTCATATTGTTGTATATCAACTCTTTAAAGGAAATCACTTAATTGAGATTGCTTATAATTTCTCGTGTGTGTGTGTGTGTGTGTGTGTGTGTGTGCATGTATCATATAATTTAAGTCCATTGTCATGGTGGGGAACATAATGGCATGCAGGCAGGCTTGGTACTGGAAAAGTAGCTGAGGGGTCCACACCCAGATCCAAAGGCAGCAATAAGAAAGAGAGCCACTCACTGGTCAGAACCTGGCTCGGACTTCTGAAACCTCAAAGCCCCCCACCCCGTGACATACTTCTTCCAACAGGGCCACACCTGCTCATCCGTCTGAATCATGCCATTCCCTGATGACTGAGCATTCAAATAGATAGGCCTGGGAGGCTATTCTCATGCAGCCTGGTACCTCTCCTAAAGCTCTCCTCCTCACTGTTAGGAGATCTGGTTATCTTATTATCTCTAGTCATGGCCCCACAGTTAGAAAGCTGACCTCCTTTTTAATGGTTTCTTTTAGGCTGTCTTCACTCAGATTACAGTCAGTCACTAGTCTCAGCTGGTGGGTAAGTGTACCCAGTTTCGCATCTGTCCCTCAGCTTATA
Source organism: Chionomys nivalis (assembly GCF_950005125.1). NCBI lineage: Eukaryota > Metazoa > Chordata > Mammalia > Rodentia > Cricetidae > Chionomys > Chionomys nivalis. Next base: position 53,137,562 of record NC_080101.1, on the reverse strand, counting down.
GTTTCTAGTTTTGCTGTCTACCTTTGTGTGTTCAGGTTAACCCTGGAATTTCTTTGCTTCAGTAAAGAGTGGGTTAGTGAATCCGTCAGTTAACCAGGCACCAACTAGTCGTGAAGTGTAGCACATGTATTTTACGGGTGAATACACTTTTACTTCTGGCGATCGGGACTAAGGTTGCTTACTGATGGTGTGTCAGTGCAGTGTTAACAGATGACTTGCAGTAAAAAGTCAGTTCCCCGAGAGAAAATAAATGGAAACTAAAGTTAAATTCTGTGTGAGTTTACCGAGAGCTAGGCTTTGTGCGGGACTCTGTGTGCTGTGTTCTGCTTACTTCTTGGAATTCTTTCAGTGGTGTGTAGCCTGCTGCAACTGCTGCATCTCTGCTTCACTTAGCAGTGTGGCTCTCTGGGCCTGAGTTCAGACGAGTGAGGCCACACTGAGTGGCTCCTCCCCTGAGTTCTGAGGAAGGTTTGGCCAGGACTCTGACTGAAGGACAGTCAGGAGGAGGTGCAGCGGTGTGCAAATCAAGTGGGAATTTGGCCCTTTACCCCCAACAGGCTCAGTAAGTGGCCCAGGCTAGCCTCAAATTGGCAATCCTCCTGTCTCAGCCTCGCAAGGCTGGGATCATAGGGTGTATGTGAGCACACGTGGCTTCCATTGTCCTACTTTTCATTAAGTTCTGCCCGGACATGGTTTCCTTTGGCCTGAGTAATTAAGCCATAAAGTTGTAGTCGTATGAAATCTGAATACTGAAAGAAGGAGAAGCAGCCCTCCCGCCCCCCAGCAATGTGGTGCTGGCTGACTACACACACACAAGGCTGGTCGCCTGGAGAATGATGCCTGCACTCCCCAGCTCCAAGGTCACCATCCTCTAAGTGTACCAGCCAGGATGCGTTTGAATCTGAGTGACAGAAAATGTGGCTCAAGCTGTCCTAAGGCATAAGCATCTTCATTCTCACAGACAGGAAGTTCCCAGAAGACTGAGCTCTGGGCTTGGCTGATAGAGCAGTTCAGTGGTGCTAGCAAGGACCCTGGTTATTCCTGTCCTTAGCTCTGCCACCCTCCACTTCATCTGTCCCATGGGGGGACTAGGCCTCTGGGTCCCAGCAATACAGCCATGGACGCAGAGAGGTGTGGCCTGTGTCCTGAGCAAATACATCAAACTTCTCCAACCATCCTCCCTCATAACTCTAGTGCTGGGCCAGTTCTTTCCCATATTTAAACTAGGGACTGGACAAAGAAATGATGACATCACTATTGGGAGCTTAGCCACCACAACAAACCATGGGAGACAAGCGTCATGTATCACATGTAATTTAAAAGTTTCTAGTAGCCATATTTTTTAAGTAACTAAATTTTTGGCAATACATTTTTAACCCAGTATATTAGTTATTTTTCTCATTGTTGTGCCAAAATTTCTAACAAAAACAGCTTTAAAAAGGAAGGATACATTTAGGCTCACAGCCTGAGACAGGCATGTAAAACAGCTGGTCACCTCGTATCCACGGTCAGGGAGCAGAGAGAGCCAGTTCTGTACACAGCTGCCATCCTCCTGTTCCCCTTTACTCAGTCTAGGCCCCAGCCAGTGGGGTGGTGCCTCCCGCATTCAGGGTGGGTCTTCTCTCCTTGGTTAACCTCTCCACAAACACTGGAACAGACATTCGCAATGGTGTGCCTCCTGTGTGAATCCAAGTCCCAACAAACTGACTATGAAGGTTGAGTAGCCCCCAGTACATCAGAATGCCGTCTACTGTGTAACCAGCATCTGAGAAAATTACTGAGAGAGTGTCCTTCTTTCATACTTGAAGTATGGTGTGTATTTTATACCAGCTTCAAATTTTGCATGGTTGTGTTTAATAGAATCGGTAGTCAAATGTGTGTCCGATGGTACAGATCCAGAGGCTAAAACTCAGGACCACAAAGGTTGGATCCCTGTCAGTCTCAGCCTCTCTCCGTCACTCTCTGGCCATGTCTTATATCTGTGCTCTTGCTTCTGCATGTTCACCATGCTTTTCCTTCTCCCTGGCCCATTCTCTCCTTCCTCATAAAGGACTTTAATTTTAATTTTGATATATCCGTCACACCCAACCAAGTTGTTCCTACAGGTAATATTCTGTCCTCAAACATGTGAGGACAGGTAAAACTCCTCTGTACCTTTTTAAGTCAATTTTTAAATTTTTTAAAGATTTATTCAGTTCCTATTCAGTTTTGCCCCCATGTGTGTGCACCTTGCTTGCGGAGGTCAAGAGAGACATCAGGTAACCTGGAACTGGAGTTCTAAGTGTGTGAACTACCATGTCGGTGCTAGACCTCAATCCCAGGTCCTCTGCAAGAGCAGCAAGTGCCCCAGCCATCTCTCCAGCCCTCTTCTGTACTTTTCATGTGACCCCATGTTTCCCATGTGCTTTCCCACGGTGGTCTCCTTGAGGTCCGGAGCAGTGTCTGTGCTTGGGCACTACAGAGACATCCATGTTTATAAGAAGGAAGTACAGTAGATTCCGAAGAAAACTAGGGTGACTTGGATTTTGCAGACTATCTGAAATAAAATTGATGAGAGAATGTTCGACCCTGTAAGCATTCTCTCCTGTTAGCTCTATGCAGACTTTTTTTTTTAATGTAAGAATTTTCATATTTCCACATGTTGAGGTATCTCTCCACAGGAATCCATCACATCTCCTGTTAATGGCTTACTGGCCTGCTTATGGACTTAAGTTTTTCTAGCCTGTCATTCACATGCATCTGTCCTTCCTGGTGTCCTGGTTACTTAGATCAAGTACTGGGACTACTTCCTGATTCTAGCATATGCCCCATAGGAGCTGAACAATATGGTTCATGACTGCATTCCTAGACTCTTAAGGAGACCCAGCACTCATGTTTCAGCAACAGTCACTCAAGACAAACGCAGCTCTTTATTACTATGAACCATAGTGCAGTAGCTCTGCTGCATAAGAGATCCCATCCCAGTAATCGTCCGGGGAGCCTTGGTGGGTTCTACTTTTGTGATATCACAAATGCAGTGTGGTTTAGTCTTTGGCCCCCTTTCCAGGTCTGCATTAGCCAGCCAATGTCGTCTGTTACGGGGTGAGAAGAGCCGTGATTGAGCTGTTACTACCCCTGTCAGTTTCTAGGAACCACCAGAACTCTAAACATAACTTAAAACTTAGAAGTTAACTTAAGTCTTTCTTAGTTTTTAATGAACTAGGTAGGGCACCAAAGGAAGTGCACCTAAAAGGCAAATGAGATTTGTTTATTTTGGAAAAATTACTTCAATAGTTGTTGATTGTTATATTTCAAAGCATTTCCTTTCTCTGAATGTATCTCATTGTAGAAATAACATTTCTTTTGTTGACATTAAACTTTACTATATGAAGCAAAAATATCAATTAAGAAATTCAGGAGCTTTCAAGATAAATCATTTCAGGATGCACCATCCGAAACCGCTTCTCAACATAATGATTATTTGTTGATGAACTAGATCAGAAGTCAGTCTACATAGTCAGTCTGCCGCCCAAACTACAAAATTCTGAAGTGGTTGGAAATAAAATTCCATGATGTAAAAATTATGTGAAATTCAAGCTTAATGCTCATAAATACATTTAGGGGTCATACCCAGCACTGTTTAGGTGGGTCTTGTCTTTGACCACTTCCGTACCCTAAGATAGAGATAAGGAATCTAAGAGACCATGCATCTTGTTGAACTAGAGTACTTACTATCTGCCCCTTTGTAGAAAAGCAGGTTCAGTCCGAGGCTTATAAAGCAGAGACATTAAGCATTCAGCTTTTGGGTCTTGTTTCAAATGTTATGTTAAATGTGGCCAGAGTTTGTTCTTTGAGAACGAGCCAGTGTCCTGGAAAATACTACCCGTGTGATAGCATAATAGACTTGACTGTGGGCTTTGGATTTATTTACTCACAGAGGAAACTAATTTTATTTTCTAAAGGAATAATAAACAATTCTGTCTTCATCAGTATTCATCAGAGCATTGAAAGAAAGTTTGCCTGTAGCAAAGGTTACTTTTGTCTCCTTGCTGAAGTTCCGCTTAGAAATGCTTCATAACTGGCTTTCTGTTGTTCTTGAGGACGGAGGAATATTCAGTTGTTTCTATAGTGACCTTTCATTTCAGATGCACAGCATTTCCGGAGCCAACAGTGGTTATTGGAAGAGTGAGGATTACGGACTTTATAACTGACTCATAATTTCACTTGTGCCTGGCATAGAGCGGCCACATTTCTAAGAGGTTGCATACACCCAGCCGTTTTGTGCACACGAGTGACTTATTAATTTGAGTTGTAAAATAATCTTGGACTCTAGTCAAAATCCATGAACTTACTCCATGCTTTCTTCTCCCACTGTTCCCGCCACTTAGGATGAAAAAGAAAAAAAAAAAAAACACACCATTTTTTATCAGCAAAGAGGATAAAATTTTAATATAAAAATGGATTTTTCTCAACTAAACTATAAAAAAGACTGAGTGTAGTACCTCAGAATACCTGTGTACCTCAGAATGTCTGTGTACCTCAGAGTGCCTGTGTACCTCAGAGTACCCGTGTACCTCAGAGTGCCTGTATACCTCAGGGTGCCCGTGTACCTCAGAGTGCCTGTGTACCTCAGAGTGCCTGTGTACCTCAGGCACATGTACCTCAGAGTGCCTGTGACTTTATGGTTTTTTGTAGTTTATGTCTATAAAGGTAATTTGTATTTGTGACTTTTATGTCATCAGGAGTTTTTCTAGTAAGTTTTGTCAATTTTGGAGCTGCATATATACCCCACATCTGTAATTCCATAATTTATAACTAATTATTCTAATTACTAATATCCACCCCAGTTAAAAAAATAAGTAGGCACTTAGGGTTCTTAACCCTTCCACATGTTTATCTGTATGTTAGATGTTATTTGAAGATCACTAGAGAAATATTTTTTAAAAACTTTTGTTAACAGTTCACAGTGGTACATTATTAAACCAATAAATACCATGTATGTATAATTGACTGAATGGATGTGAAAGTTATAGTGGAGAACTGTTGCTATATAGTCTTTTTTAAAGTGGCAATCGATGGAATATAGTTCCCTCGGCCACAGGTTTGAGAGCGTTACTGCTCACCGGAGGTCGCGTTTACAGCCTAAAGAGCCTTGCCTTCCTAGTAAACTTGGATTATGGTGGTGTGCATGATTTATTCCCCTGCCTTAAAGTTAAGAGCTAGGAGCCTTCTCTCCCTTAGCAGTACACCCCCAGTTAAGTCATGCTTCTTCATCTCCTGTCCAAACCTCCTCACTGAACAAACTATGCAAGCCTGTATATGTATGTGCTTATATTTCAGAGCCTGAGTACTGGCTTCCATTGCTGATTGCTATTCGGCTGGCTTGCTCTCTGTGCTGGCAGGTGTTGCCTTTTCAGATCACATATTTGAAAATACTCTTTAGTTAATTGGAGTTTCTTTTTCATCATCCAATGAAAGGAATTGTATGACATTTTTAAATCCCCAAATATCTAACATAGGTAAATTAAATTATAAGGGCAAGACTGTAATGGAAGGTATCTTCTGTTCCTTCATAGGTGGGACAGAAATATGTTCCCAGCAAACCTAGGCCACGCTGCCACTGTTGGGTAAGCAATGGCACCACCCTACCAAATGTAAGGTTGAACGGTAGTAGGGTGGGAGGCAGGGTTCAGTGGGACAGTATGTGCTTAGCGGGCGTGAGGTTCTGTGTCCAGTCCCGAGCACTGAACAGAGACTCTCCCCCATGCTTCTTACTCTAAAAGGCTAAGATGCTAACTGGCTTCCTTTGTCCTGAAGGGTTTCTGCCTTTGTCTGGATCACTGTGCCATGAGATAACTTGGGTGAAGATAATTGTTTATGGGAAACAGGAGGCATTTGCTGGTGCTACGTGTCTGTCAGTAGTCTGTTTCCTAGGTGATGACTTGCTAGGTTTCTGGTCTGTAACTTGCATATCATCTGTTTGGGTGACACCTTTACTCTGGCTCACACTGACTTCTCCAGGGCCTGTACTGCCCACCCGCCATTGACCTATGGCCCATTGCTCTTTTGTCTGCATCTGGCATTTCAGAGATCACTCCCATATTGCTCTAATCCAGAACCTTCAAGACTGACAGAATTCTATTTACTACTTTCTCCATCTGTTATAGAATCCTGAGAGCATCGGGAGTCTCTGTGTCCCCTGATCATTGCCGTAGCAGTTGTTAAACACTTGAGTGCTTTCCCACCCCTTGGCGATTGCTGCTGCCCCATTTTTCACTCCCTGTGTCATGTCCTTGTGCCCCAGGCCTCTTGGACCTCAAACTATCCGGGAATTAGTCGGCCCAGCAGTTTTCAGGACTGTATATTAATATCCAGCTTTATTGGTTGATTTTTATACCATACTAATTATTTTTAAGATCAATCATGATTTTAAAGAAAAATAAATGCAAGTTAAATTCCCATGGGAAAAAAGTTCCGAAGTGACTTTGATAATATTTTATGTTTTTCTCATTTAGCAATTGCATACCTTTAAGCACCAATTCTATATGCACTACTATTCTAATGCTGTGAAATATTTCTAATTTTGTAAAAGGAAAGCTAATTGTAAAGTTATACATAGGTTATGTGAGAACCATGATTCCTGATCAATTTTAATATAAACCAAAACTTACTCTGGAAGGTCTTTAAAAAAGAAAAAAAAAAATGAAGCAACCGCAAAGCACATATAGAAAATAATTGGAAGCCAGTTTCAAAGTAACAATTTTCTCTCAGAAATTGTTTAAAATACATAAGTGTTGAAGTTCTATGGACTGCAGAATTGTGAAGAGTAGAAGAATTTACCCATTTGGCAATGCTTCTTTTAGCAGTTGATTGACCAAATATTAAAATATTGGAAAACATAAACCATTTATGGGAACAGTATGAGAAGAGGTAAAAACATGGAAGTTGGCAGAAAACAACAACAAAAACAGCAGCAGCAAACAAACAACCCCATGTGGGGGCAGAGACCTTGTTTGGGGGGGCTCCCGGGTTGCATGATGTTTGAGATCAAGGCAGCTGAGTAGATTCTTGAGAGCAGGACTGAACGCTACGGGCACTTTGTTCTTTGGAGCAGACACTTTCTTCATTGAGGAACAAGGGATGTGTTTATGATGGCTGCCATAACTCATCCTGGCAGCCACATGGGGAGAGGAAGGCTTCTTCCCAGTAACTCCAGAATAGGTGCTGATATTCTTGATGGGTGTGATTGGAAATGAGAAGGAAAGCTGTGTATTTCCCAGAGCAATGTGACAGGAAGTGCTGGAAGGCTCTGGTGAGTGTCTGAGTAGGGAAGGATGAAGAAGAAACTTAAGTGGTCTGTAAGGTCCAAAAAGGGAGAGTAAGATCTGGGGAGATCCTTCAAGAAAGAAACAGTAAGGCAAAAAAGAATAAAATAAAATTTTAAAAAATATAAAAAGCAACAGTAAAATTGGACAACGGTATCAAAACAGCAGTTTTAACACTTAGAAAATAGTTTTTAAAACATTCAGCAACTTCAAATGTGAAAAAAAAAAAACATTCAGCAAATTGAGAAGCATTCCATTTGTACAAGTGTATTTGGGGTAAGAGAAGTTGGATTCTGTGGCAGTCCAGACTGGGGATGCTCTACCTCTGGACTTGGCACAGTAGTTTGCCAAGGGCAAGAAAAGCCATGAAACGTTCAGTTTCTCTGAAGAAGTGGGTGTGAACCCTCATGCCCACCAGCATGTTAGTGATAGACATTATAAAGACAAACAGGATCTGAATTTTCAGTTTGGGTGGGGACTAGCAGTCAACCCACAGACCAGCTGGTGACTTCTCAGGGACCTTTGAGACATAGTGACAGGGGCCTTGGTCAACACAGTTCCTGATTGACTACCTGGCTTCGCATTCATGCAAGGAAGAGCAGAGAGGGCTCAAGCTAGTTGTATGCCTGGTGGCTGGAAGATGCCGTTCAGATGTAGAGAAGATGCAAGAAGCCCTGGCAGAAATTCAGTGCCAGGGAAGAGTTGAAGACAACTTGATCTGGTAATGCGGTCCCCAAGCAGAGTACAGGTCCATTGGCAGAGGGTAAAAGCTTCTCTGCTTTGAGCATAACCAGGAAGCAATCCTTGTTTGTCTCTTTAGCCATGTAAACACAGACGTGATCCTGGTGACTGAGCATAGATCCAAGGAGCCTTGCACTGTGAAGAAAATAGTTCTGGCAGATTTAGTGTAAGAAACAACAGCTTTGAAAGGAGAACATTAAAATACAGATTTTTTTCAGTATTAAAGTTAAATTATAAATTAATAATAAAATGAAATTTCAGTAAAATATCTTTGATGTATGTTAATATATAAATCTAAAATATAATATATATATATATATATCACACACACACACACATGTATATATGGGTAACCAATACTCAGGAAAAAATGTAGTCAGTATCAGGACTGGGGAGATGACTCAGTGGATAAGAACACTCGCTGCTCAAGTCCCCAGCACCCTGTAGAAAGCCAAGCATAGCCATGCCTGCTTATAGCACCAGCATGTTGTATAGGAGTAAGGGTCAGAGACAAGAGGATTTCTCGGGACTACTGGGTCCATTCCTAACTCCAGGTTCAGTGAGAGATCCAGTCTCAGAGAAATAAAGTTGAAGGTGAGAAAGCAGGGCACCTGGCTTCCTTCTCTGGCTTCCATGTGGGTGAGTAGTCAGACACACACATGTAAAGAAAACATTTGTGTCAGTGGAAACATTTGTGAGTGGGCCCAGATGTTGGTCTTAGTGGACAAAGACTTCAAAGCACTTACAATAAACATGCTCAAGGAATTAAAGGAAGCCATGCCTAAAGAATTAAAATGTAGCTCAAACTAATGACTCAATAAACAGAGAATCTCAATACAGAAAACTTGTTTAGGGTATTAAAATGGAAAATTCTAGAGTTAAAAAATGTAATAACTGAAATAAAAATCCACTGCAGTGGGTCAGTAACAGCTCAAGATGGCAGAAGAAAGAGCTAGGAGGTAACACAGGAAGGGGGCTCAGAGAGCAGACAGCTTCACCCGGCCTGGTGAGCCTGTTCCATTGGAATATCCCCACAGGAGGAGCTCAAGTTTAAGGTCTTCCCGGAATACATACCAAAAATGCTGTTTTAACAGAAGCAAGAAACAGGGCATCAGAAGCCATGGTGTGTATCAAATAACATGAGAATGTTTAAACCATTGTCCAGGTTGGGTTAACATCAGAAAATCAATGACTGTTTATAAAGGAGACTAACACCAGGGTGCATATGGACTGAACCCAACATTCATTCCTTATTAAGAGCTAAACAACTATGATTTAAAAAAAAAAAAAAACTGGATGTCTCAGAATATAAGAGAATTTCTTTGAGAAAACAATCCTATAGCTAATGTCTCCCTAGGGGAAAAACAAATGCTTTCCTTCTAATAGTGGGAAGGAAGGAAGAGTTTGCCTCTCACTGTTCTGTGACATTATATTTGAGATCGTGGCCAATGTGATATGGCAAAGAAAGGGGAAATGAGAAAGGAGAGAAATAAAAAGTGTGTCGTTTAGAAAAGAAGAGGCAGATCTGTCTTGTTTGCAGATGACAAGGTCCTGTGTTAAGAAGAAACTCATATGGGGACTAGTGAGTACTCTGAAGTTATAGCCGTGATAAAAACCCACAGAATGATATGTAAAGTCATAACACATATATATTATACGTACATGTATATATGTATGTATAGAATCAAAAACAAAATTAAGACTGTTGTTTATAATACATCGAAAGCATACAGGAATGAATTTAAACAAAGAGGCACAGACCTTGTCTATGGAAAGCTGTCTCTGAGTGGAATTAAAGTTTAGAAAATTCCTTATTGTTAAATTGGAGGATTTCCTCAAAATTGACACTTTCAGTACAAACCCTAACAAAATCCCAGATGGCTTTATTGGGTACAGGCTGTCAAGTTGATCCTGAAATTTGTGTATAAATGTGAAAGGCTCAAGGTAGATAAGGGGCTGGAGAGATGGCTCAGTGGTTAAGTGCACTGCCTGCTCTTCCAAAGGTCCTGAGTTCAATTCCTAGCAACGACATGGTGGTTCACAACCATCTTGAATGAGACCTGGTCAGTCGTCCTCATCAGCTTAGACCATGAAACCCAATATGGACAAGTTCAACAGAACCGCCATCTACGGGCTGCCCATGCGTGCTTCAGCATTGCCAGGGCAGACATTTCATTCATTCAGTTTCAAGGTAGAGAAAACAGTCTGAAATAGGAAGACTCGAGTTGGGAGAATGATAAATTTCCATTTCAAGTTTTCTAGCCCTGCAATTTTGGCATAAAGATGGGTCTAAAACCAAGCCTTTATGTTAACTCAGTTTTCACACGGTGCTGAGGGGATTCTAGGGGAGGGGGTCAATAAATTGTACTACAAAAATCAAACACACATTTGAAAAATAAACGTTAGACTATTGCCTAATACCACATGCAAAAACATCTCAAAATAGATTTAAGACTTAAGACCTAAGATTGTCCAGCTCTGCAGTTGCCTTGGGCGAGGAAGCCTTTCTGGTGACTGAGATGTCTCAGAGGAGATGGTGGTGACTGCACAGCTTACTAAGCCTGCTCCCAGAGAGTGAACTGTATCACCTATACCAACCACACATGACCGTTTAAAGATAACAGAATAGGCTTCCGTCGTGAAGCCCCCTTGATCACATCCTGGTAAGTGGTCGTTCATTTGTATTAGAAACCGTAAGAGCCTGCCCAGCAGACAAATATCAAACGAAAAGGCAGATGTCACCATAGGGCTAGTTCTCTTGGCCTTGATTTGCCCTTCTTCAATTGTACCTGATGGTGACCGTAGTTCCTATGGTTACCGCTCCACTAAACTGGAGGGCCTCAATTCTTCTTCCACTGCCCATTCTGACTGCTGATGTTTCCTTGTTTCATTCTTTTTTATACATTTAATCAAAACAAAGTCACCCTAGCCATTCTCAGCCTCAAACTTCATTAGATCTCAGATGTGGCCGGTATGATGACGTCAGTGCACTGCCCCCCTGTAGAATTAGAACTAGGAGTAAGTAAGCCAGACCCTCAGAGGCCTGTGAGGCATATGAGCTTAAGGGCTAGAAAGTAAAAACAAGGGAAGTATAATTTTGTCCTTTAAAATTACGAATACAAAACAAAAATTTACCTTGGAATTTCTAGGTTAATCATTGTAGTGAAAAGTAGTTTTTGTTCTTATTGGAATTCCCTTACCCCCAATAGACAGGAGACAGGGCAGTTTTAAAGAAATCATTTAAGGTATTATAAAAAAGGGAAAGTGTTTAATCATTTTCTTATCTGAAGTCAATCTCACACAGAACACAAAACCTGACCCTGAGACAGTCTCCCCCACTAGGTGGCAAAAGCAAGCTACAGGAGAGGCTGGAACAGCCCAGCTTCTACTCCATGAGGTCACTACATCCTTCCTGGTACCACTTTGTAAAAGGCGAACACTGGACATCAGGAGAGTCCCTGCTATCTATGTTCTATACGGTGCTGGTGCCGGAAGAAGGGCACAGCACCCTTTGAGTCACATGTGAGGGGAAGCTGTGCAGAGATATGCTTTACAAGGAAGGCATCTGAGGGCCACGGGAATGGGAAATACACAAATACAATTGATTTCTAAGATACTGAATGGGAAACACAATTCTAAAACACCATACTTGGCTACTGTGTGTGTGTGTGTGTGTGTGTGTGTGTGTGTGTATTTACAGGAAATGCTGAAGAGAAAATTACTGCCACCATTGGCACTTTGTCCCAAGGTTCTGAGAAGGTGCTGTGGAAGTTCCCTGAGTAAATCATAAGCCCCGTTTTAACTAGGGACAATATGTCTCTTAGCAACAGCAAGGTGGCTCTCGGAAGTCACTTCTAACCTAGTTCTGTCACCTATCAGCCCACCTGGGCTTTTAGAAAACTAAAAAGTTTCTGTAAGCTTTATCAGTTTCATGGGTCTTAGAATATGCTTAGCAAACAAACAAAAGCTACCCAGCACCAAAGCAGAGCTTTCGATATGTACTGGTCAGGGGCTTTATGAGTCCGCCAAGAATGTTTTTATTTTCATGTTAGCAACACCAGGATTTTCCTGTTCTTTCTCTGCATATGTCTTTTGCGTTGTTCTTTTCTTTCTATCTCTGAAGGGCAGCAGGCTATGCTTTTGCTGTGATATAAACTATCTCTGTTGCTGAGGTTTGCAAGCCAGGGCCATTACTGCAGGTAGAGACAGCCTCCCCAGCATTGTCCTATAGAACAGGCAGTTCAAAACTGAGGGACAGTTTCAAATCCCAGCCAGCACACAAGTGTTCGGTTTCTTCCATGAAGTACAGACTTAGTGCTTGAATTGTTTCAGTTTAATATTTTAATTTAAAAAGCAGCTAGTCATGATACATTATTCAATAACTATTTACTCAGTGTCCCTGTGTGCAAGGGGAAAAAAATGTAAGAACACTTGTTGCTTTTCAAACAAGTGGCAGTATGTTTGGGCATTCTGTGATTGAGTAATTTAAAAACTGTTAGTCATTGTTTAGGTGAACTTTATGAAAAGAAGCCCTATTTGATTAATAGTTTTCTTCCTGGCTCCTCTGTTTATGCAGATGATAGAGCTCACAACTGAGACTCGTGTGTCACCCAGGAAATGAGCCTCACTGACGTGGAGGATTTAAAATCTGACCACGTCAATAGAGTCATAAGGATGTTCTCAGCAGCCCTTCAATAGAAGGCGCTTCCACGACAGTGTATGCCATACGATGCATCTCCTGTGGACTTTGCTGTGCGCTGGGTCTTGTTGCAGTTAAACAGCTTCCCCTTGGAGCCCATGGCTTAGCTCCCTGTGCTGCATTGTTGCAGCTTCTGCTGCTAGTCTGCAGCCTGCCACTAATCAGACTTTCTGTTGCTCCATGTTAAAGGGTTACACAGTCACACTTTTTCATACTCCGGGAACTTTTCAAATCAGAGTAATCCAGGGTAAAAGATAACCCAAAGTTAAGTCAGGTCATAATCCTTTATCAAATCAGACTAGTCCAGGGTAAAGATAACCCAAAGTTAAGTCAGGCAATACCCTTATTAAATGCCTCACGACTTTATGGTATTGTCCCAATATGTGTGTGCTCAGATCTACAGCCTCTGTTTGTCATAGGCAGTACAGATTTTCTTCCAATCACGATAATTGATGTGAGGGACAGCATTCTGCCTCTGAATCACCAGCCATAAAAAGTTTCCAATCTTAAGAAAAATGTTTGCAAATTGTTAATTTAGATTTTCTTTGAATACCACTCGAGGAAGACCTGAAAATGGTCTCCAGAGTCTTACTTTTGAACACCCGCTCAGTGGCCAGCAGAAATAGAAGCACCCTTCTTGTTTCTTTGTGGGATAATAGGTGCTTTCCCAGTATCAGTTACTCCTAGAGATGAACAACAAATAATTGAAAAGTCTTGATCTACGTTTATATTTTGGGAGACATTTGTAGTCCAAACAGCAATGACATATAGTCTTGGCCAAGGAGCAATAATCTCATTAAACAGATTTTTAGAAATATTTATTAATCTTTATACTCCACCCCCACCTTTGAGGATGAATAAAGCCAACACGTGTGAATTCTGTGGTAATTAAATAAAAACAAAGAGAACTCTATGGTTCTTCCTTAAAGAATGTGAAACTTCACTGTAGAGTGCTCAGGGAAGGTCACACTAAGCTTGTACCTCTATGGTTTGGAGTCCAAGAGTCGTTTGATTTACCTGTGCCTGGGAAGGTATACAGAGAAGCTGTCAATAAGACATCTGCGGGAGAGGCTGGGTGCGTGGGACGTGCTAACAAATGCAATTTATTTATTTATTTATTTAAATTTATTGTTTTTTCAAGACAGGGTTTCTCTGTGTAATAGTCCTGGCTGTCCTGGAACTCACTTTGTAGACCAGGCTGGCCTTGAATTCACTGATATCCATCTGCCTCTGCCTCCCGAGTGCTGGGATTAAAGGCATGCGCCACCACCACCCAGAGCAATGGACTTTTAAAATTGTAAGACACTGAGTGTAAACACACAATTCTGAAATAGACCACACTTTGTCAATAATAGTTGTTTTCTTTGTATTTTCATTTAAAAGCACAAGATTACTTAAGACGCCATGTGAAAACCTAGTATACTCTGTTCTTTGTTTTAGTAAATAAAACTTTAATGAGGGTTCAGTATTCTTATTTAGTAAATACCTCACTAAGAGACTTCTGGCAATTTTTTAAGTAGGAAAGTTTGCACAAAAGAAGCATTTTCTTATACCAAATTGGTTCCTTTGAAGTATATGGCAGATGACATCTGTCTAAGTGAGCATTGCAAAAGACATCCATTGGACATCATTAGTGGTGCAGTAAATTGGTTATTTATGTTTTAAAGTCCAAGCATAGTGGAATCTTTTGTGTTTGCTTTTGAAGACTGTTGTTACAATAGGACACTTGTGAGCTGAGTAGAGTTGTCCTTTTGGTTTAGTTAATGCTTCATTGCAACTTAAAGACTCCTCTCCCACCCACCATCTCCTCGTTAATAGAATGGGAGGAGAAAACCGTAAATTACTTCAAAAGCTATAAAAAAAAAGTCACATATTATTTGTGTCATTGCTGTAGCAGTCACAGGTTAAAAAAAATAATGAAGAAACCTACAGATTAATCACTGATCTCAAGTTCACTAGAAACGTTTGAATATACTACAGTTATACATGCTGCCTTTTAATAGCCATATATTACAGTTGTGTTCTGTTGTTGCTAAAGTTGAAAACACAATCATCTCATTTTCAAGCTGTTGTTTAAAATTTTATACAAGTTTAAGAAACAGGTAGCTATAATATTTTTATCAATTGCTAGCTGAAATAAGCATATTTTCCTAAAGGTTTACCATTATATACTGTTGCCTCACATGAATATTTAAGTACAGAATTGGCTAAAATATTCTGTCTAGCAACTAAATATCCTCCATATTACCTGAGCAGGTGGGCTGACAAAAAAATGGAGCTCAGGATATTTTTCTTTAATTTCGTCTTATAATACACACACACACACACACACACCTACACAGTGAAAGGAGACTCAGTGTTGACACCCCTCTCAATTCCTTGAGAAAAATAAAAGACAGCTAAGATAAAGACAAGGAGCTCAGCTTACATGGAGTTCTAAAAAGAGTCTCTTTGCTGTCTAGATGAAGATGTTTCCGTTCTAACTGGAGCTAATCTCTTACCCCTGTGCTCAAAGCCCACCTCCTGGGAAATTGTTTTTACTTCCTGCCTTTGATTTCCCCCAAGTCACTTCTTTGTCATCTTCCGTGGTTCCTTTCCTTCAACTTCCAATTGCTTCTCATCCTGACACCATTGCCCCCACCCGTGCCTCTGCTCAAAACTGTAGTACTGTCTCCTTCACCTCGGCTGCCAAGCCCACCCTCCTCTTACCCCCTTTCTGACCCCCTTTGTGTCTTGATCACAGTCTCCTGTGTTCTACAGATGGCCTTGCAAGGCCCTACTTCAGCTTCCTCCTGCCCAGTCACTTCTGTAGGAACTCTGTAGAGTTCTGTCTCTCCCTATGAACACTTGTGAGGTGACAGAGTCTCTTCTTTTGACTGCTTGTCTTCTCTTGATTCCTTTGGTGCTATGTGATAGCCAAGGTTTATCCGGGGTGTTTTAGTTCCTTTTGTATTATTAACAACTTTTGTATACTGCACTGTTGATCATATTTTGATGTCTTCACATATTTATTTGTAACAATAAAAATCCATTTGCTTTAAGAGGAGAGATTGGCTTTAAATTGGTGGGCATGATTCTAATGAGTTCATCTTGAATGCGGGCTGGTGTCTGGAAGCAGGCAGAGTTGATGCTGTAGTCTTGAGTCTTCAGGGTAAATCTATAAGATTAGTGTGTCACAGGCTTAAGGTAGAATTCCTTTCTCTCCATGAATCCTCAACCTTTCCTCTCCCAAGCCTGAGTGTTGGGATGAAGCCCCTACCTTTATGGAGGCTGATCTGATCAACCGATTGGAAATATCAGCCACATCTGCAAAACTTTCACAGCAGTATCTAGACCAGTGTCTGACCAAGCCCAGCAAGTTGACACAAAAATTAACTATCACACTCCTTCACCAGCTCCAGGCTGATATTTATGGGACTCTTGGAGAACCTGGAGGTTGAGATTTAATACTTTGTTCTTAATTAATATTAGTATTAATCGGATGATTTACTCTGGGCTTTTTTTTTAACATTTATGGACTTATTTTTTTTTAAATATCTTTAGTTAATAGAATTTTATTACTTCTTTCCTCTGTCTCTCCCTCCCATGTACTCCCCCCTGAACCCCTCTCATACCCCCATTACTCTCAAGTGGATACCCTTTTTCTTTGATTACATTTGTTAGTATACACAAATATATATACATATATATGTATGTATATACACACACACACACACACACACATAGATCCTGTGCCATAGTTACTTTTCTTTGGCTGTGAAGAAATACCATGACAAAGGCAACTTATAAAAGAAAACATTTAATTAGGAGCTTGCTTGCAGTTTCAGAGGGTGAGTCCATAACCATCAAGCCTGGGAGCATGGCAGCAGGCAGACAGGTGCTAGAGAAATAACTGAGGGCTCACATCTGGTCCACAGGTGAGAGGCAGGTGTGTCCGGGGACACTGAGAGATTGAGACTGATATTGAGTAGAAATGATGTGAACTTTTGAAACCTCTAAGTCTAGCCCTAGTGACATGCCTCCTCCAACAAAGCCACGCCTCCTAATCCTTAAGTGAGTCTATGAGGTCCATTCTTGTTGTCGAAGACTGCTCTTCATTTCCGGTTTCCCAAACCCAAATAATCACAAGAAACTATATTAATTACAACACTGCTTGGCCTATTAGCTCAGGCTTCTTATTAACTAACTCTTATATCTTATATTAACCCGTTTCTATTAATCTGTGTATTGGCACAAGGCTGTGACTTACTGGTGAGGGTCCAGCATCTATCTCCTTCTGCAGCTACATGGTGTCTCCTTGACTCCGCCTACTCTCTCTATATCTCTTCCAGCCTGGCTATATTCTGCCCTGCCATAGGCCAAAACAGCTTCTTTATTAACCAATGGTAATAAAACACATTCACAGCATACAGAGCGGAATCCCACATCACATTCTCATTCAAAACACCACCTGCTGAGTCCATTTTTGTTGTTTGTGTGCATACGGATTCAAGGCTGACCACTCTGCAGTGAACAACCAATAAAGGAGCTTAGCCCTGGGAGAGGCTAATTCTTCTCACAGTATTTAGTAGTTGTCTGTAGCTTTTTGTGCAAGTGTTACAGCTCTGAGGGGGAAGATTTCCCTACTGCAAATATTACAGCTCTGAAGGGAAATGTCACACCACACCACAAACCTCACACAAGAAATTTATTGGGAGGGAAAAACCCAGGAGGGTGGCTGCCTCTGCTTGGGCAAGAAGCAGCAGAGAACTGAGCAGAAAGACAGGGTTTATATAGGATGTCTTGGGTGCAGAGCTTTCCAGGGTGGGGATTGGTGGGTTTTCAAGGCTAGAGTGTGACTGCCTGCATCTCCATGGGCTGGGTCCAGCCATTATGGCAGCAGTTAGATTATTCTGTGGGTAGAGCCTGATGGCTGAAGGTCCTCCAGGGTGGAGCCTGGCCACCCATGGTGTCAGCCTCCAGGGGCTTACACTTTGTCCAGGGTTGGACCTCATGAATTTCCTCCCTTTCATGTCAGCATGTCCATTGAGTGCTTTTGTCCCAGTCCATAGCCATTTCTAGGAGAGACTGTTTCACATCAGACATCCTGGTATTCTGGCTCTTACAATCTTTCCAGTTCCTGCTCTGAGATGTCCCTCAGCCATTATAGATGCAGGAGCTGTGATGTGGATATGACAGTAGGGGATGGGCTTTATAATCCATTGGTCTCTGCATTGTTTCCAGTTGTGGAACCTGGGATGGTCTCTGCTTGCTGAAAAGAGAGGGACCCTCATCATTTCTTAGTTGAGAGATGGTACCTATTCTTACCTGTGGATATAAGTGTAGGGACATAGCCCCACCCATTGGGGGCGTGTTCGCCTCGGGCTAATGTTTACGGATAAATCTGCCGGGCGTGAGCCCAGCAGCCCTTTTTTCTTTTGCTCCGCTTTTCCGGTACACCGCGGGAACCTGTGGTCCTGTAAGTTTATTTCCTTATTAAAGCTGTATATATCTATATAATCTGTCTACATTCATTTGCGCCACCACATTTGGCGCCCAACGTGGGGCTATTTTGCCCCGACCCGGCACAGGGGGGCGCAAGCTCCACCTTTCCCGGCTAGTTGCCTGAGCTCAGGAAGGCGATTTACAGCGCGCTCCCTGCTCGCTTTCCCTTCCCCCACTCCAGGCCACTACAGTCGCAGAGCAGCGACCCCCCACAGAGCAGTTAATAGCTCCCTGTTAAGTGGGCCTTAAGTCCAAATAGACACCCGCTGGTTGCCATGGACATGCAAGCGCCACTTCTTGCAACTGTATGCCTATCTTGCCATACTGGCAATTGTCATGATTCATAGGTGTGCATCTGTGTAGGTTACTTTTCTTTTGCTGAGACAAAACACCATAACCAAGGCAACTTATTTTAAAAGGCATTTAAGATGGGAGACCAGGGTTAGTGACCATGGCCATCATGGTGGGGAGCATGTCATCAGGCTCAGTGCCTGGGTAGTAGCTGAGACCTTGCATCTGAACCACAAGCATGAGGTAGGGAGTGAGCTAACTGGGAATAGCATGAAATTTTGAAATCTGAAGCCCACTCCCAGTGGCACACCTCCTCCAGCGAGGACACATCTCCTAATTCTTCCCAAATTGTTCCACAAACTAGGGGCCAAACATTCAAATATATGAGCTTATGGGGGCCATTCTCATTCAAACACACCACAGTGGGATTATTTGCTTCCCTTCCTTGGCAGCTTGAATATTATTTTCTGGAACCACGAATGCTATATCTCAAGAAAGAGGCTTTCAGATGAGATTCAGCTCCAGCCATCAAAGTCCTGTGTCCTAAGTGGGTGGTATTTCAGCAATAGGGGCCTGCTTTCCTCCAATAATCGGGTAGTATGTGGCTGGACAGCTCTGATGAATCTCTCTCTCTCTCTCTCTCTCTCTCTCTCTCTCTCTCTCTCTCTTTCCTCTCCTCTCCCCCTGAGTCAGGCTGGCCTCAAACTCATAGACATCCATCTGCCTCTGCCTCATGAGTGCTGGAATTAAAGGCGTGTATCACCACTGCCTGGCTGAATGTCTCGTCAGTAATATAGAACAGTAGAAGGTTAACTTAAACTGACATGATTTTCTTATTGGCAGATTTATAAACACAGTGTTTATTTATTTAGTCCTTAATGGATCAATATGTTACATTGCTGTTTATAGGTGTATATTGGTATCATCTGTGTTCACTACCTATGTTGAACCAGACTTTAGAGATTTGGAGACATATCTTTTGTGTAGAATGTTTACTCACTTGTTTTTTTTTTAATCTGTCAGATAATTATGACGAAACATACTCAAGTAGTGTTCTGCTTTGCTATTTTATGATAAACTTGAGAGGTTAGAGAATTATGGCAATATCAGGGAGAACAGTCGTCTAATTTCTGTAACGTTTGGTATAATACACTTATGGCTGATTGAGGTATGTATTTATGCTTGTATAATCGATACCTGAAAACATAAGGAGCCTCTGGCTGTGGTTGCATATGCGTGTAAGCCCAGTACTTAGGAGATAGATGAAGGAGGATCAGGAATTCTAGACAATCTTTGACTCTGTAAAAAGTTCAAGACCAGCCTAGCCTACATGAAACACTGTCTTGAGAGCAAAGCACAAAACTTAAGAAACCTGCTAATGGATGCAAGCAACAGTCTTGTTATAGTCACTAGGGATATGGATAGCTATGGATACAAACACTGATACTGTTGCAGGCATTAGAGGTCGTGCATAGCTAGTGGATACAAACACTGATACTGTTGCAGGCATTAGGGGTCGTGCATAGCTAGTGGATACAAACACTGATACTGTTGCAGGCATTAGGGGTTATGCATAGCTAGTGGATACAAGTGATAACTCTGCTACAGTCATTAGGGAGGATGCTAAGGTGCATAGCTAGTGCCTTATACAGTATGCTTCAGTCAGCCAGTGAAACTCAGCTCATTTACGATAGCTCTTGGCACCTCCATAGACAGACGAATAACTTTAATGTTCTGTGTCTAAGAAAGAATTACCCAGTAATAACTAGACTGTGGGGGCACACACCTTTCATCCCAGCACTCGAGAGGCAGAGGCAGGGGCAGGCGGATCTCTGTGAGCTGAAGGCCAGCCTGGTCTACAAAGCTAGTTCCAGGACAGCCAAGACTGCACAAAGAAAGCAAAGAAAGAAAGAATGGATGAAAAAAGAAAAGAAAGAAAAGAATTACCCCACTTAGAGAAGTGAAAATGCCAGTTTTGGGGGGAAACTGTTATTTTGTTATTTTATAAATGCTTATTGTAAACTACCTACAGTCACAAATGAGGGGCTGAGTAAGGCAGGGAGTGAGGGGAGAGAGGTGCTCTTGATGGGTGAGTGTCTACAGACAGATCCACCTCCCCCCCATCTGCCCTAATATTCAGTTTTACTCAAATGCTGTTCAGTTGTCTCCTAAAATGTGCGGTGCAGTTTGTATTCCAATAAATACAGATGTAAATACTCACTTACAGAGAAGCGGAAAGGGAAGTTTTGCCTGTAAACTCCACCTGCCACCCATCACATCTCTCTTTAAGCTTCTCTCTACCAAGCGCCACTCCGCCCTCGAGGTGCCCGGCAGGTGGACATCTGTGTGCTCTCAAGCCCACCACAGAGCGTCAACATTTGTCTTATGACTCTTTTTTCTTCTTTCAAGATAGAAATGTGAAATATGAAACGTGCCAGTTGACAAGGTTTGTCCATCTGCCTGTGAATCTCAGCCCCTTTTCAGGATGTACCACCAAGCTGGAACGGCCCCTCAGCTCCCTTTGCAGTAAACTTAGCTCATTCCACCTTCCAGGGCAGCCATCATTCAGATATTGCAAGTGATCTTTGGCTGTGACAGAAATTCACATTCATGAACTTGTATGGTACGGTGTTTTTGCAGTGTTTTCGAGTTCATCCCTAATGAACCACAATTTATCTATTTCTGTTACTGACTAGTACTGTGTTATAAATTCAGTTTACTTGTCTGTGGTACAATGTCCAATGGCCTGGAGCCAGAGGGATAGCAAGCAATCTCCACGAGCCATGAAACCCCGATGGGTCATACCTGGCCTGGCTCCGGAGTTTTCACTCGGCTCTAATCCATCCTTTGTGTTACAAATACCTTTTGTTGTCCTATGTGAATCCTGACTGAGTTTCCCATGGGTATAAAACCTACACAAAACTGATTTAGAGGCAACCCAAAAAACCAAAACCATGCTACGTCATGAATCAGGTATTTGCACCTGGCATTTTATCAGTTTGTTCTAAGATATGGAAATCTAGCTAAAGTGTAAATATAGGGAAAGCTAAAGATGCTGGAGGTGAAGGCAAGGTGCTCCAGTTCACGGAGGCTGAGCCCCTTCCAGCCACAGAGACTAAGTTCATTCTCATGTGTCTCTGACCGGCGTGAACCCACACACTGCACTGAAATATTCGCGACACCTGTCTGAGCTATTTCTCCTTTCCAGCTATTGTGAATGCAAATGCGATGCACATTCTTGCACGGTTCCTCTTCTGACATATTCTCATTTCTCTTCCATCAGTCTAGGAGTGAGATTGTTGGGCCATACATTCGTTGTCTATTTCCATATGACACTGTTTGATGCTCCCGCAGGAGGAAGGCAAGTTCCAGCTGCTGAGCATCCTTAGCAACATGGTAGCAATTTTTTTTTAATTTATTTATTTATTATATATACACTTTCCAGGATACAGTGCCAGACCTCATGACAGATGGTTGTGAGCCACCATGTGGTTGCTGGGAATTGAACTCAGGACCTCTGGAAGAGCAGCCAGTGCTCTTAACCTCTGAGCCATCTCTCCAGCCCCCTGGTAGCAATTTTTTAATTGGGTGCTCAGGTGGACAGTTTGTGGCACTCTATTATAGGGTTTTAATTTGTTGTTTCTGAGTAACCATTGGTGCTGCATACTTTTGTGTAGGGGTTTATTAGTAATCTTTATCTTCTTTCTTTTATAAAGTATACTCCAATTTTGTCTGAGGTTCCTTGTCTTTTTATAAAGTTGCAAGAGTGCCTAGGTAATAGGTCATGTGTTTTAAATGGAAATATAATCTGTGGTTTCCTTATTCATTTTCTTACTGGCATATTTTCATAAGCAGAAGTTTTAAGTTTTGATACAATTGAATATTTTTGGCTTTACAATTGTTTATCTCTTTTAAAAACCCGTTGGTCCTCGCAAGTGTGAGGGTTTTTAGCTTGTACACACTGTATACAGTAGCCCTCGGTTTGTATGTGGGATGGTGAGGGGACTGAGAAGCATGTCCCCACCCACAGGTGTTCAGTTATTCAAGCAGGATTGGATTTCCTTGCATTTTGTTAAAAAATCAAGTGACTAAATAGTGTGGATTGTTTATGGCGTTTCTGTTGGTTGATCCGTCTGCTGGTATCGCTTGGCTTTGTGGAGAGCAGCAGCTACATGCATGCCAGTATATCTGTATACCTTCATTTTCTTATTTCTTTGATTCCTAGCTTCTTATCGCCATAACTAGTGCTGCCGGGAGTACCTTTGTCACATATATCTTTCCCCACTTGTTGAATTATCTCCCAGGCTAATTTTTCTGTGTCGGAATGTTGGGTCAGAGGATGAACTCATGTTTCATCTTGATATATCAGTCCAGTCTGTCTGGTACACTCTTGCCGACCTTCCCGTACCTGTTTCCTGCACCACACAAAGCCTTACATTTCTGAAAAGTAAACTTTAGTAAACAAGAGTCAGTTGTGGGGACAAAGGAGACATTATCTTGGGCCTTGGGAGGTTTGAGTGTGCTCATGGGGCTGCAATTTACTTTTCTTCCTGGCTTTCATCTCTGCATCATGGAGGATTTTCAACAGGGTACCGATGCAGACAGCATCTTGCCGGTGGAGGGTGATTTGGAAGCCTCGGCGTCCATCCCCGGTTTGACTGGAGAGACCTCTCATTGCAGGACCTCTCATTGCAGGAGTCGTGGATGAGTGTGGCTGGGGAGTGAGAGCTGCCGAGACTGGATGCTTCTGAGAGCTTCCACTGAACTCTGCTTGGGCTTCCACAACAAGTGAAAAGTCCTTGCCCAACAGAACAGTCCAGGCTAACTTAATGGCGACCTGGTAATTTTCCAACATAATAGCAGGCTACGTGGCCTGCCTCGGTGCTGTCTGCGCCAGGCACAGTGAGATGCTTCATTATTCCTGTGCTCTGTATTTGTGTAAATTCTTAAATGGTAAAGCTAAAAACAAAGCTTGATACTGGACCTTCCCCCAACACCACACACACACACACACACACACACACACATTTTTTTTTCTGGTGGTATGTGGAAGGAATTTTCCATTAATTCTGTTTCTCTGTGACCAGTTTAAAGAGAAAGAAATAAAGACCAAAGCAAAACATGCCTAATTTTTAAAAAAATGAGATTTAATGATTTCTACTCTTGGGTGTACATTGCTTGGTGTGATTTTACATTCAACAAGAAATCTTATAATGATTTCATAAAGACAGAATAATAGAAGAAAATCTCAAGTCTGTCAGTGAACATGTGACCTCTGCAAACGACCTCACTATTGGCCTCAGTCTCCTCATCTGTAGTGCTGGAGGTCTGCCCATTGTTCTCTTGACCGGTCTGTGCTCTTGTCTGATTCCTTCATTGACTGCTTCACACTACAACTTAGGATCTTAGGATTAGGCCATGTTTGGAAATCAGCACATTTAAAATATAACCAGCTAGCTTTTGTTTTGTTTCTAGCAAAACACAAAAGTACAGAATTTTTAAATGCAGCTAAAACGTCATTTCCAGACCTGCATCCTGCGCCGTCCTGCACGGGGCTGGAGCGGGAGCCCACACACAGAAACCTTAGGGGCTGGGCTGTGCCTGTCCAGTCACCTGTTGAGAGAATAGGCAACGATTGACAAGCCTGATTCATGGCTGAGTGACTGCTCCGCTAGCCCTCGCATGATCCCCACTGAGCGAAATCTTTGACCCCCTGCTAAACAAGGTCTGTTTGAAGTTCCTTTTTAACATTTCCAAAACGCTAATTCAGCAGGACGTCTCCTCCAGGGTTCCCGGCGTCGCAGCACCGGCAGCTGTTGAAGCCCATTCGCTCCAGCGTGCCATGTTTTCATACGTGCTTTTTTTTATTTGTGACAACAGCAAAGTAAATATACGACTAAAGTTCTCCCTCATTCAGCATTTACACGTGTGAAAGCCGCCTCGGATGGCGCTTTACTTGTTGGGAAGCATTCTTATCCAGCAGGCAGTGTGGAGGTCAGCCCCGACTGGAGAGCATGCTGTCCCTCGGATTTCTTTTTAATGGTTGGTTTGCACATCATACTTGCAATAAGAAGTTATACCGTGGCTGTAAAATAGGGGATATTTCTTAAGCCCCGATTAAGCTCTGGTTTTTATTTTTGTTTCAGAAATGCTTTAGATGTGTTTAAATCTCCAGATGAGATTGTTAACTGTGTCGTAGTTAAAATTCTTTAAATGTCCCACTTTAAGAGGAAGAGTGCTCAGCTTCCCAAGAAATCTTTTAATAAAATAAAGTAACAGAATTCTTTGGTCGACCTAAACCCAGCAGAAATCTGATGGCAACGATAAGGCACAGCGGGGGGCCTGAGAGCACGTTGACTTGAGCAAGAGACGCCCTCAGAGCCTGGTCTGTAAGGAAGAGCCATTTATCTCTGACGTGAGAACTGCCGCATCTCAACATGGCCGAGCTGTCCTTTCTGTGTTTATTTAGGTTTTAAAAGACCTAAGTGTAGTTTTATAAGTTTACCAGCTTGCTTCATTCTTCGGGATGCATTTCACAGCCATA
Organism: Chionomys nivalis; assembly: GCF_950005125.1. Lineage (NCBI taxonomy): Eukaryota > Metazoa > Chordata > Mammalia > Rodentia > Cricetidae > Chionomys > Chionomys nivalis. Next base: position 53,112,499 of record NC_080101.1, on the reverse strand, counting down.
CTATCAGATTTCATTACATGCAAAGAATTATCAGATCAACCCATTATACAGCCAAGCCGCATGAAGTCTTCTCCGCATATAGGGAAAATATTGTATAAATCAGGCTCTCGGGTTTCAGTGGGAGGCAGAGGGTTGCACGGTGCCCATTTGTCAAGTTGATGGCACCACAGTGAGGTTGCTCTAGCTTGTCTTTGAACAGAAGTGAAATCTTAGGCAAAGCTCCCCTCCTGTCATTTACACTAACATCCACTCTCTCACAGCCAGGCCTCTGAGAAAAACAAAGTGATGGCCCAATATAATCAGTCACTCAAGTTGTCTGTCATCTGTTTTCTTAAGGAAATGACTTTCAAGTTAGTGGAGCAGAGCACTGGGGAAAATTAACAAAGATTGTAGTAGTAAAAGTAAGTGGAATTTAAAAAAAAAATACCTGTGTCTCTCTCAAGAAGAGTTGATATTCAGAATGCCAAAAAGGATCCCCTGCTTTCATAATGAGTCACATGAATTTATTTCTCCTTGAACAATAGAACCACCACTGTTAACAACTGAAGTCTTTCTTGCTTAATGTGAGCACATGCTAATTCTCCCAAATGCTTTCTGTAAAACTCCAGGCTCGGCGGGTCCTGTGACAGGCAGTTTGCTGGCTTCAGGAGAACTATCTGCACTTCAGCTGTATAATCTTGCTCACAGGCCGTAGGGTAAATGGTACCTACCGTCAATGTTCACTATTGGGATTTTGTGACTTACTATTACACTTTAAAACCCAGACTCCATTGCCATGATGGCCAGTCTAAGGCTGGTGGTCAGACTTTCAGCTTTTATTTCCCTAAGCCTGTTTTATGGGTTGAAACACTCAGGTCATTTTCACCCTGTCTCACTCATCATGAAGTTGTTAAACTCAGAATGTTAAACCAGGAGGGATCCGCTGGCGGTTGGGGCACCGCGTGGAAGCCTCCTTCTCTAGTACTTCACTGCGAGCCATCTACTTGTGTGGCTTTTATAGTAAACGATGTCTGGGGTGCGATTTAGAAAAAGCAGGAAGAGCACTTGGCAATGAGAGAAAGTTGTGTGACTAGTACATTTTGTCATTTTCCCGGTAATATCAAACACCTTAAGAAGTCACTGGTTGGAGTCCTTAAATAGAAAGGAAGTGGTTCTCTTTTTGCTTGTGTTGTGGACATACTAATTATGTTTTTGTTGTTCTTGTTTAAACAAGGAGTTTGAAAAAAAATCAACTCCTTCTATGGAAATCATTGCGAAGATCGATATCTTCGATCTTTTCTTAAAAGCTGTTTTAGAAGTTCCTGAAGAGTTGATGGATAAAAGTAACCCAGAATCCAGAATTCTTTCCAGTATCTGGAAAAAACAAACTTAGAATTTTTTTAAGGAAAGAAATAAATTAACATTTTTTTAATAACTAAATATGAATTTTACAAAATATTCCTGTCACTAACCCCTGTACACCCCACAATAAATTATTAAGAACTGAATTCTAAGGAAACTTTGTTGTTTTCGTTCCTTTTGAAACCTAGGTGCACATTTGGAATCGGTGAACTTCTGAGAGGCCTAGGAGATCAATCTTGATTAGTTTATTTTTCTTAGAAAAGATTTTGATAGCCTGGTCTATGCTTTTTCTTCCCTTCTTCTTTTCAAGGATCCCTTACTTCCTCTGTTGAGGGATGGGAAGTTATTAAAAGCAGCCCACAAATGAAATTGTGAAGGGGGGGGGGTTAGGCCACTGCGCCTTTCATGGCGGGCAAGGGGCCCCAGGTCGAGAAGACCGATCTTTAATTGCCCCTTTCCTCCTATTTCTTCTCAGTTTAACCTCAAGGTGATTTTTAAAGTTATGGCTTAATTGGATGGTCATTCTACCTTTGCTGTGAAGCAATTTATTATCGCTTTATTTCCTTTATTACAACTTTATTTCCTTGAAGCCTGTATGATCAAAGGCTACATTATGATGAATGTAGTTTTCTAAACAGGAACCCTGAATCCATTTTTTTTCCTTTGAACATTTACAGCTAGATAGATGTTCACAAGGACTGTAAAGATGCAGGAATAGTTACATAGATTTTTGATTTGAGTCCTATAATTTTATTTGGAATTTGAAGTGATATTTATAAATTAAAGTAATTTAAAAATTTGCTCTATAGGAGACAATGATTGTTCCATTGCCTAGAGGTAAAGAATGTTTATGGCAAATCTGTGTTCATTCATATGTTTATGAATACAAATGGTTTGCAGGGAAGCTGAAATTGTTGCCATGGGTTAAATATTTTGCCATATTTTTTTCTCATTGTTTATGGTAAACTGATATTCTCTAGATACATTACATAAAAAATATATTTCAGAATCATTTATTTCTCTGAAATATTTCATCATAATCAGTAAATATAGACTATGATTGATTACACAACGCTGATTGGTTTTGGGGCTATACTTTGTACCTAATGAAACGTTATATTTTACTTTCAAAGGGAACTTTAATTCCTGCTTCTTTGGACCTCAAATTTCTGTGTTTTTTTTTAAAACTTTATTTATTTATTTATTTATTTATATTATCAGCTAACCTATGGCGACTGATTTTTGTGTGTGTGGGGATTATCAATCCATTGTTCAGCATCACTAATAATGCCCCGTATTTCTTTATACAGATATCTTTACAGTCCTTTACATGCCTTATGTGGGCAATTTACAAGAAACACATTCCTTTGCAAAGTGCAGCAAGATCAGGCAAGGCTGGGGCATTAAGCAAAGAAACCAGAAGCTCCCTTGTCACACTCTCTAAGACACTTCTGGGTGTGAAAAGAGGAGAAAGAATTCACTCTGTGCCACCGAGGCTGCTGAAGTCTCCGCGGATAAAAAAACGCACCAGGTGCTCCTTGCTCTCTTCCTTCTTTCCAGTGACTTTTGGATTGATTTTGCCGTAGCAGAGAGAACAACCACACCTATCCAGATTCGTCTACTGAACTCCACTCTGCCCACCTAGCAGAGCCCATTGTGAGCCTGAGGTCACAAGGTCTTTCCCAGGGTAATTTCTGCAGAATCCATCCCAGCCAAAGTTCTCTGCATTCTCCCCACACAACTGCCCACAGCTCTGGAAATGTAATGGGCACAAGAGTTCTTGGAAGGGAGGTAGGAGCCCACTCCCTTGCCACCATGTCCAATGAGAAAGAGACAGTGTGATGTTTCAGATACAGCTCTCTGTAGCTATTTTTTAGTTTCTTGTATTTCTACCTTCAAATATCACCTCCCTCTTTTTTGGTTGTTTACTGTGCCCAGGTTTGAACCCACAGCTTCTTCTGTGTTAAGCCCTGTATGCTCCACCACCAGTGTGCATCCCCGGCCCAAGACAACTCTTTTGATAGCAGGTACAGGTGATAGAATTTAAATAATTCTCTAAAATGAAATGGCATGCTTGAGGAAATGGTTGATAATTGTGACATCATCCCCTTGCATCTCTGATATTTTTCAAGTTTGTGACATCATCCCCTTGTGTGTAGTTTGTTATTAATTCTCTAATTACCTGCTGTTTTTACTAATAAGGAAGGAAAGATCACATTGGGTCAGTCAGGTGTTCATATATCACACAGACACTTGTTTTTCTCATGGATATACTAATAACAAAGTGAATTTTTCTGTTTGCCTTTTTGTTTGGTGGTTTTTGTTTTGTTTTGTTTTTAGTTTTCCAAGACAGGGTTTCTCTGTGTAGCCCTGGCTGTCCTGGAACTTACTCTGTAGACCAGGTTGGCCTAGAACTCACAGAGATCCTCCTGCCTCTGCCTTCCAAGTGCTAGGATTAAAGTTGTATGCCTTTAATGAGTCTACTTAGCTATTTCTCTCTCTCTCTCTCTCTCTCTCTCTCTCTCTCTCTCTCTCTCTCACACACACACACACACACACACACACACACACACACACAATATGCTTATCATGTCAGGCTCTGGAGACAAATTAGTAAGAAAATATGACTCTTGTGTTCTTTAAGCTCATATGGTCTACAAGAGGAAGGGAATTCCATTGTGTGCATTGCTGGCTTACAGGAAGTGGTCTGGCCTGTTATTCCTCCCCACCCTTCATAGGCAGAGTTTTTTGTCAGACTGCCAGCTGGCTTCTAAATAACCACACAAAGACTTATTATTAATTATAAATGCTCAGCTGATAGCTTAGGCTTGTAACTAATTCAATCTTACATCTTAAATTAACCCATATTTCTTGTCTATGCTCTCCCATGTGGCAGTAACTGTTTTCAACACGGCCATGTTTATCTCCTGCTTCCTCTATGTCTGTCTGGTGACTCCACCCTTCTTCCCAGTGTTTTTTTAGCCTGGCTCTTCTACCTAACCTCTTCCTGCCTAGCGATTAGCCAGTGGTTCTTTAATAAACCAATGAGAGTAATATATATTCATAAATACAAACGATTATTTCACAGCCCTCCCCATCTAGACTCCTTAAAAAGCTACACCCCGAATTCCATCAACGTTTTTATCTCCTACACAGTCATTGTCTTGAGACAAGCCACCTGGTTTCCCTGTGGTCTACCAGTTGCTTCTTCTGTTCTTGGCTTTTGTGTTTGGACATTTTTCTCCTGTTATCACCTAGCATAGTCATACCACCCCTGCGGTACTGTGACAGTGACCACCCCTGCGGTACTGTGACAGTGACCACCTCTGCAGTACTGTCTCAGTGACCACCCCTGCAGTACTGCAGTACTGTCTCAGTGACCACCCCTGCAGTACTGCAGTACTGTCTCAGTGACCACCCCTGCAGTACTGCAGTACTGTCTCAGTGACCACCCCTGCAGTACTGTGACAGTGACCACCCCTGCGGTACTGTGACAGTGACCACCCCTGCAGTTCTGTCGCGGTGACCACCCCTGCAGTACTGTGACAGTGACCACCCCTGCGGTACTACTGTCTCAGTGACCACCCCTGCGGTACTGTCGCAGTGATCACCCCTGCAGTACTGCGTACTGTGACAGTGACCACCCCTGCGGTACTGTCTCAGTGACCACCCCTGCGGTACTGTCGCGGTGACCACCCCTGCAGTACTGTGACAGTGACCACCCCTGCGGTACTGTCACGTTGACCACCCCTGCGGTACTGTGACAGTGACCACCCCTGTGGTACTGTCGCGGTGACCACCCCTGCGGTACTGTCACGTTGACCACCCCTGTGGTACTGTCGCGGTGACCACCCCTGCAGTTCTGTCGCGGTGACCACCCCTGCGGTACTGTGACAGTGACCACCCCTGCGGTACTGTGACAGTGACCACCCCTGCGGTACTGTGACAGTGACCACCCCTGCGGTACTGTGACAGTGACCACCCCTGCGGTACTGTCGCGGTGACCACCCCTGCGGTACTGTGACAGTGACCACCCCTGCAGTTCTGTCGCGGTGACCACCCCTGCGGTACTGTCGCGGTGACCACCCCTGCAGTACTGTGACAGTGACCACCCCTGTGGTACTGTCGCAGTGACCACCCCTGTGGTACTGTCACGTTGACCACCCCTGTGGTACTGTGACAGTGACCACCCCTGCGGTACTGTCGCGGTGACCACCCCTGCGGTACTGTGACAGTGACCACCCCTGTGGTACTGTCGCAGTGACCACCCCTGTGGTACTGTCGTTGACCACCCCTGCGGTACTGTCGCGGTGACCACCCCTGCGGTACTGTCGCGGTGACCACCCCTGCGGTACTGTCGCGGTGACCACCCCTGCGGTACTGTCGCGGTGACCACCCCTGCGGTACTGTCGCGGTGACCAGCCTTATTCACGGTGTCTTTCCCACTCTCTTGCTGGCCCAGATCTCTGCCCTTGTTGGCCCTCCTTGCCTTTCCACTTGCCTCACGGTGGTGCTTGGTAATTGGGTTCTGCTCCTTCAGGGCAGGATGTCATCACTTTTGTGGCTATTGTTTGCTGAGTCTTACTGAAGTAGTCCAGGTAGAACAGCGAGGCCTCCGACTTCAGAGTTCTGCCTCGCCCTCCTGCTTGCTAGAATCATACGTGTTTGCCACCGCACTGAACCCAGCTTGTCATATTTTATGTACACAAAATTTTCCTTCTCCTGGAATAGAATCCAGGTTTCTGTGCTATCTTAAATTTAGTAATTTTGGGACAAGTAATTGCTCTTAAAATTGTAGGAATATAGTTCCTGAAAAGGGTAGGGGCTACAATCTCATCACTGGAGAGGCTGAGGCAAAGGATTATTTAGAGTTATTTGCTATCCTAGGCTATACAGTGAATACCAGACCATCTAGCAAGCACTATATGACAAGATGCATACACTCACAAGTGCATGTTCCCAAGAATAATAAAATATCACTGGAAACATTGCCTGTGATTCCAGCTGCTAGGGCTAAGGAACTCATGGTGGGATCTAGCTGTGGTGTTGTTCTGACTCTCTTTGCTGCTGTGCCACTGTTTTGCCTAGAAGATTGGAATGTGTATATCTAAATTTGGTCTTGAACCAAGACCAAGTAATTACGGTATAGAAAAACTAAATTCTGCAAGGCTGTTTGTCTTATGACTTGCCAATGGTCAGTTGTTAATCGGTGTTTTTCTCTTTGCTATTGTTTTGTGTTTGTAGGGGGTTAGCCTGCTCATATGTCTGTAATGATATGTGTGCCTAGTGCTCAGGGAGGCCAGAAGAGGTCATCACATCTCCTGGAACTGGAGCTACAGACAATTGTAGTCACCATGTGGTGCTGGGAATCAAAGCCGGGTCAGAACAGCAAATGCTCTTAACTGCTGAGCTGTCGTTCTAACCGCAGCAATCCTTGTTTTATTATTAGGTAATTTCAGTGACTAGCCAGTGTGCCCAGTGTCTAAGTTTCTGATTGCCATCCAGCACTGAGTGACGGGTCAGGGCCATTCAGTGAGCCCACTGTAACCCGAGGAAGCACAAGCTGAGTATTTCTAGATGTATAGCAAGAACAATAAACAGGGGTATGTGACTGGATATTGGTGATGCACTTTAACCACTTAATAAGATGCTATACGTATTTTAATTGTCATGGATTTTGTAGGACATTACTTAACCCTCAGTATATTGGAGTTTATATGGGGTGGCACATGCCTGTTTTTCCAGTGCCCAGGAGACAGAAGCAGGAGGATGGAGCTGAGATGAAGACCTCAAAAAAATTATTAACTGAGTCCTACTCTGCAATATTTCTAGGGGTTCGTTTCTATTTTAAAGCATATTTTAAAGAATAAGACTATCCCAGCTATCTAGTGCCGCCCCTGATGTAATCACTCACAGGAGATATAGTGAGAAGAGTCACCAAGATACGATGTCAAGGATGTTCGCATGAGCTGGAGTCGTGTTCCTGGAATGGCTTCAGAATATCTTCCATATTCATAAATATCAAGATATGAAAGTTGCTTTTATATAGTGCAGTCATGATGGCTTCTAAAATCCTCCCATTTGTTAGAAGTATCCAAAGAGACCTACCAGGGGATCTTGGAGAGCCAATGAGCTCTCATTCTCTTTGTCTGGAATGTCACTTGCTGAACTGTTGACACTAGAGGTGAACCCTGATTGCCTCCTGACAGGAGGTTAACTCTAGACTGGTTTTCTTCATCTTGTGAAAATGCTCCCTTGCTGACAACGGGGCAGAAGCCCAGTCCTTAGAATTTAAGAGAACTCTCCAGAGCAAGGTCCTAGACACAGCCTCTAGTCAACCTGGTGGAGAAACAGCACTGGAGCCATGTGGGGAAGGCCGCCACAGTCCCTTGCAGCAAATCTACACACAAACGCACACACACACACACACACACCACACACGTCAGTCACACCTCCTGGCATACCTGGCCCGAGTCTTGCTGGAATGCCCCTCCCTCTGCCTTTCTCTCTAGTCAGCTCCTCCTGGTGCCAACTTCTTCAAGGCTCATTTTCTTCCCTAAGCAACGTCTTAATGTTCTAATGCACGCTGACAGCTGGTTTATGCAGCTCCTCTTAACTGAATGTTTTTATGTTCAATTACTGAAACTTAATCATCACAAGTGATTGAATTTTCCCTAGGTCATTCAGCTTTGCTTAAATGCTAATAGTACGTGGCTGAAGTATAAGATTTCAAACGTGTAAAAATTCAATATTAAGAAAATTCATTAATCATTGCACTGATCACTTTTGAAAGCATAGGAAAAAGCTATAGAAACGGTCACATATAAATTATATCTTACGGGGAGTTCATTTGAATTGTAGCACACCAAGTCAGTGATTGCTCATGGTTGTCTAAAGCAATTTGGGAGGCACTTTTTTCCCCTTAACTTTTTGGTTTTATTTTTAAGTCTCCTCTTAATGTAATGTTGTTAAATTTTTTCAAGCCAAGTAAATCTTTTGAACCTGTTACCAACATTATTGAAACTACTCTCTCTGTAACTCCATCTTCTCGCTACTAGGAAAAGGACCGACAAGGAGGTTCTACCGCACAGTCCTCCGGAGCACCTCCTTAGGTTTTCATAGTCTTTTTCAGGCCACTACTTACGCTGTGTATGGAACGTAAACAAAATGCTTGTGGAAGGTATAAAACAAACATTAAATATTGGTTTTGGTTCTGATACAAGGAACTTTCAAGAGGTATGGGAACCCTGCTTCTGTGTCTTTGTGGAAAGCCACTCATTGGAGCCACCTCGTTGGTTGACTAGTACCCATGCCTCTCCCCCGCCCCAGTGCTGGCACACAGCTGTCGAGCTGAATCCCAAGGTGACCTGCCCATGACATTGTTAGCCTCTACATTTGGATAGTTCCAATCAGCTAATGGGCTAAAATTTAAATATTACATTCCCCAATTTTCAGTGCTTAATAAAATTTCTGTGTCACAATGAGGCATTCTTAATTTTTCTGGCTGGGAAAATGATGTTTCTTCCTAAGTGGTAGTATATTTATTTATCTTATGGCTCAAATAAAGGATTACTGTTAAAAGATGAAACTTGAGGAGGTTAGAGGGGCAGCACAGAGGTGGAGGGCATGCCGGGCATATTGACGGCCCTCAGCTCAATATCCAGCACCATCAATAACTCAATAAATAAGTAAATAAATAAAACTTGAGGAACTGGAGGTGGACCTGGATCTAGCATTTAAGCACTTGCCTGTACACATAAGGCAGGCGCTGGGCTCTGTCTCCAGCATGACCAAATCAAGTGACCACAATAACCTTAAACCCACGCTAGCGCAAGCCGTCTGTATTAAGTCAAGTGTGGTCTGCTGCGTGACGTTGGTTACAGTGCCTATGAGGATATCCTGTCGCCATGTGTTTGTGGTAGGATGTCTGCATGGAATCAGTTTACAAAGTGTCAAGGAGTCTTTTTCTGTCCTGCCAGCCAACGCCCAAATAGTGACACAGAGAGTTCTTATTAATTATGAAAGCCCAGTCTATAGCTTAGGCTTGTTCTTAACTAGCTATATATAATATAGCTTAAATTAACTCATTTATCTTAATCTACATTCTGTCATGGGGTGTTACCTCTCTTCCATCTTGCAGCTCCTGTTTCCTCTCTGTGTTTCCTGGTGTCTCCTTTGTACCTAGATTCTCCTCTTCCTTTCTCTCCCTGGAAATCCCACCTATAGCTCCTGTGCTAGTTATTGGCTGTTCAGCTCTTTATTAAACCAGTCAGAAGGTGCCTTGGAAAAGACACATCCTCACAGTGAGCAAATATTCTGCAACAGACTTTCTCTTCCCTTGCATCCGTGGACTAAATACAGTATATCCTGTGAACTAAGTACATGAACTTGTTTAGTTTTGGATGAGTATTCGGTTTCAACATAAAAAGGTGCTCCCTCCATCACGAATCTCTTCTTTATGGTCAATAATTTTTTGAAGTTATAAGCAGTGGATAGAGGTACAGAGAATTCTCCAGGATTGGGGCCCGCTCATGCATAATCTCTACAGAGCAAACACAGCCCCTGTAACTCTAGCTGCCTGTAATGAGAGGCTTGCAACACCCACCTGTGTGGGGATCTGACTTGTAAGGAGCCAGCACAGCCCCGCTTGAGAGGTGCTCAACACACCAGCGAGCCTAGAGGCAGCAGGAGCATCTTCTGAGGTATAAAATACACTTAAATAAGAGGGGAAATACCTGCCAGAGTAGTCTCCGCACAGACAGTGCGGTGGGAAGATTGCGGTGCAAGAGGCCGCCTACAGTGCTAGACTCAAGGAAAACAAGGCTCTGCCCCACCGAGTTATTCTAAGAGGAGAGAAGTTTTGACTGAGGCCCGACTCCGTTTTATCCCTAAGATTCACTCGGCACACGCAGTGAAAAGCCATTAAGTTGTTTCCGCTGCAGTATTTCCTACCTTTAGAAAGCACAGCGAAAACTGAGAACACTGGATGCTGCCGCACACCTGAACTACAGCTCTGCTTCAGGCACATTCTAGTTCTGTGTGTGAGTGTGCATCCTGCTATTTAGTCAGTAGGACAAGGGTGCGACTGACACGGAGACTGGCCTGTGACGTCAGAGACTGGTTGGGTGACATCACTTCTGATGGAGCTGCAAAAAATACCGGTCAACTAGAGAGAGTGTTGTGCAGCCTCCAAAGAAGTATTATTTTGGCATATTTTGAGACAAACACTTATTCTAGAAGCAGAAGTTGGAACTCCAGGCGGTGACTCTCGTCTGGCAGCCTCCAGATTTCCAGATGTGCTTATGAATTGCGGGGGAGAGCGCAGACATGGGGGCTCCTAACAGACTCTCAGGAAATGTTCTGCTGTTGTGCCACACAGCCCCGGAAGCCATCTTTCCCACCACCTAGACGGTTATTTGGTTTTTGGTTTGTATAATGCTGGCAATTGCACTCAGGGCTCATCTGCAGTGGACAGATTTTCTCCCACTGAAGTTGTTCCCTAGTCCACTTAGAACCTTGTTGCTGTTCTTCGGTTCTCAGACAGCAGGGTTGCATGTCTTCCAGGATGGCCTTAAACTTGATTTCTCCTTGCATTTTTGATCCTCCTGCGCTACCTCCTGAGTTCTAGAACAGGTGTGTACCATGACACCTGTGTATGTGGTTCTAGGGCTCAAACCAGGGCATCATGTATACTAGACAAGAACTGCAGCAACTAAGCCACATTCCCAACCGCGCTGAGAACCTTTAATACCTCAACTAGATGGTTCTTAATCAAGGCTTCATTGAAGGCTTCATTATCTACCCGACACATAGTATTTGCACTCAACGACACTCATGGCAAGTCAAAAGACAGTAGAGTTCTCAGAAATAGTTTCATAAGATAGTGATTGATTTCTCAAGAGTACAGTCCTAACCCTTTCTGCACCTGATAACAGATTCAGAATATGGAAGGCAAAACTCAATTGAACAGCAAGGAAAAATGACTAGGTTTACTGTTAGAGTCGGAGATTTCAACACCTTTATTGGATGTAGCATGTAGACAGAACATCAGTAACCATCTAAGAAAGTGCACAACCCTATTGGCCAGCTTGCCACAACTGCTGCTGCAGAAGATTCCAGTGACTGGAACAGCGTTGTGCAAATACCAGTGCAGAGTTCCGAACAGACCACATTCCAGGCTGTAACACAGGCTTTGAAAATCTAGATTCGGTCATATAAGGAATGTTCTCTGCCACACTGTGATGAGGTTAGAAGATCATTCTCAGAGAGACTCCCCCAAAAACCGAAACCACAGCTGTGATCCAGCTGTTCCATTTCTGTGTGTACTAGACCTGAAGGAACTGAAATGGAAACTCGAGTGGGGTCTCCACACCATACTCACAGTAGCTGGAGGCAGGACTTTATTCACCCCATATGTCCCTGAATATGTGAATGGCAAAAGTGTGTCTCTACATACAGTGAAGTAGTCAATGTTAAAAGAGACAATTCTGCCACAGTCTATAGCATTGATGAACCTTGAGGACATCTGGCTAAGGGGAAAAAGTCGGTCACAAAAACAGTTCCATGAGAAGTCATAGCTATCAAGGCAGAAGGGAACACAGTGAGCTAGCACTCAGAGGACATAAAACTTGGGTTCTGAAAGATGAGCAAAGTCCTGGTGTGGGTGGTAGGTAGCCAGTGCCGTGAGTGCGCTTGACTCTTGAGTTCTGCACTTATGGTGTAGAATGGCAAATTTCACATGATGGCTATTTCACAACAATAAAAACTAAAGCAGTCGATTCAGAACAACCTACACCTTACCACAGCCCTTTAGAATATGGGCTTCTGGTTCATACACAGACCTAACAATGGCCCCCATGCTGGGAAGGAGGCCCCTTGCAAATCCACAGAAAACCTGACCTCCATCCCGTGGTGGCACCGTCGTGGTACCCTTCTTGTCCTCCATTCTTTGGTGGCACCATCGCGGTGTCCTTCTTGCCCTCCATCTTTTGGTGGCACCGTCGTGGTACCTTTCTTGCTCTCCATCCCTTGGTGGCACCGTCGCGGTACCCTTCTTGCTCTCCATCCCTTGGTGGCACCGTCGCGGTACCCTTCTTGCTCTCCATCCCTTGGTGGCACCGTCGCGGTACCCTTCTTGCTCTCCATCCCTTGGTGGCACCGTCGCGGTACCCTTCTTGCTCTCCATCCCTTGGTGGCACCGTCGCGGTACCCTTCTTGCTCTCCATCCCTTGGTGGCACCGTCGCCGTACCCTTCTTGCCTTCAACTGCATACTCAGGCTTGCAGTGCAGCTTTCAAAACTAAAATGCATGTGGTAAAGCTAAGAAAAGCAAAAGATCAGTTAACACACAATACAATTAGTTATTACCACTCTTAGGGAGATGGGAGTAGCAACCAGGGAAGGGGGTTCCTGAACCCCCTAAATGGTCACGTTTGATTCCATAACCTACCAGCTGTGCGTGCATGGGGCATTTTAAGTAAAATTATGTATGCGCCTACTGGTATGCAGTATCCTTTTCAATAAGGAGAATTTGAAAGTATGTTCAGATGCCGATGAGTGTCTTAATACCCAGTGGCTGCTTCTTGCTCCGAGCACACACATTGCAGGGCTCCGTGCCTGACGACTGAGTGGCTGGTTATTTCATTTTCTCCTGTATGAGTCATATCACTCAGCCTGCCTTTGCCGTCCAATGCTGACAATTGGTTCCCACAGTTTTTGTGTTGATTTGGTAACAAAGACTGCTGAAGGCGAACCAGCTCTATTTGAGCTTGTGATTACAGCCTCTCCTAGGTATTGCCTGTAATGAGCAGCAGATGCCTTCCAATCGATCGCTCTACTGTGTAGCCACCCACAGCTGCATATCAATTCTGCATGTGTAGTTTGGGGTTTTAAAGGCGTAGCTTGGGCTCTTCCTTCTCCATGCATTTATGTTTTCAAATTCTGACTAATAGTCTCATATCCACAACAGAATGCCTCTGAGCCATTGCTAAACTTAACACATAATACCATGTCTGCTTACCAGACCGTACTGAAATCATTTGCTTATCTGCATTTACAATTTCTTGGTGAGCTCCCCCAAGCCAATGGCCATGCCCTGTTTTTTAATTTTATGTCTGTCTTCATCGCTAGTTGTCATGCATTATATATATATTAGAAAAAAATGTTGTACTTCAGGCAGAAGGAATGTGAACAAAATCATAGAGGCATAGCATGTGCTGAAGTACTACTTAAGACCCACTGTGTGAGATCTTAGATGTGTAGTGGCACACACCTTCAGTAGCAGCTCTCGGGAAGCAGAAGCAGGCGGCTCTCTGTGAGCCTGAGGCCATCCTGGTCTACAAAGCAAGTTCCATGACAGCTAGGGCTGTCTAAAAAAAAACCAAAAAAACCACAACAAAACCAAAGATCCATTGTATAGACATGAAGGGACAGTTTACTGTGCTGTTTAGAATGGAATGTCATAGCCCAGATGACATGTAAGGAAATGTGTATGGGTGTTTTATGTGCATGTATGTCTATACGCACAGACATGTTCACACAGCAAGACTGCTCAAGCACAGCCAGAGCACCTAGGACATTGGGGCAGATGTGAGCCTACAGAGGTGGCACCTGAGTGTGGAATGTGATGGAGGAGACAGGGTTCAGAGTCATAGGAGCCCTGAGAAGTGTAAAACTATACCGGTTCTGTTCGCTACGTGCTATGGGAGCTAGGCTGAAAATTTAAAAAAAAATACAGGCAGAAACAGACAGACAGACAGGCCTTGGGGACATTCTTGAGACAAGAATGCCTCCTTATTGTGCTCAGGGGCAGCTTATATTGGGCTCTGGCCACGCCCCAGCTCTCAGGATCTTTCAGCTGCAGATTCATCAGAACCCATGCCCCTGCCCTCAGGGTCTTGTGCTCAGAGCAGCCGCAGGCTGCTCGGAGCAGAGAAAAACAAGCTGTTTACAGGAAATTCGGGGTCTGGTGGTCCGCAGTCCCCAACAGAGAAGGTGACTGGGGCAAAAGCAAGGACCCAGCGATAGTTCAGGTGTTTTTTTGTTCTCTGCAGCCATTCATTTTCATATTGAAACAGATGTAATGGACATAAAATGTCAGGCTCTGAGGCTGGAGAGATGACTCCAAGGTTAGGAACCCTGGCTGCTCTTCCAGAGAACCTGGGGTACTATTCCACATGGCAGTTCGCAACCATCTGTAAGTCCAGTCTGAGGGGTTCAGAGCCCTCTTCTGGCCTCCTCAGGCATTGCACACACACACACACACACACACACACACACACACACACACACGTGTACAGATATACATGTTTGCAAAACACCTGCATGCATTTCTTTAATTGTCAGAACTTCTGGACTATGAGATTTCATTCTAAACATCACAGTAAAGTGTCCCTTCTGTCTATACAGTGGATCTTTTTGGCTTCTGTTGTTTTTAGACAGCCCCAGCTGTCATGGAACTTGCTTTGTAGACCAGGCTGGACTCAGGCTCCCAGAGATCCATCTGCCTGCTTCTTCTTCTCAAGAGCTGGGACTGAAGGCGTGTGCCCCTGCACCCAGCTTACACGGTGGGTCTCAAGTAGCACTTCAGCACGACCTTATGGAAAGATAGCCTCCTCAGAGTTTCGATTCTTGCCATTGATTGTGATGTTGATCATTCTTTAGGATAGTTTATTAAGTGCTGATTTAATTAAAACTGTAATTTGCATTACAGTTTCTGTTTTTATATCCAACACTTGTTCTCACACAAGGAGACAGAAAGAGACAGAGAAACAGGTCAGATGCAGAAACCCCAGCCTTAAGCTGAGAACCTGGAGTTGACTTGGTAAACTTCCTGTTCTGCGTTGAGTTTAAGTATTATGCTGACACAGAAATGTGTCTAAAATACAGACAGACGAATTAAAAAGAAATGGTTTTAAAAACTTTAAAACTAACACTTGTAATCTCAGTACTCAGAAGGCAGAGGCAGGGGGAGAGCTGCAAGTATGAAGCCAGCCAGGACTAAATATCAAGTGCTCAGATGCATAGAGACCCTGGTGTTGGGGAATTTTTGTTAACGTTCCTAGGTGTGACCATGTGGTATGTGGTGATGGCTTTAGTTTTTCAGTCCTCCCTCCCGTGTGTGTGTGTGTGTGTGTGTGTGTGTGTGTGCAGGCACATGTGTCGTGTGTACGTCAGAGCACAACTTTTGAGAGCCAGTTCTCTCCCTGTACTGTCGGGTCCGGGATGGAACTCAGGTCCACCGGCTTGCACAGCACCCTCAGCTGCTGAGAAATCTTGCTGGCCCTGGCTCTGGTTTTTGATGGTTTCCTTTGGAGATAAATACAATGAAATAGTAAAGTTGCTTGGATTTGCATTAAGTTAACCAAGGACTGGGATCTGTGGGGACAGTGGGTATGAAGAGACTGGCTGGGAGTGGCCAGTTGTTGAAGGTGGCCCTGAGTTCATATAGCTTCATTACCCCACCCGCCCAACAACTGTGGATTTGAAATTTTTCAAATTTATATAAGCAAAGCAAGACAATAAGGTTTAAAGGATTGATTCAGCTAAACTTGTTGATCAATAATAGCTAGCACTGTGGCCACCCGTAAGTTCAGCCGACTGCCCATCCCCTTTCACTCGCTCACCTTGATCCGACCCGCTTCCCCCCTGGAGCTCCTGCATCCACCTCTCCTGTTTATCCACCTGCCCACAGTCCTGCAGGACTAGACGTCTGCCAAAAGAGAGACTTAAGGTGACATTTTCAAATGTAATTTGTCTTAGATGAAGGACTTGATGAGAAGGCCTAAAAACGAGGCAGATGAGCTACGCAGCAGCTACGTGCTTCTGTGTGTTGACAGGAGACACAGCATCAATTTGACCAATAAAGCCTTGCCAGCCCTCAGAAAGTGGCTTTATGAATCATGGCATCATTTATTCAATCTACTACCCCCTGACTCGAAGTACATAGTGACTTTAAATCTGCTAAGCATGTATAGGAAAGTGGAGGGAGAGAAACCTTCGCTGACTTAGATTATCTATGCGGGGACAGCTGTCTGCGTGCTTGTTATATCCGGAAACAATGGTTCTCCCCGCCATCTCCTTTAGTTCTCTCCAACACTGAGCATTTACAAATCTCTGTGGGCGCTTGTGTATTCCTGGCTTCCTTATGTCCCCTGGGCTTCTGGCCAGCAGATCAGCCATGCGTGCAAGTGTCATGGGAGAGGCAACCCCTTTTTTCAGGTCTGAAAGGAAAGTACAGTCTAGACGCACTCGCCCCAGCCTTAAGATGAGAATGAATTTGATACCACTGTCTGTCCCTTCATTTTCACAGATGGCTGCTTCTAAGGCCCGAGCATACTCTTTCCCTTCCTATTATTAGAAATATATTGAATCAGATTATAAATGCTCTACCATCATGATCAAGAAAATGTGGTTTGGGGTTTTTTTGTTTTTGTTTTTGTTTTTTTTTTGTCTGAATACGGCTCTTATCCCAAGTCACAGGCATTGACCACTGCACAGTCTGACTAGCCAAAAACTAAACTGCTTCATCCTAGCAAGAAAGTGAAAGCCAGGTGGTTTCTGGGAAACAGAGCGGATGTTGAGTAAATACGGTTTCAATTTCAGGTGATTATTTATATTTGCAAATAGAAATGACCTGAAGCAGGTAAATAGTCCTTGGAAGAGTATTAAGTGGTCTGAAAGACCAGGTGTTCTCAGGGTGACTTCTACAGCACAACCAAGTGTATCTCGGGTTCAGGTGCCAAGGTTGAAGGGCCTCATTGCTCTGGCTGCCCTGGGATCTTTCTGTTCTGTTTTGAAAATATGTGTTATTATTTTGATATTTTTTTTGAGACACAGCCACAATGTTTCCAAAGTGATCACGAGACTCAGGGTCTTGACTCAACTTTTGCCTCCCGAGTGCTGGGATTGGATGTACGCACCACCCCAGTACTAATGTGTATTCCTAAATAAAACAATAATAATCTCCAAAGCGTCATTAGTAACAATAAACATCATTTTCAGTCTGAGAGAAGGGTGTTTTCTCAGTGACACCACTAGCAGATGAGATCCTAACCATTAGCCAGAGTCTGACACTCAGCCATCAGGCAGGAGCTCATAATTTGCTGTCCCTCTTCGTTAGAATATGTGGATAGCACAGTGGCTTAAAATTTAGCTTTACCTCATTTAACTTCATATCATTCCTTTAGTTGTCTGAAGTGTTATGAATCACCAATAAAATGAAAGCCAGGAGATTGGGATGAAAAGTAGAGTCTCAGCTGGAGATCCTAGATGCTAACCTAGTCTGTGTCTGAGTACCCGTGTGGCCACGCACGCCACTGAACTGCAGTCTGTGTCTGAGTACCCATGTGGCTCACACACGTCACTGAACTTTTTTGGGGTGTCCAGAGACTTATCTACAAGATGGAATTAAAATCATACTATAGTCATTTCAAAAGAATTTCCCATGGTTCCAGACTAGTATTTAATCAGCGCCAATCACATATCAGGGAAAAAGCCTTTGCCAATTTAAATAAATAAATAATTATTATTATTGTTATTGTAAAATAAATTATTATTATTACTGTTATTAGTGTGATGTGTGTGCACATAGGCCCTGACGTGTGGCATGTGTGGAGGTCAGAGGGCAACTTTCGGGTTCTCACCTTTCATTATATGGGCTCAGGGGTCAAACAGGCTTGTGAAGCAAGCGTCATCTCCACTTGAGCCATCTTGCTGGCCCTAAACATATTTAATAGGTGATTCTATTTCATTTTTCTAGTGGTTTCTCCTAGAGAAGACATGAAACTTCCACAAAGTTTTCAGGAAATTTCAAAAAAGGAACAAAGTCCAAATTTCGAAACTGCCATCCAAAGAACTATCAGTTTCCATGGTTCCGTAAATCCACTGGTTTCCTGATATGTTTATGGAACCAGTAAGTCACAGTAAGAGAAACAGTCACACTTTTGAGGTGTGTCTCCGCTCCTCAGCCTCTGGGCAAATGGAGTTTCTTTCCCTTGGTTACATCTGGCCAGGGGGGAATGAAATTGGAAAACCAGATGGTAGCAGGAAGCCAGCAAAGCAGACATAAATGAACCTTATCACAAAGAGGCTGGACCAGCTTTTAAAACTTCCCACAGAGGGGCTGGAGAGGCGGCTCAGCTGTTAAGAGCACTGACTGCTCTTTTAGAGGACCTGGGTTCAATTCCCAGCACCCATAGGGCAGCTCACAACTGTCTGTAACTTTAGTACTAGGGAATCCAACACCCTCAGACAGGGAAACACACAGACAGACATGCAGGCAAAACACCAATGCACATAAAATAAATTGTTAAAAAAAAAAAAAAAAAGCAAAACTCTCCACACACTGTGAAGCAAAGTAATATGTGCCTGCTGTGTTTCTTTCACGCCCTGGTGATCAGGGTGGATCGGGAGTCACACTCGAGTCCCAGAATGCACTCCGCAAGGGTGCCCACTGCCCCATCTTCAGATGACATCATGCAGCTGTGCTTGCTTTTGTACATAAAAACGGGGTTTTGTGCATTTTTCATTCAGTATTATTTCTATAGATGTTGTGAGTGTCATCAAGGCCCCTCGTCGATGGATGCTATTCCTTATACGATCACCTCATAGCTTGCTCGTCTTTCTCCTTGTTGGAGTCATGTGGCCCTTGCCTTCCCGCTTGTCTTTCTGGTGATTATCTGCACCCTTGTCTATTAAGGAAACTCACAGCATGATGTAGCATTTCCAGCGTGCAGATTACTTACCCTCTGAAAGATTAAGTGGAATTTAGCTTTATTCATTTCAGAAGGCATGGATTAACTTAAGGGTAAGCCATCCTGTTCCTCTCTTTTCCCCGTAACAAACACACCCATAACTAAACAGTGTACACCTCTTTTGTGTGAACTAAGTTTTGGAGTGTCTCTCCTGCTGACTAGTCAGAAAGGGCCGGCTTTGTTTGGCTTTTGTTTGTTGTGGAGAGTCTATGGGCAGAGGCCCCTGGAAGTACTTCCATTTTTCAGGTAAGATCAAATGCTCCGGAAATCTCCCTGTGCCCTTTCCTTAGGCATCATGGTAAATTGACAGTGATTAATCAGAACATACCGTATTCCCCAACCTGGTCACCTCACTTTTACTTATATTTTTAAGATAATATATCCTTTTTACTGCTCCAAAATATAAGTTCTGGCAAAGATGAGCAGATATGAGTGGACTTTTTAAGAGAAAAGTGACTGTAACCGCCAGGGGCTGACCCGAGAATTTCCTGTCTTAGATGCGGCCTCCTCTTCAAGCTTCTCGGGTGGATTTATTTGTTTATTTATTTAAACTATGTAAGCCACATGCCACAATAAGTTATGAAAAGATATAGAGTTAATAAATTATCCTCGCAGACAACACCTCATTTGCTCAGGCTAGTGACTCTCACAGGTAGGCAAAGGAGGTTGTGTGGGTGGCAGCGTACGGTTGCCTCTCTGGTTTGTAGCAGCTCTTATTGTGAGTACTTTCTGGAAATTTCAGTCACCTCTTTGACAAATGCTCTTCTTCACTGACTCCCCTTCTGCCAATGTCCCTGCCACCATGTCACCAGGGTGAAGCGGCTTTCTAGGACTTGAGACATCTTCACAGCCACCTTGCAATTTCACTTTTCACATGGCAATCACGTGATCCTTTTGATTGCATTATATTAAGCTGTTAGACCAGGCAGTGTTCGAGCAACCCAACAGCACTGGTAAACCCAAGGCCAAGGCTGCTCTGTCTTCTGGGCATAGTTGAGATCTCAAGGCCACATGGAGCTGAGGCTCATTCCTCCAAACCAGTCCCACTTGGGGGCTGGTTCCTGCCAGAGTTCCCCTAGCCTGCCGTGTGTGTTCATTGCCTGCTCTTAAGGCATCTGGATATTGGCCTCATATTCAAACATGCAACTAAGGCCCCTTGACCTTGGTTGGACGATTCCTGTTCAGTCACCTTCCACAGCCACGCTGCTGCCCTCCAGTGCGCGCGCCCCATTGCATCCCCCCACCTCCCGCCCCAGAATATCATTTGGTCTGGGACTCCTTGAGTCTTCTCTGTATTTTCTCTAGTACGTAGTTTTATGAATTTGGCAGGAGGCGGGATCAAATGTTCTCATCCAGACTGTTGCATGAGGCATTATTCATGAAAATCACCTCTCAGCATCTGCAGCATGTCAGCCTGAGTCGTGGGCTTTCTCCTTGTCCCCTCTGACAGATGCCGGGCTGCCAGCGCTGCAGGCACCATAACTCACCATTATTGGAAGAATGGCAGTTTTACACTCGCGCCTCTTCCTGATAGTGCTGCCATCCACCTTGGCAGTCACAGATTCTGCGGCATACTGTGCCCCACCCCCCATAGCTTAAACCCGGGAGAAGATTCTATGGCATATGGTTTCATTTCTTAAGGTTGTCGCTGAGTCATTTCCCCTTCATAACAGGCTGGTTTTCACCAATACCTTTAATTACACCAGTTCTTTTTAATAAAGCTCATTTTTATTGACTCGCTCTGTACTTATTGAATTCTCCCTGGTGAAACAGGAGCCTCCAGCACGCGGCATGCAGTGACCCCGGCTTAGAGCTGGAGTGGGCTGTGTTTTCCTGTGTCCTTTGTCTGTTAGCCATAATGCTTCCTTCTTTCTCTCCCTGCTCCCCTCTTTTATTTAATGCTAAACCAAGTTGATTGAAAACTTTCTCTATTAAGTGGATTGTTGTTACCAGATGATCTAGAAAATATAAAAGTTTGTATTATACACTTTTTTAAAATAGCGCATTGAATCATATCTTAAGTGGCCATTAAAGAAACTTCAAAAACTCTTTTAATGAAGCCTGCAGTTGTTTTACATTGTGAATAAGGATTCCCTACTTTACGTGTGTGCGCGCTTGCATGCTTGCATGCTTTTGTTGATAATTTTATAATAGTGTTTTCCTTGCTAAACACATGGGACCGAGAAAAGCATATACCTCAGTGAAAAATAAACGAAGACTTAATTTTTAAATTTGGCCGGGTTTCTGCTTCGGTGTAGGGCCAATGTTTCCGTTACCTTCCGTTACCCCTCCAAAGTCCTGCTTGCCTGTCTGCCCCTTCTCCCTCAGCTGGAGTGCACAGCCTGTAACCACATTTCCATGCTAGTCTGTCAGCCAACACCGCTTTGATGGCTGCTGCCCACATGCAGCTCTCGGTGAGGCTTCATTTTACCCAATGACAGCTCTTCTTAGTTTGTCAGTTTTGACATGTTTGTCCTTGCACACCCAGTTGGGGTACACCACCACCCTGTCCTCCTCACTACACTGTGATGGCAGCCAGCCCTTCCCTTGCCTCCCCGATACCCCCCATTGCATCTCCACCCCTTCGAATGCTGCAGGGTCAGGGCAGATGTGTGCCACAGATGGCTTTGGTTCGAGGGCTTTCCTCTCCTGCGTTTTTAGACAGTTGGGCAGATAGCAGCACTAGTTCCCCAGCCTCCCGGCTGTGATGTCCTGCTCCTGCCTTCCTTTCCTCTCAAACCCAGAGCCTTGCACATGCAACGTGAGGGCTCCACACTGAGCTACACCCTCAGCATCTGACCTGATCACAGAAGTAGCAACCAAGCCTTGGGATCTGAGAAAATAACAGATTTGGGCTATTAGGGGAAAGAGAAAGAAAAGGAACCCCTGGGGAAAAGGCCTCCGCACTAGACTAGGAGCAGGGTGCAATGAATGAGAGAAGCTGGAAGCCATCATTGTCCGGGGATGGATGGTAAAGTAAAGACCCTATCATAGAAAAGCTCTCTCAAGGTAACTCGGCCTCCACTTCTGCTGGAGACCCACCGGCCTGTATGTTTCTGCCCCTAGGAGAGCTGATGGAGTACTTACTGCCTCAATCAGCTCCATCCGTGGGGCGGGGCGGGGTAGGGCGGGGCGGGGCGGGGCGGGGCGGGGGTGCCACTATGGCTACCGCTTTCATTTTGCTGCTGGATTAGATCCAGCACTCCAGTTCTGGTCAGGTGTATGCATCCGCTGGCGATGCTTTCTTCCATCTGGATAGACTCGTGCTGCTACTCCCAGCTGCAAGGTGATTGGCACGTACTGTCGAATCCTCCTGATTCCCTCCAGCCTTGAGTTCTTCCTGTTACAGACAAAAGCAAAACTGAGGCAGGCATGGTGCCCTAAACCTGAGTGCTCTGGAGGCTGAGACAGGTCTCAGATTCAGTCCCGACATGAGCAATATAGCAAGAGCCTGTCTCCAAAAGATAGTTGAACAACCTATCTATTTCCCAGACTCCCTTGCAGCTATGGCAGCTGCTATGACTTGGTTTTTGCCATGGAGACATAAAATAATACCTACTGCTCAACAGTTTGACCTAATCCTGAATGCACTCATTTGTAAAACAAATCTGAATTTATTAGTGTCAAGGAGAACTGATCCTGGCAACCTTCCTTAAAAAAAAAATCTGCTTTTACAGAAGAAATGAAAGTTCAGAGAAGCTAAGTCACTTGTCCGAAGACACAGAGCTTGTGCATTTGAGAGACTGAGAACAAGGCTCTGACTTCGAATGGCCAGGTAGACTTCTGCTTGGTCTTCTATTGGTCACTCTTACATAAAAATAAAAGCACACCCTAACATTTGAAAGTCCCACCAATCAGGACTCATGCCTAAATCTGCTTAGCTAGTTCACCTTTCCCTGGGTGACAGCTTTTGTTCCAGCTTTGGTCTGGCCCTTGTGGAAGGAGCCTCGTTCTGAATATTTCTCAGTGTGAGTTTTGCATAGTGGAAACCCTAACTTGCTGATCTGCTTCCCACGCTGTTATTCTCAGACCCTGATCTCTGTTCTTTTTCTTCTCAACCTGTCCGTGGACATGATCCATGCAGCTGCACCAACTCCCACCTTCTGCAATCCCTCCCTCCTTCCCCCACTGACCCTGTCTCCTGTCTTCCCTTCACCTCTGTCAAGCACAGGGGAGCAGACAACCCCCCTCACTCTTTGCAGTGCTGGGGGCCAGACTTGGGCCTCACACAGGCTGCAAGTACTGTCCCCCACATCCATATTTCTTTCTAACTCTCAAGATAAATCTGTTAGTTTTCAGAAGAGAGCGGAAGTGTCTTCTTGCCCGATTCTGCCATCATTCCAACCCGGGGACAAGTTGTCAATCCTCTCTACCCTTGCATCGCTACCTGTAAAAAAGATAAATGCTGTTTTTCCTTCCACATTATGGTGGGACATTCTGGGGAGAACTAGTTTTTAATTCAGCTAACTTTGGTTCATACCATGGAATAGGCATAGTTTTTTTTTTTTTTAGTTTGGGAAAGCAAAGATTTGAAGGCAAGGTTTCTTCCCCAAATTTACTGGCAGATATACACTTATATTTGGAAATTTTAATTAGTAGAAAGTTCTAGAAGTTTGCATATTCATCAGGGGCGTACATCTAGCTGTTCAGAAAAGGCCTGAATAGGCCTGAATCCTAAACATAGTTTATCCTTTGGCTGATGCCTGAGACTTGAAAGACAAATGAGAGGAAGGAGAGGAGGAGCCTTGATGCTGGCGGCGGGGGGGGGGGGGGGGGGGAGGGGAATGGATGATGACACAAAGATGTGGGCACGACAGGACCCCCAGAGACAGGCATCTTGGGTCACTGGCATTCTGCAAGATGTCATCAGGGAGGTACTGAGCACAGTTAATTACATGCTGCGTGAATGGTGGGCTGACCGTGAGCCACAGGAGACCCGTAACCCAGAGAATCGATGGCGGGGGCCCCAAGTGAGAAACCCCGGAATGTTCAAAAGGAGAAGGTGGGAAAGGCCTGGTGGTTCAGTGGGGGTGGCAGCTTTGGAAGGGGCCCTCACGGAAGGATGGCTCGAGTTGCCAGGGTGGCTCCTCTTTCCCCTCTGCTGTGTTCGCCAATCTCTTGATACTGGCTTAAGTTTCCCTCCACCTCCTCTCCGCTGGCCTCCTTCCTGGATTATTTCTTTCATCCTGCGCAGAAGCCTTCATCTTCTCTAATAAGGCAGGGGGAGGAAGGCGTTGCTCGGGCCCTTTCACCTCCCCTCTGGAGGAATTTTATTACAAAGACTAGAGATATAATAGCTAGAGAATCATTTATTTAAGGAACCAGAACTCAGCGAGGAGGCTGAGTACATATTCTGTTGCTGTGTTAAAATGAAGAGAACATGAAATTAATAAAAATGAGAGAATAGCTCATGAGTCTAAACCTAGGCACTGAGCAAGGAGACCGAAGCTCGCTATTGTTGTTCAAAGCGATAAAAGACATAGACCGCCAGTCAGGTTGTGAGGTCTGAGAGTGTGCTCAGGGGCAGGATGCCAAGTGCTCTTCTCAAGCGTCTAGTACTTGGTGGTTTGGTTGAGAAGTTACGGTGAGAGCCGTGGCGATGGTGAGACAGTCAGCAGTTAAGAGCACAGTCAGGGCATACACTGCTCTTACAGAGGGTCAGCTGGTTCCCAGCACCCACCACAGCTGCCTGGGATTCCAGTGTCCGGGGACCTGACGCCCTCTCCTGGCCTCCACGGGCACGTTCATGTGCGTCTACTCTCACACAATGTGTATGAGATTAGAATTACATCTCTTTACCCTAACAGCATTAGCTGCCTTCGAGAAAGTGTGGAAGGTAGGCAGGAACAAAGTGGAGGCCTACAGAGGGATGCCCATGGGCTCTGTGTGCCCGTGGTGGTGTTCCTAAGAGGATCATGTGTGCAGATCACATCATATTCAAAGTGGTCACTGAAAGATTCACTGTCACTGGCAGGTCCTCTGGTGGGTGGGAGATCACATCGGGTGGGAGGCAGACAGATCCGCCCTGCAGAGGGAGCTTGGGTGTAGAGTTTATTTAATGGGTAAGGAGATTGTAGAGTGAAGAGATAGATGGGGGGGGGGAGGCAATAGTTACCTCTTCAGAAGAGGAGTAGAGAGAGAGAGGAGAGAGGGAGAGAGAGAGAATATGGAGAGAGTTCAGTTTGCCTTGGGAGGGGGGGTGAGATTGGGGTGGGCGGAGCTTGTCTCTTAAAGGGACAGGGTACCCAGGTGACAGGGAAGGTCAGCAAAATGATAACATTTCCATCTTTCTCTTGAAATAAAAAGGCGGGGGTTAGGCATGACAGGTTAAGGGGGTGGTGACGTCAGGTTCTCAAGACTGCTTCGTGCTTATTTGTGAATGTCGGAGTCCTGAGGAGCCTGAGAAAGCTGGGTGCTGGTCACATCCTGAGGTAACTTGTCTAGGATTTGTGGTGTGGAACTGTCCGGTGTCTCTTGGATCTGGCAAGGTATTGGCAGAGCAGAGGACAAAGTTAAGTTTAGGAAGAAAAAGAATTTTTTTCAGGACCAGGGAATTGAAAGGGGGTGTATCTGACATGTTTAAGGTGAGTCCTTCAATCGAGCTCCCTGGAACTCACAAGAATTCTTTGAGTTTGTGAAAATATAAGTTTTAGATGCATACATTGTATAAGCAGAAGCATATTTATGCCAGAATGACTGTGACAGATGTTTTTGCACAATGAAAAATATCTTTAGAGAATGACCAAAAAGAATTTAAAATCCTGATCTTGCAGTAGAGTAGTGGCCGTACTCTGCCAGAGCGGGATCAATAGCTCATCAGCATGTTATTGATAATGTTAAGACTATGAACGGCAGTGTGAGAGAGAAATTTGATAACTTGCATTTGTCCTCAGACCTTTATAACTTGTACGTATATACCTTAATGACTTATATTTGTATAGCTTAAAAGACCCTTTATTGAGAACATGGTAAGAAGTTTACTGAAATCTGTTTGGTGAGGTTGTCCTTTTTAAACTGGCAAAGCCTCTCAGCTGTCAAACTGCATCAGAGATCTTTAATAAGGAAAAATTTTTACTTGAGTTATTGACTTAAAAAATGACAGAGAACTTACTTGGTTGTCTACCTAGAGCCTCTCCTCAGGGTCCTCCATGGTCGTCAAGGGCAGGGGCATCAGGTCCGTATTTGCCTTCTGCTGTTAGAAGCAGGGCCTGCCAGGTTTTAGAAGATCCCGTGGGTTAGGAAATCTGTAGGAAGACAAGCCTACCATGCTCTGAGCAGCTAGGCTATCGGTTCCACATCTCCTTTGTCCGCTGTCTGTAGATCTTCAGGAGTTTAGATGAAAGGCCCAAGGTTAGTGCTTTCGCTTGACGGAGTAAATCGCGGATGGACGTTGTTTTGTGCCCATTTTGTGCCCATTTGTCTTCTGTGTTCTTTGGAGGAGAAGGGGTGCTGCTGCTAGGAGCCTGTTATGAAAGACCTTTTAATAATTAAACATTTAAATACCATATTCCCCAGATCTCTGAGCACTTGAGGGCTGTTTATTGGGTATATATTTGAAGTTATAACTACAGTATAGAATCTGCCTGGAGAGCTTGGTCCAAGCTTGGCTGTACTGGCTTTTAACTTAACAGCTGAGATTTATACTCATGAAAGACAAAGAAGAGAATCTGTTTGCAATAGAAACTTACAATAGTGAAGCAAGGCAGGATTACATATACAGTATGTTGTAAGAGATTTAAAAGTACACACAATTTCAAATATTTGAGACTTATTGCTTTCTTAGTCTGGAATGAGATACAGTGAACAGACTACTTAAAACATTTAACAGTAAGTACACACACATTTACACACAGTTAAACTTAAGTTCTGCCTAAAGTTAAATGAAAAGTGAGCAAGAGAAGGCTGGCTTTTTTATCGGGAAAGTAGAGTCACTGCAGGGGCCCATACTGTAGGCTGCAGGCAGGTCTCTGCGTGTCATGAACGCCTCGGTGGGCCCTGCCAACGTGAACCGTCATGCAAATACACCAAATGCAATAGAGCATCAAAGTAGTTTTAAAAGCATAGCTAATAAAGATAGCTGGTGACAGGTCATGTAGCTGGGGGCAGCCACTACCAGAGTGTGGTCACCTGTTAGCAGGCAAACAGGCTGCCAGTGGCACCATTTGGTTAGGGGCAGAACCTCATGAATCCGTGGCTCCTCCCCTTCTTAAGCTCAAAGAAAATGGCAGCAGTCATGGTTGGCCATGCGCTGTAACTCTTTACATTTAGCCGTCCACTGGCAGAAGTTAGAAATGTATATGGTTTTGTCAGCCCGTTTCCCACAGGTGAGGCACAAAAATAAACGACTGACTCAGGCCGTTATTCATTTGTCCACAAGATAACAAGAGCCATGGAAGAGCAGTCACCCGAGATGCACTAGGCCAAAAGGGGATTCATATCCCGAAAAGGATCCATAGATCTGAGAGGAACCCTGGGCCCAAAACACAAATGCACCGCTCACTGCGCGCAGTGCTATGGTAGAGTCCGAGAGAACCTTGCTCGTGGGAAGTGCCAGAGGTGGTCTTACCATTTGTCCCAGTGGACAGACAGAAAGTTGGGAAGTGGGCTGCTTGCAGGTCCAGGATTTTCACATGCCTTGCACTGTATGTCCTCAGCACAGCAGTGGCAAAAACAGGGTTCTGTGAATGGAAGAGAGACAGACTCCACTGCTGTGGTGTGAGGCAGAGGGGGCACCACCAGCGGGGCAGGCGCAGGCAGGACAGAGTGCCGGTTATGCCAACAAGCCGGAAGCAGCCCGCGGCAGCATTGGGAGGCCGCAGCACTGTGATTATGCACCAGAAGTGAAAGGCAGATAAACACAGAGAGAGGGGGTTGCATCTCCAAATAACAATCACTGGCAGACTGTAAGCTGACCATAGGCAGCTATGTAGCTTGATATATGGTGGATGCGAGGGAGGCGCAGTCTCCATGAGTAAGGAAAGAAGGTCCAGAGACCAAACAAACCCCAGCATCCCAGAGGTTCAGCATGGACCACGACTCAAGCTGGCTTCAGGTCGTCCCTCACAAAGTCCAGGGGTCATGAGAAGGGGTGGGCACAAACCAAACCCCTACGTTGTCAGATGGAATCCTGACTAGAGCGAGGGACTTTAAGCCCAATAGGCAAGTGATTGACCAGTACTGGGTCATTTTTACACGGAGAACCACCACCGAGCAACGATACACCCATCACACTCATGTAGGCATGGCCAGATGTGTGCGAGGAATTACCATTTGATGTTGGGTGTAGAATTACAGCAATTTTAAGTTGGAAAAGTGACTGTATTTAAGGGTTAGAGGTCACAGGGTCCCTCGCAGTCCTTAGCTGGAAGGGATAGCCTGCCGAGTTCACAGCACCAATGAAAGAATCATGGTAACACGACCCTGGCAGGTGGGAACCACTTTGGTAAGAGGGTGGGAGACAGGCAGATCCGCCATGCAGAGAGAGCTTGGGTATAGAGGGGGGGAAGCAGAAGAGGGATGGACAGAGAGAGGATGGAGAGAAGGTATGAGTTCGGCTTGCCTCGGCAGGAGGCTGGGGAGATTGGACAGAGCTTGTCACCTAAAGGGACAGGGTACCCAGGTGACAGGGAAGGTCAGCAAAATGATAACAGTCACCCCTGGGAAAGTGACGAGAAAATGTTAAGGTGATGTTCTCCACAAGCAGAAAGGGAAGTGATATGCAGCCATCCAAACTTGAGCTAAGAAATAAGTAAGGAGTTTCGTGTGGGGCACATGCATTTATTTTTTAATTTATTTAGCTTTATTCTATGTGCATTGGTGTTTTGCTATGGGTGCCAGGTCCCCTGGAACAGACAGTTGTGAGATGCCATGTGGGTCCTCTGGAAGAGTAGTCAGTGCTCTTAACAACCGAGCCATCTCTCCTTCGGAGCACCTGCTTTTAATCCCAGCACTTAGGAGGCAGAGGCTGCAAGTTCCAGGCCAGGCGGGACTACGTGGTGAAACCTTGTCTCAAAAAAATCAATTAACTAATTAAAATAGAGAATAAAGATCTTCAGCATACTTTATAGACAAAATATTTTTACTGAATGTAGAAATTAAGTAAGGAGAATGAGCTATTTGGTGCCATAGAGAACTATTCCATCGCCAGGCAGTCTGGTGCACGCCTTTAATACAGCACTTGGCGGGCAGAGGCAGTCAGATCTCTGTGAGTTCCTGATCAGCTGATCTGCAGAGTGAGCAGCCAAGGCAGTTACACAAAAAACAAAGCAAAGCAAATGAAAGTTAAAAAGCAAAGTAACGTTAAAGCCAGAGGTAATGGCACACACCTGTGACATCAACACTCGGGAGACAAGGTAGGAGGCTTGACAGTTCCCTGGCTGCATGATGGGATATTTGTCTCAAAGGAGAAAGCAAACAAAAATGTAAAAGACTACTAAATTATTGTTAAACTATAGCCATCACAAGTCCTGGACACACAAAGTAATTAAAATGTTTATTTTGTGTTTAAATTATTTAACATTGGGACTGAGGCTGTAGCTCTATGGCAGAACCCTTGCCTGCATGTGCAAAGTCCCTGGGTTCCACTCCCAGTACTTTAGAAAAACACCAAAGTGTAGGCCACATTGCTGCTCCGCCACTCTTCCCAAGGGGTGGGAAATGGAAGAGTCAGACCCAGGCTGCCTGTGGGTGTGGGCTGTATGGGCTCATCTCTTTCCCCTGACTTCTCTGTTCAGGTCTCTGCCCTTTGGTGAGCAACACTGTGCAAGGAGTCAGAAGGACAGAAACAGTTTTATCAGCAATAGTAGAAGGCATCGTGTTGATATGTACTCTCCATTTATTTTTGCTTCACTCATAAACGATGAGAATAGAAATATCCAAATAGAAGCATCCTTCAGCAGGCCGTCATGTTAGCCGTATCTCCAGATCATAACAGGGACGAAACAAATTCAAACCTCCTTCATTGCTCTCACCACTCTGAAAGAGATCATTCTGACCTCCAAATGATCAGATTCGTCCAACTTTCCCACTTCCTTTCTGCTAAGAATATTATTATAAGTCATGCTCAACTTAGAATTCTTTCTAAATGTTTTCTATGGTTCTTCCTTTTCCGTATTTTTTTATGTTTTATTTTTGGAAGTTTCCTTGCATTTCCTGAAGCTCATAGAATGTTTTAAGAGAAATATTGAACTATTTAGACAACTGTATGTGTGTGTGTGTGTGTGTGTGAGAGAGAGAGAGAGAGAGAGACAGAGAGAGAGAGAGAGAGAGAGAGAGATGGGGGAAGGAGAGAACTTTCGCCACTCCTGTGTACAAATGCTTCATTGTATGTTATATGGAGCTGCCTCCTTGCTTCTTGAACAGAGCACCTGGTGTTCCAGGTTTCAAAAAATATTTCAAGATTGGCAGTTGGAGTCTCTTCATAGAAGTGTACCTTCCCGTCAAGCCTGAAGAGTGGTCTGCGCAGAGAAGAACAGAGAGTAGGTTTTACCCACTGAGAGCACAGCAAGAGGATTCTAGGAGAATCAGGAGAACCGGGTTTATAGCTGGATGGCTGCTCAGAAGACTGGGTAGTCTCTCAAAACACTGCTTCACCTGATCCGCGTGGCAGTCTCTATCCTGTGAGCCTGTATGCAACCAAACAAGATACAGAAGCCTGTGGGCCTCGCGCTTCAAGCAGTATCCTGCAAAGCTTTCATTCCAAAGCTAGATTTTTTTTTTTTGCTTTATTTGCTAAGTATCTCAAAATAATTTGTTAAGTGTCTCTAAAATCACACCTCTTTGTCAGAAGGAGGACAAGCAGGTGGACTGGAGACCTTTCATCCCAAGCCTGGCTTACATGGGAGGAGTCACCGTGCTTTGGTTTGGAAGCTGACTTGCACGGCCACCAGCCCCCTCCCTCC
Organism: Chionomys nivalis; assembly: GCF_950005125.1. Lineage (NCBI taxonomy): Eukaryota > Metazoa > Chordata > Mammalia > Rodentia > Cricetidae > Chionomys > Chionomys nivalis. Next base: position 53,081,506 of record NC_080101.1, on the reverse strand, counting down.
ACTTCCTGGTCTTTTCATACTTAAAGTCAGTGAACCTGCTTAGAGGGCTAAGATGAATAATACCCAAAATCAGTCCCTGGAGACATAAGGTCTGTCCCTTGTCTCACCCTGTGACCTACAGCCATGAGGCTCCTGTAGCTCTCCCAGGCAGAGATCGTTGGGCGGAAGTCACTCTCTCGTTTACCCCAGATATGGGATAAATCAGAACCAAAGGAAATGTCCTTCTCAAAAGTCTCTTTCACAAACGGAGTAGGCGTCCCAAGTCCTCTTCCTGAGCATGCCTTCCAGAAAACCGCCAGCCCCACATTTTGGATGGCACGTCTATAAATAAATGTTTAGCAAAGTCACGGGAAGAATATAAACTAAGAAAAGCGAGAAACCTTAAATGTGTTTGTTTTGAGTCCTCAGCCTCCATAATTACAGTGACTTCTTCTATAGTCTTTCTTACGAAGCAATGCCCTCTACTGCCTGGTCCTCACAGATTCAGTCATAACCCGTTCACCCTTCAGCAGACACACGCATAAAATGAAACAAGCACAAAAAATACGATTTTGTTGGGGGGGGGGCATTATTGTGATGAAAGCCATTTTTTATTTCGGTTTCACTGGTTTGAAGAAGGACAGTCAGAGAGGGTGGAATGGACCGGTTCAAGTTCAGTGCGTACACACTGCGATACCTAAAGGCCTGTGGCCATTTTTATTCTCAAAGGCCAGCGTATCCTTTGGAAAGGTGCAAAATACCATTAAACTGAGTCTTCGCTTGGCTGTGCTGTTAAATGTCGTGTGGCTACCCTGTCCAAGATCACACTGCTTGAAGTCGTACCAACAGGACTGCCAAGCTTGTCCGTTCTGCTCCCACCAAATGCTACTGGGCGAGGAGGTGACAGACCAGCAGCTGGAAGGAAGAGAGCCAAGCTCCCCATTGCTTCTCAGGATGACAGCCTTCCATGTCATGATCTAGTTTTCAGAGAAAGTTCCTGCACAATTACTGGCTTCACGCTCTGGGACCTGTGGCATCTGAGACCCTCAAATAAAGTGTCCATTTTCATATTAGGATCACCAAGCTTCATAGCAAATCTGGCCTTCGACTGCTGAGGTGCTTTGAATGAGAACAGCCCCCATAGGCTCAGGGAGTGGCACTATTTGAGAAAGATTAGGATTAGGAGACGGGGCTTTGTTGGAGAAGGTGTGGCCTTGTTAAAGGAAATATGTCACTGGGCTAGGCTCTGAGGTTTCAAAAGTCCACACCAGGCCCAGTGTCTCTCTTGGCCTACAGATAAGGATGTAGCTCTCAGCTACTGCCCCAGTGCCACGGGTGCCACCAGACTTCCTGCCGTATTGATAATGAACTAAACCTCTGGAACTGTGAGGAAGCCCATTGAAATGTTTTCTCTTAGGAGTGATGCATTGACTATAGTGTCTCTCCAGAGCAGCAGGACAGTAAGACCACTATAAACCTGTAGACCGCAGATGCCACCACGCAGACAAGCCTGGGGGCCAGAAATGCGGCGGAAATGAGGAAGTCTTCTAGATATTCTCTAAGTTTAAATTTTTGCTATTGATTGGCTGATGTGAACAAAAAGTTTAATGTAAATGGGGATCAAGGAGAAAAGATGGTGGGAGAAAAGCGAGAATGGACCTCACATCAGCAAGGGGCGGAGCTGCAGCAGATTGATGGCGCAGTGGAGTGGGGATCCTCCCTGGCCTGGTCTCAAAGCTGGGTGGAGTCCCGGGCCATGGTTCAGAGCTGCCTTCCAGGATGAGGAGGTTGAGCCCCCTGCAGCTGCTGGTGAGCGAAAGCCTGCAACTGTACCCCAGTTAGACTTCTGCCCTGCCCTCCCTTCTGCTGCTGCCTCCTGCTCGTTCCGCCGGGGCTGGCTGCCGACTTCTTTGGCACCACCAGCATGACGTAAGCAGACTCCTTTGATTCGTTGGTAAGTCCGTATAGGACACAGTGTGCAGTGTTTCCCCACACTGACCGTGTTAGCTTCCAAACCAAAGAGATGGGCTGTCTTCCCTTCCTTACTCATGGAATCGGTATAATTAGGTACCCATTCCTGTCCTCCTCCTCGGAGGTTCCGCTTCCACCTTACTGCCTACTACTGCATAGGTATTTCCAAACCAGTCCTTACCAGGAATTGATGAAATGGTCTGTGTCACAGCTTCCTTCCCATCGGCCCATGAGGGGTTTGTGCTCTGCTTTGTGCACCGGTATGTGATATCTCATGTTGGGAGCACACTGGGACTCAGAGAAGGACAGGGACTTCCTCAGAGCACCCCAGCCAGATTCTGACACCATAGCCCAAATAGATCACTCACTCCCCAGTATGTACTGAAGACCCATGTCCACAGTCACTCTGGGAGTGTTTGTCCAACTCAGCTGAAACGGGGGGAGGGTTGGTGAGCGGTGGGGGCAACAAGCACATCCCACACTGAATCTGGGAGCTGGATTTCAACCTCTCCAACTGAGGTGGTTCTGATGAAATGAGCTTTTCTCGAGAGCGTGTTGGAAGTGGCTGGCGCATGACCCTTGGATCATGTTAGGACACTATCATTCCTTGTAACCTTGCTTTGGAGAACATAGAAATGAAGCCACATACAGAAGCCATTGTTGTCAGCAAAACTGTCCTCCAGAATACCTGGGGAATCCACAGGGCCTTTAATCCCAAGACGCGGGAGGCAGAGGCAGGTAGTGCTCTGTAAGTTTGACACTGGCCTGGTCTACAGAGCGTTCCAGGGCAGCCAGGACTGTGTATAGAGATTCTGTCTTGAAGGAGGAGGAGGAAGAACAAGAAGAGAGAAGAGAAGGAGAGGAGGAGGAAGAGAAATTACCACCTTCTACCTCCTGCTGGAACATTCTCCTCAAAAACCCTGTCTGGACATTTGCTGTCTGGCCTGCCTCACCTACAATGGTTATGTCTGTCATTCGCTGGAGTAGGGAGAGTCCTCCAGCTCACGGTCGTCAGATCCCGTCTGCCTTGTAACAGGAGAACAATGGTCTTCCCCAAACCACCTTCACCGAAAGAACAACTGTGCTGGCTAATTTTATGCCAACTTGGCACAAGCTAAAGCCATCTGGGAGGAGGGAACTTCAGTTAAAATGCCTCCTTAAAACTGAGCTGCCGGCAAGCCTGGAGGGCATTTTCTTAATTAGTGATTGATAGAGGAGGGTCCAGCTCATTGTGGGTGGTGCCATCCCTGGGCTGGTGGTCCTGGGGTCTATAAGAAAGCAGGCTGAGCAAGTCATTAGGAGCAAGTCAGTAAGCGGCAGCAGTCCATGGCCTCTGCATCAGCTCCTGCCTCCAAGTTCCTGCTCTGTTTCCGTTCCTGTCCTGACTTCCTTCAGTGGTGAACTACATAGTTTAAGCCAGATACACCCTTTCCTCCCCAACTTGTTTTTTGGTCCTGGTGTTTTGTCACAGCAATAGAAGCCCTAACTAAGACAACCACAATGTCCCCTGTTCCCACTTCCTTCTAGTTCTCGTTTGGTTAAATATGGGGACCACAACTATTCCAAACACCAAGGAGGACAGGGGAGTGTTTTCCAGACACAGAACCCTTCAGATACCTTTGACTAAGATGCCGGGAACTGAGAAGATGCAAACCGGACTTGGGAGGAGCCTGGGTTGGGCAGTATTTCTGAGAAGAGGACCGGGGGTGTATATCATGCTATGCTCGCGTGAGTGACCTCAGGAGAAGAGTCCCATTGGGGGCCATGGACTCTTGTGGATTTCTGTGGTCTCCTCTATGCACTTAGGCTGGGGCCAGGATGGGAACCTCGCAAAGGAGCTGCTTGCTGGAAGCTGCTCCTCTCAGACACAACCCACACAGAGCCGTGCAGCTGCTGAGCCAAGGAAGAGTAGTCCCCAGTTACGTTTGGGAAATTCCAACTGGATGCATAGATTCGGCAGCATACCAGGGCCCTTAGTAACAACCCACTGGGTGTTGTGACAGCTCTGTGGGTGTGACGATAGCAGCCGGTGTGGGATGTGGCAGTATGTGGGGGCAGAGCTGCATGAGCTTGAGGTTCGGTCTGGATTTCAGGGGGAGATCTGCAGACAGTAGGGCTGCTGTTGGAGATCCTGGCCCAGGGGATCATCCTATCTGGAGCTGGCTTGCTAGGGAAAGCCCTGCTTTCTGGTGTGTGTGTGTGTATGTGAGAGGTGTCAGGGGACAAGGGTTCTTCTCAGTGGCTCAAAGTTCTCTTTGTAAAATCTTGGACATTCAAGGTGGCTTTCAGAGTCAGAGTTTTGGATTCCTATATGGAAAACATCTTCTCTGTAGGGTGTCTATAGACTAGAAGGCATGCCTTGTTAATCCTAGCAGAAACAGTCCACATTCTCTGTCTTTGTTCTTCTCAAATGAGAAATTCTCATGAGAATTTCTACCTGCCAGGTAAAACTACTGCGTATGCGCGTGTTTATGTCCATCAAATGTTATCTCCACCTCGCCTTAGTAATCTAAGAACCTTGCCGGATTAGCATGAAGTCAGAGCCCTCGTTACAGTTTAGAGAAAAATTAATTTTGCAAATGTCTTACTGAAAATAAAATCAGCAAACATCCAAATTTGATTAGTTTAACAAAAGTTGGCTTTCCTTCGTGCAGGTCGTTTTCTTGGCTACGCAGTCATTGTAGGGACGGGACACTGCTGTGTCCATGAAATTCTAGTGTGGCCCTGTTCCCTGACCACAGGAATGTAAGAACCTGGCAGATGCCTTGCCCAGGATCGGGTGGGGTGATGTATAATTAATATCGAGCATTATTGCCCTTACTGACCAGCGCCATCCGCCCACTGACCGGCCTTCTTCCTTCACTTTCTCCACCCAGAGCTCGCTTTGTACCACATTGGTTCTGAACCCAGCTGGATAAAGTTCTGCCCCCTGGACAATACCCAAGACCCAGGTTCATGCATCATGGAACAACGTCCTTACGTCTTTGTCTGGGAGGTTCAGAATATGCCAGTGTTACAGCAACTCAGATAATAGACAACTTAGGGTATTTCTTATTTTGTGTTTAAAGACGGTGTTAAAGTTGCTTGCAGGGTGTGGTTTTGCTGCTCTCAGTTTTTTTCCCCTTTCTCCTTGGGGTGGGAGGGGCCGTTCAGGAGACCGCCACCCTGCCCCTTCTCTCTTTCTATAATTTAGGGTCAAGTTGGAAGAACTGAGAGAGTGAAGCGTATTTGCATTGAGAAGAAAGAAGTAAAATTACTGTTTCTGAGTACTGCAGGGTACTATTGAACTAAAGTCAAAATAGAAACCTTGAGACTCAGTTCCATTGTCAAAAACCTGGATTGTCTAATCGTGAAACCAAATCTCCAGGTCACTCCTAGGACCAATATTAGTGTATGGGAAGAAAACTGAGAATTTTAATTACATGGTAGTTCCTCCTATGAGGTTCCCCCCCAAAAAGAAGTTTATAAAGCAAATATAGAAATGAAATGCAAAGGGTTTCTGAGAGCGGGCGTGAGGCCAGCAGGCTAGCATCCGTGTCTCAGAGTGTATCTGTTAGCATCCGTGTGTCAGAGTGTGTCTGTTAGCATCCATGTCAGAGTGTGTCTGTTAGCATCCATGTCAGAGTGTGTCTGTTGGCATCCATGTCAGAGTGTGTCTGTTAGCATCCATGTCAGAGTGTGTCTGCTGGCATCCATGTCAGAGTGTGTCTGTTGGCATCCATGTCAGAGTGTGTCTGCTGGCATCCATGTCAGAGTGTGTCTGTTGGCATCCGTGTCTCAGAGTGTGTCTGCTGGCATCCATGTCAGAGTGTGTCTTTTGGCATCCGTGTCTCAGAATGTGTCTGCTGGCATCCATGTCAGAGTGTGTCTGCTGGCATCCATGTCAGAGGGTGTCTGTTGGCATCCGTGTCTCAGAGTGTGTCTGCTGGCATCCATGTCAGAGTGTGTCTGTTGGCATCCGTGTCTCAGAGTGTGTCTTCTGGCTCTCAAACTCTAAGAAGCTTAGTTCATTGCTGAAAGCCTGCTCTGTCAAACCCCAGCTACCTTCCCCTTCTCTTTAGACCCAGCTACGGTCAGAGCAATACCCAGTGCAGCAGCCTGAGACACCCCCAGGCTTTCATGCTACCTTGGTCAGCACTAAGGTCCTCGTGTACTATCTTCTATCCCCATGGAAACGATAATTAACGGAAACTGATCAAATGAGGCCTTTTCCATGGAGAAGAAAGTCAAACAGACACAAATGTTACATCAGTGAGAAAACTAAGAGAAATCTCTAAAATCCAGGTTGAAGGAATTGTAACTGAAGCCTGCGAGTCAGGGGCAATGGCTGAGTGGGAACTGCCTGCAGTGTCTCAGCCGCTTCTTGGCAGCTCTCCCTGCCGTCCTCCCTCTAGGGCTCCACATCCTTTTGTACCAAATTGCTTAGGCTGGGAAGTATAACCGACATTCCTTGATGATAACGAGAAGTGAGGATGCCCAGATATGGATGACTCACCTATGAGAGATTGACTGCTCTGTGGGAGCCATGGTGACAGCAATGCCTGGGACCCACCAGGTCCCAGCACAGAGCCTACTCACTGGGCTGTGCCCTCAGCCTCTGGTGCAACTGGCTGTATGTAGAGGGCGATTCTTTCTGTGTGCTTCTAGGTTAGCTCAGATCTCTGAACGTTCTTGCCTTTTCATTGGAGAATGGATATCAGACCACATAGCCATCGGGTATATGCCTGTCAGTGTCTTTGGTGAGCAAGACAAGGACAGTTATTCTTTAAACCTCTTAGATCATGGATAGAATGTACCCTGTGTGGAGGGGGGAGGGTGCGGAACTTTAAAGAGTTTTCAATGCAAATTAAGAGAAAGATGTCAGAACTAGAAGAATGCCATTCTGTGGATTCATTAGACCAGAGAATCTGGGATTTGGGAGCAGTGAGGTTTGGTTTCATTGGACAGGTGTATACAGTTCACCACAGGATCCATTACTAAATACAATTTCTGTGCCTTGAATTTTAATTTAGCAGACCTCTCCTGTTTCCACCTAAGAAGAGAAGCCAAGTCTGTGTTCTTGTTTGATTGTTTTTTCTTACTTAAAAATACAAGTGTGTCAGGCATGGCAGTTAGAACCTGGGTCCTAGCGCTGTGAAGTCAAGGCAGAGGGGTGGCCCTGAGTTCTAGTCCAGCCTTGTATATATAGTAAGTTCCAGACTAGTCTGAGCAACAGAGTAAGAGTCTGCTTCCTGAAAACCAAGTAAGGTGTGTGTGTGTGTGTGTGTGTGTGTGTGTGTGTGTGTGTAAGAGAGAGAGAGAGAGAAAGAGAGAGATCATAAAAAAAAAATAGCCACTATCTTGAAAATATAGAATTTTAGCTCAATATACTAGCCTGCATGCCTATGACCTTATAAAGCTGAGGTGGGGGATTACTGTAAATTCAAAGCCGGTCTGGATTACATAGTGAGACCCTGCCTCAAAACCACAAAAAGTAAAAACCCCAGATACAGAATTTTATCAACCCAGGTAATGCAGATAGGAATGCCAGGAGGAAGGGCAGAACTGAAAGCTCCAAGCTCTCACCACGCTGTCCTCTGCTTCCCTGCCCGCTCCCCTGCCTCTTGCTAGGGCTGCTCAAGCCCCTCCCTTCCTGCTGTGAGTGCTGCCCCTTCTCCCACCTCCCGCCTACAAATGTTCCCCCTTTCCATTGTTTTTGAAGCAGAGACTATACAGTGCCCTCTGAAGATCCCTGACTGAATAGATGATTGATAACTCGGGCAGGTTTTAGTGATTCCTTCTCCACTGAATGCACGGTGAGCGCTTCCCTTTCTTATGCTGGGTTAATTTAGGGGGCCCATGTTAAACAGATCGCATGGGATGTTAGGGTGTCCTGTGTGCAAATCTCAGGAGGTGTGTTTATTTATATTCATTAGACTTGGCTTCTAAGTGAGCCACACTGTAAGATGCAGACTGAAATCCACGCTGCCCACAAAGCTGACCGTTGCGAGGGTCATGCTCATCTTCCTGTGGACTCATATAGCTTCCTGCCTGCCAGCTTTATCTGTGCCAGTACGTAAGTTCCTTTCTGAATTGGACCTGGATCTTGAGCCCATCTAATTATATATATCCAGGGAGCTTTGACTCGGCTAACACTCAAACGCTGAGTCCTATCATCTACCCGTTCACCCACCCATTTGATATTTATGGACACACATGTGTTGGGTCCCTGTGGAAGCTGGGGGTATAATATCCTCTTTTATTCCATTGGCCAGGTGACATACAGGCACATGCAGCCTCGCATTAAAAAGCTATAACTGACACATAGATAATTATTTCTGAAGATGGAAAGAACAGAACAGCTCACCCAGGGAACTGAGGAGCATTTTGGTCGAGGAAACGACAGCTTAGCTGAATCTTAAGTCAAAGGCTGGAGAAAGAGCCAGCTAGGCTAGGGACTAGCCAAAGAGAAGCCAGTGAGCATCTTGGTTTGCCACTGTCCAGGGGTGACAGCAGGGACTGTTCCCATTCCTGGTTTGGCTTGCTCTGGTCTGCCCTGAATGGAGGTTATCCCAAATCCACCAGGACATTTTCCACTCTCTCTCCAACATAAGGCTGGTTACAAATGCCAGACTCTGTTGTCACCGTGGTAAGCCCACTGGGCACAGAGCTCACTGACACTTGCCTGGCCTGAGCTCCTGGCTGCTGGAGCCTCCTTCCTTTACCTCATGCCCCTAAGAGAGCCATGGTGTGAACAGGGACCAGAGCTGCTCAGTTGCCTAACTGATGCCAGAACTCTGCTTCCTGTGACTTTACAGGAGTCGATGTCACTCCTCCAGGTAGCAGCGAATCTCAGTGGACTGCAGTGCTGGCCCCTGCGACTTTACAAGAGTCAATGTCACTGCACCAGGTAGCAGCGAATCTCAGTGGACTGCAGCGCTGGCCCAGGCGGATCAAGCGGTAGATGGTGCCTGTAGCCCTGTAGGAAAGTGAGGGCTAGAGTGTCCATTTGTGTACAGCAGGCATGCATTCTAGGGGCTCCCGGTGGCAGACCCCCAGTGCTTAACTGCAAGCGCGGTGTGGCCATTTCAGTCTTCAGCTGCAGTTGGCTCTTATGTGTGAGTGTGAGCTGGCATGTCCCTCTGACACCACCCCTCTTGGACCCTGAGGATACCACCCTTCACCTCCCACAGCTACCGTCTTCCCAGTACCACTAACAGACATGTATAGTCAGCAGCTATCACTAGGTGTCACTACCCCTGGGGGACACGGTCCCACTGCTGACTTTATAAGCACATGAGCAATACACAGGAGTGAGTGTGGAGACACGTCCAGTCCACACCTCGGCAACCCACAGTGTCATAAGGCCGAGTGACCTTGAATCACCTTCAAAAGAATATCCTTGGTAGTCTCTTTCTGCTTTCTACTCTTACTTGCCCCCACTTAAGAGCACTGTTGTGTGTGCTAAATGCTATTCAAGCTTGAGACCTCAACACGGATGCTATGGACATTATGTGAAAGAGGAGAGTGTACCGGTCAATGACGTATGGTGTCAGGCAAAGTGACCGACAGCACCTTGTCCACAGAGTCTAATAATCTTCACAGCCCTTCTCTGCTGCCGCCATTGATGTAGGATTTGATGAGGGCAGGACATCTATAGAGGAGGAAATTGGCCTCCTTGGCTTTAGCTGTCTGCATGGCACAGCCTACAGCCCTCTGAGAAGGGAGTCTCAGTTGAGAGGTTGCCCTGGGCAGGTTGGCCTGTGTGGCTGTCTGTGGGGATGGTCCTGATGTTAATTCAGGAGGGCCCAACCCACTGTGGGCAGCACCATTCTCTAGGCAAGTGGTCCCAGGCTGCTAAAGAGAGCGAGCCAGCAAGCAGTGTTCCTCCATGGTTTCTGCTTTAAGTTCCTCAGTTTCTGATTTAAGTTCCTGCCCTGACGTTCCTCGATTATGAATTCAAACCTTTAATCTGAAAGAAGTGCTTTCTACCCTAAATTTGCCAAATTTCTGTTACTCACAGCAACAGAAAGAAAACTAGAACAGAAATTCTTTCAGTTTATTTTATGATTTTATCTAGACATAAAAGTAAATTGTGAGTTGAAGTAAATCCAGTAAGTAATTTTTAAAATTACTTTATATTCAAAACTGAAATAAGCAATGAAATAACCCACAAAGAAAAATGTTTTTTATGGGGTTTAAGATCGAAGACACGGCCTCAGCATGCTAGGCAAGCACTGTGTCACTGAGCTACACCCCACCCAGAAATACTATTCGGAGCACTGCAAAATTCAAGTTTTTCTGATGGCTGCTATATCATAGTCAAATGTTTAAGATTTTTGTATGTGCAATAAAATGAACTTTATATACGTGCAACATTTTAAGAGCTAACCAGAAAAGTGTTGAGGGCACCTGGGATAAGTGTTGAATTTGTAACTGCTAACAGTCTAGCAGAGAGAATTCCAGATTTAGGTCTTTGTTGAGAAGCCATTTTATGTTCCCTTTATTTTTTAAGAATTTAAACATGTCTATATGCATGTGTTCAGGTGACAGTGAGGCAGGAATAAGGCACTGGATCTTCTTGAACTGTGTGTGGTTCCAGGCCTGTGTGAGCCACATTATGGGTCCTGGAAACCAAACGCAGGTCCTCTGGATGGTTAATACAAACTGAGCCATATCTCCAGCCTGAGGAACAATTTTAATAACCCTTATTTCAGATGCCTTTTTTTTTAAAGACGTATTATCCCATAAACTAGACTGGTACCGAACTCATTTTGCAGCTACAGGATGATCTTGAACTTCTGATCCTCTTGCCTCCATTTCCATGTGCAGGGATTACCGGCCTGTGTCCTCAGAACAGAACGGGTGTGCTTTTCTGGATAGTTACCGTTTCAGTGCAGGTGTAGGACATAAAGACAGGAATCAAGTGAGGAAATGGGAATGTGTTCCGCCACGGGGAACACGCAGTGTGCTGCGGTTACAAGGAAACGAGCCAATGAGAGGGCTGCGCTCTGACTGGAGGAGAAATGTTTACGTTTAATAATGGCCAGCAGCAGCTTGTGGACCCTGTATCTTATATGATGTCATGGGTGACTTTTTCCTCCATGGAGAGGTGGCGCCCCTTATAATAATTGCTAGCCTCTTAAGAAAAATCTTTGCACTTTTCTGCTTTCTGATCCCACTTTAAAGACATAGGCATTACATTTTTAGCACAGACGCCTGCCCCTGTGATTCTCACTCTGGAGAATTAGTCCTGTTCTTCTGCAGTTTTCTTTTAAAGACAGCCAAAGAGAGTCACTTACTAACCACAAGTACAAAATGCATTACATTTTAACAGCAAATCTAAATTAAAAACTCAGTAAGGTGGAACAAATGAACCCCTCAGCTCATTTCCCAACTAAAACCCTGGTTACATTTTACTGCTTCTAAACCTTTCTTACTGCAAGCCATCAATCCACTGACTTCCTCCGGCTCCTCTGAGCTTTGAACTGTACCTTTGCGGAGCCATAAATTAGCATTTCACTGAACTACGCTATAATTTGCATTAATTTCTTTAGAGTCGAAGTTGTCTATCTGCGAAGACATCTTTATAGTCCTTAGAATTTGCTCAGAAAAGTCATGCCCAACTGAAAGATGTAAAACATAAATTTAGGAACCATAGTTGGCTTTCATCTCAAGATGGGAAAATAAAAGCGTGTGTGTGTCCCGCTCTGTGATCTCTGCTGCCTCTTTGGTTCCCGGTGGGAACCGGGACGAGCAGAGAGGTGCTCACACCCACCCACCCACGGCAGGAGCAGGGTGAGGGCGCCGTCAAGAACATGCAACTGCCAGTGAAATGTGTTCATATCAATTTTCTTTGGGACACAATCTGGAAGAATGGTCTGAGCCCAGAGGGGACAGAGCTTCTGACAGAGCTTACAAGAGTGGCCCTGACCAGGTGTTGCAAGTGGCCCTTGTGAAGTGCCGCAGATCAGCCCCCGTGTCCTCTGTCACACGGTCAGATGCTGGGATGCAGTGGCAGAGGGGTTAGGGAAGACACACTGTGCATCATTCTGGGACACTGTCAAAGGAAAAGTGCCTCCGCTGCTCTGCTGTGAACCCAAATCACCAGAGCAAGCCTTCCGGAGGCGTCCAGCTGCTGGCCCACCGTGGCACCTGCCTGTCACTGCGCTGTGACCTCCTGTCCTGGCACACCCCTCCAACTCTTCACTGCCCACACTACCCCTGCGGAAGCTGATCCTTTGCTGGAATTTGTTTTCCAAGCTTTAAAAACAAAATTACTGAGAGGGTAAAAGAAAACCAAAGCCCTCAGTCCTTGGGCATTATGCCACCCAGCTCCTTTAACTCTAGCCCTGGGTTTTTTGTTTGTTTGTTTGTTTTGTTTTTGTTCCTTGTTTCGTTTTATTTTTGTATGCATGTCCCTTTGAAATAGACACGATTTGGGTTGAACCTGCACTTCCTAGCATCTTTAGCAGAGGAGGAAGAATATACTATTTTTAAAAGGAACTTTCTGGAAAGTATACAAGACCTGATAATTAAAAAAATAAAGGCCAACCCCTCAGCTGCACAAACAGCCCTTGTTCTGCAGCAAAGGTCTGTCAGGAGTGCCCACCTTCCTCTCCCTGAGAAGAGCATGGAGAAGCCAGGAAGCTTCAGTTCTGTTCTGTTTTCAGTCACTCCTTTGATCTCGCTGCGAGCTGGAGGGGCGCCTCCCCAGCCAGCCTCTTGCCTGCAGAAGGCTTGGAGGTGCTGCATTCGTTCGCGGTGCGTTCCCTCTCTTGGAACGTATTTTTTTGACTCACAGTGTACACATCTGTCTTTATAACCAGCCGCTTTTCTGGCCCCAAACAAGTTCTCTGTGAGTTTCCCCAACCGAGCTCAGTGGGATCTCTGTCAGCTGCAAGATTTATGTCATCTTGTCCAGTCCTGAGAACTGTTCCTTCGGCTTCTCACATCTGGATCTAATTGGAAAGACATTAATGCTCTGGAAAAGCAGATTTGGGGCTGTTCTTTATAGACACCCCCGTTAAAGGAGCTGACGGCCGCAGGTTTGTGTAGGATGAGCCAAGGCAAAGTCTCAAAGAGTGAAAAGCACAAAATTATGAACGAGCTGCTGGAACTGAGAAAGCCCTGGGCCAGGGTGACATCTCTTCAGTGGCTTCAGGAGGGAGGCGGGCACAAAGCTTCCAAGAGCAGCCTTTGTCCCCGCAGTGCGTGGGACTCACACAGATGAGTGGGGCCTTTGGTGTTTGGATGGCTTGGTGTCTTTCCTGGCCTGTGTGCTGGTTATTTGAGCCTTGTGTGCTGGCGTTTGGGTGTGTTTACATAAACATTGTACAGAAGAGGGGGGTGGCTGGTAACTACAAATGCCGTCACCTGCTTGCCTCACTGTCCCCTGTAGGGCCACCACACCCTGTGGTGTCTGAATACATAACAATAGAAGCATCTAGTCAGCTTGGAGCAAAGACTGGAGCTGTGTGACTAGAGCCAGCGCTCCCTCTTCTTCACCTTCTGGTTGAGCAAATTATGAGGTTTCAGATAAACCCATCCAGGTGGGAGGCAGAGGGCCCCTGAGATGATCGGCATTGTGCCAGTGTTCAAAAAACCATATCTAAGAGCAGTTGTTAGAGCTTGGGAGAGAACTCAGTGGTTAAGTTCTTGTCCGGTAAGACTCTGTGAGAACTTGTTTGGATCCCCAATATTTTGCAAAAAATACTGGTGGGATATGAGCACCCACCAGTAACGCCCATGGTGGGGAAGGCAGGGCAGGGGATACTGGAGGCAGCTGATTCTCTGGAGTAGCTAGCCAGGAATCTAGCCAAAATGACAGTCCGTGGGAGAACATGTACCAAAACAAAGGAAGATGGGGAGTCAGAGAAAGACACCCGAAGCTTCCACACAGTCAAGTACGCCTATACACAAGCACCACACACACACACACACACACACACACACACACACACACTCCCAGCTCTGAGCAGAATACTGATAAGTTTCTTTTATCTTTGAAATTGCATTTTAAAGTCCTGACTTTTCTAGTCACCCAGCAGCAGTCCGCTGTCTCTGTCCTGGCCCCACAGTGGATATTTTCGCTTGAATCCCATCTCCTCTCATGCACAGCCTTGACAGACAGGGCTGCTCTGGCCTTTTGTGAGCCATACCTCACTAGTGAAGCTTACACACCTCTCCTCAGAATGCTTTTAAAATACCGAAGATTTCAAGCTGGACAGTGTTGGTGCACACACCCTTTGGAGGCAAAGGCAGGCAGATCTCTGAGTTCAAGGCCAGCCTGGTCTACAGAGCGAGTTCCAAGACAGCCAGAGCTACACAGAGGAACACTGTCTTGAGAAAAAACCAAACCAACCAAACCAAAACAAAAAACCCGACCAAAGATTTCATATGTTAACAAACAGTCATCAGGATACAGACACTGTGAGCGTGGGCTAGCATTGGAACCCTGTTAAGACAGTGGCTAAGGTCTGGCGGTTGGTGTAAGCACTGCATCCTGCTAACAGGACCACAGGCTTTGCCTCATGAGGTGTTAAGTTCCTGTTACATGTTAATAAACCGTGGGACTCTGTAACCTCAAAATCTGAAATCTGAAAACCTTCAGTATTCAAAACTGGGAGCATTTAAGTTTCAGATTTCAGAGTATTTCTGATTTTTTTTTTGTGTGTGTGTGTATGAGTGTGTGGGTGGGGTCCTGTTGCTCAATCAGGAAAGTCTATAAAAATCTAGATCCAAATCCAAAGCCTCTGAGACGGGAAACACTTCAGATCTAAAGCATTTCCAACCAGACATTCTCAGCCTGTTTGTCGAAACACTTTATGCCTCCCCACCACACACAGAGGCCCCAACCCCAGGCATCCTCCTTGAGCATCCTGCAGCTTTGTCCCTATCCTGCTCCTGGCCTGTGGAGCTTTGGCCAGGTCTAGGTCAGATAAGGTATTTGATCCTCCTTGCAGCCTACTGGGAAGGGGCTGGTGCTTTCCCGGTGTGCAGAGGGACCTCCTGGGTACAGTGGGCGTTGAGAGAAGCCTGAAAGGCTCCACAGGAAGCTGCCTGCTCCACTCATCTGGGCCTCGAGTATCCAGAAAAGCCTGGTCCACCCTCCAGCCTTCTGATCGGCTTCCCTGCTGCCTCTGCTGTTTCTTCCTGGCACACACAGCTTGTTACAACTTTATTAGAAAGCAGTTTGACAATTCTCAGAATGTTATTCATCTTATATATGGATTTGCATGAAGCACTTTAGAAGGTTGCCTAATGCAGCGTTATTTGTAAGAGTTAAGAGCACCTAATTCTCTAGCAGTGGGGACTTTTTAAGTTATGGTATAGCTACGCAGTGGAGTACTATGTAGCCTTAAAGAAAGCAGAATGGAGTTGTTGTCTGGCAGGAAGACTTGTCTAAGGTATGTTGTTACTGGGAAATAGAAGTTGTTTGGAACACTGGTGTTTTTTTCAGTCAGCCTCATGCCCTCCAGGGGCCTCCGGCCATTCTCTGTGTCGTCTGTTTTCCCCGTGCTGTGAATGTACCACGTTCGGCTAACAATTCGCCTCCTGTGCAACAGTTTACTCATGTCTAGTTCTTGACTATTACAAACGAAGCTACTGTGAGCTTAGACTGGGATTTTCATTTGTCTGAGATAAATACCCAGGAGTGTGATTCCTGTTAATGTTTATGTTCAGTTTTTTACAGAAAACTATTTTCCAGAGTGGTTGAGCCATTGTACAGTCTGACCAGAGGTGCCGGAGCGGGCCCATTTCTCTGGGGTGTCTCCAGCGTTGGTGTGTCTGTGACGTTTTGTCTCAGCTGTCCTGATAGTATGATGTGTAGGATACATGAGGCTGAACATGTTTTCGGTTGTTGATTGGCCACCCTGGAAGTCTTCACTTGGTGACATCTTCACACGCCATCCCCATCTTCTGATTGGACAGTTTGGTGTTTGCTGTTGAGCGAGCTCCTTAGGTATTCTGCATACTAGACCTCTGTCCTGTAAGTGTCTGTGGACATGTCTGCATAGCTGTAGTTTGGGCTTTTATTGTTGTTATGGTTGTTTTGTTTTTGTTTTTTGTTTTTTGTTTTTTTTTTCACCCTCTCCCAAGGTCTTTCACAGAGTAAAAGCTACTGTGGTCCAATTTATCAACTTTTGTTTAAAAATTAGTAAAGTCACTCTTGCTGCCATTTGCCCTGAAGGCCCTGGATAGTCTTCCAAGTGAAAGGCAGCCTTGGGGAGGACCCTTGCCCTGCTGTCCCTGAACAGTCGCACTGAACCTGCCGATGCCCGCAGTGAGCACCAAATGAGACAGAGCCAGGCTTTGGGTATTTCTCCGGCCCCACTTACTCTCCAGAAACTTCTCGCTTCCTCGGCTGATAGGAAGTCTGGCTTGATTTGCTCCTCTTTAGTGTTTAGGTTGGAGTTCACTAGAAACTGCACCACCCTTTGTCTTCCAAGAAGGCCCTCCTCTCCCTCCCGCTGTCTTCTCCTGGAGGAGAACGGGTGAGGACCTCATCCTCTGAAAGCTTTTCCTGACACAGTGGCGACCTAGGACTGACAAAGTGAGGACCACTCTCAGCACAGGGTTTCTGCATCCTCTAGAGATGTTTTCAGAGAAGCCACATGAGAACAAGGGGACGAGCCAACTGTTTCTTGGGACTATCAGAACACACACAATCCTTCTTAACAGTTGCAGTCCATTCTCCTGTGTCTTGTTAGCTAGGTAGCCACTTCTACCAAAATCAGGGGCCATCAGCTCCAGACTCGTTTCCAAAACAGCGGATTCCAGGTCTCCCTAACTGAGGGACATAATGTTTCCGATGTCATTCATCACTGGCCACCTGCTTGTCTGGAGCTCTCCCTTTGGGAACTCATAGCCAGGCTACCATACCTAGCCTTCCATGGCATTAAGTGTGGTCATGCCACCAGGTTTTGGACAGTGGATATGAAGGCTTTTGTCCCCGTTCATGATCCTACCCTAGTCACCATCTTCCCGCTGGATGAACAAAGCAGAGCAATAATGCCACACAAAGGGCAGAGCCGCATGGCCAGCAGAGGAACGGGGTTCCACTCCCTGGAGCCCCAGTCTAGACCTCAGGCAGTTAACTTACTTTGGCGGTGCACGGGGCATGGAGTTTACAAGTTCGCCCTCCCTTCCCTCACAGAAAGGCTTCATAGAGTGGTGCCCAATTTCTTTTGGGGCACATCCCAGATTGCATCTGATACCATAAGCACCACTTAGTTTTAGAAGTCAAGGTATTGCCTGTGCCTTTAATGTTTGTACGCATTCATTGATTTTCCTCCTTTGAAATATCATCCTCCCCTCCCTTATTTGGCTCATATGCTAGCTATACAAAGAACTGGTCTCACCCTGTCAAATTCCAAATAACTTATTGCTTTTAGAAACCACCCCCCTCTTCAGCACATTCTTCTAGCCTTTTGATAACTTAATTCCCATCCTTTCCGAATATTTATCCAACGATGCAGATTTTAATGCTTTCCCTCCTGGGCTTTGATGCTACCAGATGCTGCCGGCAAAACTATTCGCAATATGCCTACGATCCATTTCAACATACAATTCCATCCAACTGAATGCCAGGCATTTCTAAGGAACGCCGTAGGTTGATACAATGCCGCTTGCCTGAGTTAAAGTTTTGATTTGAAATTACATGTTGGAATGTCTTGTGTTACATTTTGCCTTCCAGATTTCTAAGTCTATCACAGATATCCCCTTCTAGCTATCTTGTTTCCTTAAACAATTAGCCGTCAAGAGTGCTGTTTGACACAGTATCTTTAGGTAGAAAAAAAAATCCTGCTTTGGAAAGGGAATGTATCCTGTTAGGGAGGGGCGGCCTGTCAGTAGACATTAGGGGGCTACCAGTTGTCAGGCATGCAGCTTAACGTAGATTAGGACACCCCCACTGATGGAGCATAAATCCTTACACTTGGAGCCTCGCTTCTTCATTTCACAGACACGCAATTAGAGAACAGCGTGTTTGGGTTTGTAGCCTGTATCTTTTCTAGTAGAGTGCTAGTTGTTTCTATAGATACCAGGTTACATTTTACAAATGTATTTAGCAAACTTAACGTGTGCCCCTCATTTAGGGGTAGAGGTAGGTAAGAGAGGACATTGGGATGACGTTGTCCCAACACAAAGGAAACCCCTTTGTTTGGTTATGTTGTCTTAATAAAAGTGTTCTAAGGAAGCTAGGGTAGCAGCTTTCCTTTGACAGGTGTTTGATCAGAAACTGCTTTTAGTGGAGAGTCTTAGAATTATCAAACCAAGCGTGGCGTCTTGGCGATGTGCTTTTCTTCCAATAATAATAATAATAATAATAATAATACATTTTCCTTTTTGAATCTTACAGTCACTTTTCATTTGTGTGAATAAGAAGAGAAGGAATGAATGAAAAAAAGAAAGATAAGAGCTTCTAGAAAAAAATAAGTTAATTACAATAAAATTTCTCCCCAATTTGCACTGATATGATTGCCAGAAAGTTAGTTTACAGGCAGGGAATGACCCACATGGTCAGTCTATCCTGGTCGTGATTCTCTTCCTCCGAGAGATCAGCTCCAGCTGAGTGGAGGCCGCCTCTCACCGGCAGGTGGATTGTTCCTTTAGGGTCCCCACAAATGAAAGAAATACTCAGCTCCCTGCTCTCATCACTGAGTCTAAGAACTAGTAACTTTGTATAAAACAGGTAGTTTCGAGCTGGCTAAATGTTCTTGAATGTAGAAACTGCTTTGGTCCACTCATTCCTTCTTTCAGTCATACAACAGGAATTATAGGAAGTTTCCTACTCTCCGTGCTGCACACCCCAAGTTCTTCCCATGGGAAACATAGAAAATAGGGAAGTAAATAAGTGGTTAAATACATGCTAAAATTTAAGAAAAGAAATGTAGAAAATTAGGCAGTTTGAGGAGAAGAAAAGACACAGTGTGGTGTGGCTCCTTTGGATCTAGAGGGCAGGAGAGGGCACTGGAGGGAGGAGGGAGGAAGGAAGGACATGGAAACGCATTGGGCATGAGAATCCGAGGCAGGAGTGAACTGAGGGGCTCCAAGAAGAGGCTGCTGTGCTGGAGCCCATGGGGCACCCCTGTATGAGTCCACAGCTGCAGGGCCATAGCGAGGAACTGGGAGTCGTTTTAAGAGAAATGAGGAGTCCCTAGGAGGTTTTGAGCCAGGCTCTGTCCAGGTCTTGTTTACATTTCAGCAAATGTTTGAAGGCTATGCCTTAGCTCCAAAGGAGGGATTGGCGAAATTAGAGAGCCATGCCACGAGTTCCCAAGAGAAGACAGGGCTGTGTGCTGACAGTAGGAAGACAGGTGGTGAGCACTGGCTTCTGGAGGGATTTCAGAGAAGAATCCACTTCCCTGGTTAATGGGCAGGTGGAGGAAGTGAGCGAGAGGCAGCGGGGAGACTGAATCCTGGGGGCTTTGTCTGAACAGCTGGTTGAGTGCAGTGCCGTTTCTAAGGGAAGAGTGGTGTGGAGTTGGGAAAGACTTCAGTATGGGGCCGGATTGACATGCCATGTATTAGAGAAACCAAGGCATGAGAACTCTGAGGCCAGAGGCCAGGCTAACAATAGCAATGTGAGCTGTCTGTATTTGTAAGGGACTTAAGTAACCAGCCTCAGTGAAATCATCTTGAGAGAGTATTTGATGGAGGTGATATGAGGTCCAAGAACAGACTTCCAAAATCAGGAAGAAGGAAACACCAACTCCATGAGAGACTGAAAGGGATGAGAAGGAAAAGGAAGAATACAGGAAGTTCTAGAAGCCAAGCAAAATCTAGTCTTTCATCCTTAAGATGAAATAAAAAGTTACCAATTAATGTATTCATTTATAGGCTCTGGTTCACCCAGTGAGTATCTGGTCCCCACTTACTGGCGCTCTCAGTTGACAGAGGTCTCCAAATGAACCACACTGCACATCTCTACCCCATGCAAAAGGCCCCACTGTTGAGGCCAGCTCTGCCTACCCCCAGTCCATCTGCCTAGACAAAGCTGGTAGCCTTGTTAACACTCTGTACTTTCTCAAATTACATCCAGTGACCACCACTCAGAAGACCGTAAGCACAGAAAGGGAGCAGATCACAGCGAGAGCCTATGGCTTCAGCTCCCACACCCAAACCTTTGTTCTCATAGGGCTCTGTGTCTGGTCATGCTACCCGGGTGAGCACTCAGATGACAGTCTCTTCCTGGGTTGAGAAGACAGTTCCAGAGCCAGCCTGTTTAGGCCCAAGTTCCAGATCTACGTGGAACAATCCATGTGACCACGTGATCATTTCACCAATGTCTCTGCCACCACATCTTTACTAGGGTAGAAGTCACATTGTTGAGGTTGAGGGTGAAGAGTTCATGGACTTGGAAGTGAGAAGTCCTTAGCACTAAGCAAGTGCTTTATCGATATCAAATAATAGATCATTAGTAGTTGGTGTTGGTGGACTTTTCTGTCCTCCCAGTCAGCTCTGCCCTGCCAGTCAGCTCCCAGAAAACCACATGGAAACTTATTATTAATTATAAATGCTTGGCGGATAGCTTAGGCTTGTTACTAACTAGCTCTTACAAACTTAAATTAACCAATATTTGTTGATTTATGTGCTATCACATGGCTCAAGGCTTGTTACCTCATTTTCTACATACCCTGCTTCCTGTTTCCTCTGTGCCTAGCTAGTGACCCCCAGCATCTCCTGGGGACTCCATCCATCTTCATTGCTGCGACTCTTCCTGTCCGCAAGTCCTGCCTACCTCTACCTTCCTGGTTGTTGGCCATTTAACCCTTTATTAAACCAATGAGAGCAACAGATATTCACAGTGAACCCAAAGACTGTTCCACAGCAAGTTGAGGTTTTTACTTCCCCACGATCACGGCTAAGAAGAAGGGAGCCAGCTGTTGTCCAGCTGCAAACCCCAGGGCCTAACCCACTTTGCTGCAGGATTCAGTGATCTGGCTCCACTGCATGACATTTATATGCAGCAGGATGGTGCCAGACTAGATCTCATGGGTCTACATTTGCCACCTAGGCACACATCCGTGTTCACTGAAGTGTCCTGGAAGTTTGACATTGCCCGTGGTGGGAGTAACCATACATGCTGTGATCATCATTTTCTCTCTCTCACACACACACATCACGCAGATATTACACACAAATAAGTGATGTGTGTGTGTGCGCACGCGTGCACATGTGTGAGTGTCACCCCTCCAATAACCCTTGTCCAACCGCACCCAGTACTTAGGACTGCCACCTGTGTGACCTTGTCTTTGTGAGTGGCCCTAACTGAGTAGCAGGCCTTCGCAGCCACCTGCACTCTGGCTGACAGTGAGCACAAGCCTCTGGACCTCACTGAGTCTTCCCTCTGGGCCCTCCTGTCCTCCCTGGACACAAGGCTCCTTCCTTTTTAGAGTCCGCATTTATTTGGTTGTGGCTTCTGTCCCTGGAGCTTGCTCTAATCTTCCCACTGTAAGACTTCTTCCCTTTCTGTACTATAGCATCAACACTGTCCCCAGCACACATCTGTATCCCAGCCCTGTCCATGCTCCCAGCCATGCCCAAGGGGCTTTGGGCTGGAAGGATGCTCTCTCCCTAAATCTAGTCCCCTATTTGACTTTTGCGTTTCTTGGTGTTCCCCTTGCCTAGCCTCCGTTACTGCACTGGTCATATTACAGGGCCACTTTCGTGTGCCTTACTCCTGACTGAGGAGACTAGTGTGTTGTAGGTTTTCCTAGTGCTGAACGCAGCACTGGGCTCTCACTAGAGGTGAGTCATGCGGACCAGGGCCTTCCCTCAAAGGACTAATGGTGGACTCTGACAGCACCGTGAGGGGAATAAACAAAGGTGTGTGGTGGGCCATCGGAGGAGGCCTGAGCACTGACAAGCAGCCGGTGGCCAGAAGAATGACTAGAGGCACTGTCTGTGGGAAGGAACTTGTCCCCGGCAGGAACAGGATGGAGCTGATTTAGAGAGGAGCCAGCAGAGAGGCCCATGGGTCCATGGGAAAAGGTTGGATTCTCCTCTGGAAGCAGGAGGCCATTAAAGGACTGAGGTGGAAAGCGACTTGATCGTGAGGTAAAGATTGGTTTGAGGAGGTCTGACTTGTAGGGAGTGGGCATTGCCACTTTGTTCTCTCTCTGCCCCAGCCTCCTTCTGTGTGGGCATCTTGAGCTCTCATGGTCTCCCTCCCAGACTCAGCACCGACCTTGCTCCAGGAGACTTCCCTTAGAGGATTGTCTGTGACAGCTCTGACAGTTCCAAATGTGGTCCTCAGAGCTTGTCCACCTTCCATAGGGTGGAGCCAGTTGATTTCTTTGCCTTCCCAGCCTCTTGAAGCTGCCTGCATTTCTTGGTCTTTTTACATTCAGAGCAGATGATGTCACCTCCTCCAACCCCCGCCCCTCTCTAACCACAACTGGGAATGGCTCTCTAATTTGAAGGTCTCCTGTGCCTAGATTTGGTTCACCTGCATAACTCAAGCTAAGCATGTGCTTTGAAGGTTAACTAATCCACCCGCAAGGTCTTTTTCACCAGTGAAGTAAAAGATAGGTACCACGAGGTCATGGGCAGCATGGTTCGGCTACCATAGGACTCCCAGGGCTTAAGAGACCAGCCGAGTGAACACTACATATAAACTGTAGGTTATCTTTGAGACTATCAAGGAAACTTTAACGTGGGATTAGATGACTTAAGTGTTCATTTTTAATATTGTGAGGTGTGAAGTCACAGGATGCTATTCTAGGATTTCCTTACAAAGAACAATAAGAAGTCAGTAGGCTTGAAAACTTCAGGGAAACATGGAAGGAAGAGAGAGAGAGAGAGAGAGAGAGAGAGAGAGAGAGAGAGAGAGAGAGAGATTGATCTACTGTGTTCTATTGCTGTGAGAAGACACCATGACCAAGACAGCTTTTATGAAAGTATGAAAGAAAGCATTTAAATGGGGGCTTGCTTAGTTTCAGAGGGTTTGTTCATGATCGTGGTAGGAAGCAGGCAGGCATGGCACTTGAGCAATAGCTGAGAGCTCTACATCCTGATCTACAGGCAGCAAGCAGAGAGAGAAAGAGAGAGAGGGACAGACAGACAGACAGGGCCTGAAATGGGATTTTTAAACCTCAAAGCCCATCCCCAGTGAAACAACAACAAGGCCTCATTTCCTAATTCTTCCCAAAGAGCTCCAATAACTGAGAACCAAATATTTGAATATATGAGCCTATGGGGGCCATTCTTATTCAAGCCACTACACACACACACACACACACACACACACACAACATATATATATACATATATGACTAAAGAGAAAGCAGAATAAAGAAGAATGTGTAGTTCATACTCTTACTAATTTAAACATCACCAGAGCCGGGCACTCACTCCCCAGGGAGAAGTTGTTGGATCCAATTTGCAGAGAACTTGTAGGTAACTTGTACAAGGACACACAAATGGTCCACAGTAGATTAGTTTAGACCTGACAGACACTATGTGAATTACTTTCCCATCACTGTGACAATCAACTTACAATAAATAAACCTAGAGAGAAAAAGGGATAGTTGGGCTCATAGTTTTGGTTTGGATCTTTCAGTTCATAATTTCTTAGCCCTCATGTTTGGGGTCTATGGCAAGACAGCCTGTTACAGCAGGAGCACAGGTAAGCCCAAACTCCTCACCTTATAGCCAGGAAGCAAAAAGGAAGAGGAAGAAGGGGTCCATAGTCTGTGCAATGACCTAAGCATCTCCCACTAGGTCCCAGCTCTTAACAGTTTGTACCATCACCTGATAGCATGTTCTTAATAACAATTCAAAATATAGCATTCTGTCCCGAACTCCTAAAGGTTCATGACTATCTCACAGAGCAAACTGCATTTTGTCTGTCTCCAAGAGTCTTTATGTCATATTCTAATTCCAAAGTCTCCTCTTAAGTTTCTTGGCTGAAACAGTTACATATCTCCAAGATGCAATGGTGAGAGGCACGGGGCAAATATCCCTATAGTAAAATATTCAGAGCCTCCAGCAGGATATCCTGGAGCCCAGGGCCTTCTGTGATGGGAGGTGGGCACCTGTAGGCTCAGGCAGCCCTCTGCTGGTTCCAGTCCATCTGACCACTCTCCGGCTGGCTTTGTTCACCACCTGTAGCGTCACAGACTCACCCGGTACATAGAAATTTGTAAAGGATAAATTGATAAGAGAATATACATTTCCAAATGCTTCTAATGCACATTGCTGCAGGAACATTGCCTGCTCTGACGTCTCTCCTTTCCTGGGTCTCCACTGCCATGGAGGCTTCAGTCCCACAGCTCTGTGTCACTCTGTCATGGGGATTACAGCCAAGAAACACACTGCCCAGCATCCCCTGCTTTCCTTTGAGACCTTGGCTGAAGCTGTCATGGCCCCATAATTCTTATATTTTGCATGCCTGCAAAACTAGCATCATGTGAGTGACACCAGAGTCTACCCATGGTCGCCCTGGACCCACTTGAGCCATAGCTGCCACGTGTGTCTGTTGATGCCCTGATGGATGGCTGAACATACAAGAACCATGGCTGCCACGGTGTCTGTTGATGCCCTGATGGATGGCTGAACATACAAGAACCATGGCTGCCACGTGTGTCTGTTGATGCCCTGATGGATGGCTGAACATAAAAGGAAAAAAATGTGAATAGTCCTGGTGGTTCTGGACAGTTGGTAAATTTTGGGACTCTTTTCTCAAAGAAACAAACAGAGAAAAATTAGGCCAGTTTTTGTTCTACGTTTATAATTCTCTGGTGGATGAGGTAGGTGGCTTACAGATTCCTGAGATGACCCTGTATGGAACCAGCCAGGTGTGGTGGTGCAAGCCTTTGATCCTAGCACTGAGGGAGGCAGAGACAGGTGGATCTTTGAGAGTTCAAGGGCAGCCTGGTCTACCTAGTGAGTTCCAGGTCAGAAGGGGTGGGGGTAACATAGTGAGAACCTGTCTTAAAATAACAACAGACAGGAAGAAAGGAAGGAAGGAAGGAAGGAAGGAAGGAAGGAAGGAAGGAAGGAAGGAAGGAAGGAAAGAAAGAAAGAAAAGCAAGAGACTTTGTATTGAATAATCAAAATTAATCAAATCAAGACAAATCAAGAATAATGCTGGGCAAACTAAGAGCCCATTAGAGGAAACCATGGTAGTGTGGGTTCCCTCGCTCAGTATGTTCAGAACACATGAACACAGTCCTCAGTCACTCAGGTATGTTCACATGAACACAGTCCTCAGACAGTCGCTCAGGTGTGTTCAGAATACATGAACACAGTCCTCAGACAGTCGCTCAGGTGTGTTCAGAATACATGAACACAGTCTTCAGACAGTCGCTCAGCTCTGTTCAGAACACATGAACACAGTCCTCAGACAGTCGCTCAGCTCTGTTCAGAACACATGAACACAGTCTCAGACAGTCGCTCAGCTCCGTTCAGAACACATGAACACAGTCCTCAGACAGTCGCTCAGCTCTGTTCAGAACACATGAACACAGTCCTCAGACAGTCGCTCAGCTCTGTTCAGAACACATGAACACAGTCCTCAGACAGTCGCTCAGCTCCGTTCAGAACACATGAACACAGTCCTCAGACAGTCGCTCAGTTCCGTTCAGAACACATGAACACAGTCTCAGACAGTCGCTCAGTTCCGTTCAGAACACATGAACACAGTCCTCAGACAGTCGCTCAGTTCCGTTCAGAACACATGAACACAGTCCTCAGACAGTCGCTCAGTTCCGTTCAGAACACATGAACACAGTCTCAGACAGTCGCTCAGTTCCGTTCAGAACACATGAACACAGTCCTCAGACAGTCGCTCAGTTCCGTTCAGAACACATGAACACAGTCCTCAGGCAGTGCTGCACCTGCCTGGGCTCTGCACTGTCCAGGCCGCAGCTGTGCAGATTCCCGTTCTGACCCCTAACTACAAGAAATAGGCGATGGATGGCCAAGTCTCTACTTTAAATGCTTATCTTTAAATAATTCCCCAAATTCTAGAGTCCAAACACCTGTTTAGGAGACTACTGAAAATCCGCACGGCTCTGATCACCTACCCTCTCATTATTTTTCCCATAACAAGTAATTTTCATCTTAGCAGGCAGACATTCCTCTTTTTCAAGGGCAAGTCTTTTTATAAAGTGCCAATTTTATGGAAATTATCTGAACTAATAGGCTTGTGGAAGGATGAATGGAAAGCACAGACGAGGGTGAAATTGTCGCCAGGAAGGACAGTGAGCGTGCTAACTGAAGCTCAGTGTAATTCTCTGTAATACAAAGGTGACATCTGAAATGGAGAAGATGGAAGGGCCTACCTCAGTGCGAGATGGCCAGAAACACAAAGCTGTTTGGGCCTCTCTTGCTTTACATAAAGAGAGACAGCTGGGTGGTGGCGCACCCCTTTAATCCCAGCACTTGGGAGACAGGGACAGCTGGATCTCTGAGTTCGAGGCCAGCCTGGTCTACAAGAGCTAGTTCCAGGACAGGCTCCAAAGCCACAGAGAAACCCTGTCTTGAAAAACAAAAAACAAAAGAGAGGGAGACAGAGACAAGATACGAAACATAATGAAGACTTTTCACAGTAAAGGAGGCTGCTGGGCAGTCTTTATTTTTCCTAAAGAAACTTCTGGTTTGTTTGTTTGTTTGTTTCAGTTATTTAGCTAAGAAGTTAGGAGTCTTCCCCCGAGGATGTTTACTTCTATAAAAGGAGCCTTTCTTCTGACAGGAGTCTGATTTGATTAACTGTGGGCTCTCTGAGCAGATCAGCAGTTATGTCTGATCCCCCACAAGAGCTCACCAGAAGCAGGCACTTTGGGGAGAAAAGGCAAAACTAAATAAACCCTGGATGCTTACTTAAGTATGAAGGCCTCATTCAGATGGGCAGCTACTGTTGACTTGATAGGAGCAGCCTGTTTCTGGGGGAAGTGACAGAAGCAACGGAAAGAAAAGGATCCATTGGGCATCTTGTTCAGAGCTGCACAGACGGCTGCTGTTTAGAAGGCATGGGGTAAAAGTCGCATTTTTCTCGTAAAGACCATTGTGGTCTCTCAGAAGGTGACCTAATGCTGCTGTGTTGTCATTTCATGTTAATCCCTGACAAGGAAGCAGGAAGAAGGAAAGCTGGTGTCTACAATATTTGTTAATTGCTAGTTGACAAGAAGGAGAGATAAAGATCGCAAAAATGACTGGAAAGTTGTGTCTCCATTCTGGTTTTGTGCACGCGCATGCACACACGAGAGCGCGCGTGCGCACACACACACACACACACACACACACATCCAGCAAGCAGGCATGGGAAGTATCTTATTGGCATCATGTTTCCGGCATTGCTATAACAACATTCAAAACAAGGAACACATGAGGTGGTAGCAACATCTATTCTAGGATTGTGGGGCTTTACTCATAAAACAGTTGTAAAACCTTTGAGGAACAAAAATATTTCTATGTATCTATGCAGATACTTTCCTCTAAAGAAAACACACACACGCATGCGCACACACACATCCATCCATGCACCTGCCTTGCATATGCATACCATTCATGTACTTCCCCCACCCACACACCTCTACTATATACCCCACCCACCCTTTCTCCATCCCCCACCACCCCCAACACCTACACACACGTGTGTGCACATACACACACACACACACACACACACACAGGGCCGAGAAAACAAGAATGAAAATAGGGAACATTTCTCCAGCTTCTTTTCAAACAAAGCTGCAGCAAACCCCCATGTGCTTTTTCTTTTCGTTCCTTGTTTTTTAAGTCATAGAAGAAGTTCACGGACATAAAGCTGGGGTTTGAGGGTGTAGCTGGTAGGCAGGCTGTGGTCAGAGCCATTAGATGCTGAGTGTGTTTGTTTTGATTTACTGGGGAAACATTTTCTGACCTTGGAAATGAAATCATTGAGTTCTCTGTTTGTTTATGGCCAGCGACTTCTGGAGGGCTCTGGTCCTTATGTTAGTGTATCTTTGAAATCCTGGAATCCACGTTGAGTGGGAAGTTACCCAACTTGGGTTAGCATCCTTCAGGACCCAGAGTCGCCTCTTCCCACGGCTCCCCAGGATTAGTTTACATGTCTCGCATAGCAAGGCGTTCATGCTGAGGGGGTGGGTGGCAGGCAGTGGGAGGAGTGCATTTTGTGATCTGTTTACGCTCAGCAAGAAGACAGTTTGGAGCTTGCTCCTTCAGCAGGCTTGAAGAGGAAGCCCCAATACGGGTGGTTTTCTTCTCCCCATTTCAAAGTTGCCTTCAGTATTACGTATCATGCTTATAATATATTTGGAATTTTTTAAAGTAGCTATCTCCAGTAAGGTAACAGTATTTTCAATTGAAATTGCTCAAACCTGAGGGTTTCGTTGATTTTACCATCCTCTGAACATATTTTGGAAGTGTTTAGATAGGTTTGTGGACCACTCAATTTTAGTATTTGTTCATAAAGCCATATCATTAGCCATTGTTCCCTGAGGTAATTGCTGAGACAAGACGATTGTGAGTTTGATGGTAAGGCTCATTTTGCTTGTTGGGCTCAGCATGAAGCTGAGGTTTGCTGAGAACCGTGTGACTACTCAGGCATTGTTCATGATCTGACTCTAGAGGCAGCTGAGGGTAGAAACAGAAGCTCGCCTATCTCCTTCCATGGGTCTCTTTAATCTGTAAATGCCCTTTCTTGGGAAAGAGTGGGTGATGAGTTGGGCAGGGGTGCAGTGGGGAGGGGTGGGACTTCATGTGATGACTGAGCACTGGGGATGCCAAGACAAGGCGATTGTGAGTTTGAAACCAATCTGGGACTGGATTGCAACTTTCAGGCTCCCTTGGGCTAAGTGGTAAGACCCTATCTCAAAGATAAATAAATAAAATAAAAATGAGGATGATGACAGGAAAGTCCTGCTCTGATCCCACAGTGAATGTCACATAAGTGCAGGAGGAAACAGGTTTGAGAGTTCTGTGAGTGCCTGGAAGAAGAAGTACCCCCCCACCACACACACACATACACACACGCATGTGCGCGTGCGCTCTGCTCCCCTCAGCAGAATGAGCGCCTGGCTGTCTGTACATTGGTCAGCCTTTGTCCATGCACCTTCGTGACCCTGGCCTCTTACGACTGCGGTAGTCCATGTGTCCCATAAGCCCAGCAAACCCCAAAGCTGCTTTCTCCCTCTTGCAGGCAATCACAGATGAGAAGTAAAAAGGTTTGTCTGTTTTTCTGAAGAATGAAGACGGGAGGCTAGTGAAGGGAGCAAGATTTGTTACCTTCACAATGTTAAGACATGGAAAATTAAGTCATCTCCTTTGTGGCCCTGGGGAATTCTAAGTGACAACATCAGGGTTGTAGGCATTTGGTATTAGCTCCAACTGCGAATGATGCAGGTGTGTCGTGTGTAGCTTTGGAAACAGGACAATACATTCCTCTTCTAGGAACTGGAAATACGTATGTGAGAAGCAATGGTAGAATGAGCACGGAAGAGGATTACAAAGGATGCTGGGATAATGGGGCTGATGCTGCATTAGTGGTGCCGTGGGAAGCAATGCTGACTCTGGGGCACTGAATGTGAGCACTTTACAGTTCAGACTAAATACAGTGATGTGGCTCAGAACTTGGTCTGGGTTCAAATCTCTGCCCTTGCACTTACCGACTGAGTGACCTGAAGCAGGTTACTGAATTCTTGGCGCCTCCGTTTGTTTATGGGTAAGATCAACTTAGTGGCTATGATAAGACCTGAGGTGATACAGGTAAGAGGCCCCATTCTATGACTGCAACCTAATGATGTCCATCAAATGGTAGCTATTACTGTTTACACAGCTAAGATAAATTGTTGCCTTTGCCCTTTGTAAGTTAGAAAGAAATCCTCTCATACTTGTGAGCTATTGTATTCTGGGTTATGTGGGCTGAATGAGCTCACTGATGATAAGGAAATGTTACTTGGAAGCCTGTGAGCATACCTGTGGAGGAGAGCAGTCACGCAAGCACTCTGGAAGACCGTTGACAGCATGGATCGAAAGAGCGCAACGCCATCCCAGCCTGCAGGACATTCTTGAAGTGATGACAAGCTAATGGCACGAGGGTAGCGTCATCTGGATGGTTTTGCAAGTGCTGAAGCACTATCTCCATTCTGATGAGACAGGCATGCCTTGGCCCTGGGCTTAGAGAGCGGTCACGTGGGTCCTGGCTCCAGACAATGCTGAGCCAGAGTTACCAGAGCAAACAGTGAAAACAGGCTATAGCTAGCCTGCAAGGGATTCTTTCGTTAGAGTGGGGTGGAACGCTTGGCTAGCGTGGTGATGCCCGGGGTTGATTTCTGACTAAAACTAAAGTGTAGAAATTTGTGTTTACACATTGTGCTGGTCCTGTGAGTCAGACAGGACCAAGAGACCAGTCACTTTCAAGACTTTCATTCGGCAGGATCACATTGAAAATGAAAATTTCCCGGCATGCAATGGATAGTCTATCGTCTGTTTGAAGGAAATGATAAAAATTAGCAATCTTGACAGTAATGTACCTAGTTAACAAATCTGAGTAAGGTAGCTGATCATTTGCTCGAAATGCATTTGCATCTACAAAAGCATCTACATCCATCAGGTCGCTCCATGAAGTTGGTATGTTTTAGAGTTGGCTTGATCTTTGGAGCGTGGCAGTGCATGGCCTGGCTCTCCACGCCCCTATGCATGCAGGAGCCGGAAAGCAGCTCGGGTTAATGGATCAAGCCCAGGGGAGGGCACACACCCGCAGCTCTGTGCTTAGCGTAGCCACCCTCAGGACTCCACTGTCTCCAAGGTCTCCTAGGCCTATTGAAGTGACCGATTCCTCTTTAGATCTCCCATCCCGGGGGCAGGAGGCGAACTGCCCACAGCTGTCTCTGAAGCTTGAGTTTAAGTCTTGAAAGCAGCTGTGTGAAGTAAAGAAGGTAAATGCTAACCAGAGGGGTGGGAGGTGGCACACACCTTTAATCCCAGCACTCAGGAGGAAGGGGCCTCTGAATTGGAGACCAACCTGGTCTATAGAATGAGTTCCAGGACAGCATGCGCTACACAGAAAAATCCTGTCTTGAAAAACCGAAAATAGATAGATAAATAAATAATAAAAAAAGATAAACCAACCCTAAATAAGGTGGGGCCTTGAAGTCACAGCACAGGGTGCTCCTCTCGCTCACAGCTTTGTGTGGGAGCAGAAGCCCCTGAAGGTTCTCCCAACCAAAGGCACAGCTTCCCCCGGGGAGATGGGAAGCACACCCCAGACTCTCTGAAAACTACCATACTCTAGCTGCGCGGGAATGTCAGTGCTCACCCAGAGCCCAGCACTAGGGAGGTTGTGAAGGGGAAGATGAGGAAGTTCAGAGGAGGCCATGAGTGCGTCACAGGTCGGAGGGCCACCCTGAGATGTCTAAGACCCCATCTCAAATCAACAAACACCGTACAACAGCAATAACAAAGCGCACACATCATCTTAGGCCTGAAATAGTCCGAGAATGTATAGTACAGAAACTATTGAAATGAGGCCCAGTTGTTTTATTAGAAGGAAGCATGGTACAGAGATAATAACAGCTGAAACCATATATATATATATATATATATATATATATATATACCACAAAAACTCAGCAGGTAGAATTTATATATTTATACAAACTTTTATATACCAATATATGTAACAATAATAGTCAAAGAAAAAGAGACCATCAATTTGAGAGGTGAGGCACAGAAGATATTGGAGGAAGGGGACTTGGGAGGATCTGGAGAAGGGAAAGTGATGTAATTATATTTTAATTCAAAATGTATTAATTTTTTAAAGAAAATATGGGAACTGGCCCATACAGGAAGGCTTATATACCTGCAGTTCCTGAAACACTTCTGTTGGAATAGAAAATTGCCTGTTATGGCTGCCTATTGTAATTGTGACTTATGAAACAAAAGAGAAGGAACAAAAAGAAGAGAGACGAATGTTTAAGTTCTACACTAAAGCCTTCACAGACCTGTTCAGCAGCTCCACTCACAGTCTCCCCAAACTAGAAACGGTCAGGATGGCTCTCGGAAGTGAAGGGGTAAAATAAACCGTGGCACATGTGCACAAAGGGAGTTTACCTGTCTCTAACGAGAAATGAGCATTGGGAAGACAGGAGACCCTGAAACAGGTTTCAGAGCAGAGCGTTTCAACCTCACGACCTATTGGAAAAGATAAAGCTACTGAAGCAGAAAAAACGTGGGAGCAGTCAGGAATTGGGAGGAGACAAGAATAAATGGGCAAGGCTCGGGATTCCAGAACAGTGTGGCTGTACCGGCGAAGCGGCGTCGTTATGGGTGTCAGAACCTAAGGAAAGCCAGGCACGGGGCTGCACGCGTGACTGTAAGGCAAGCATTTTGAGGTGAGGCAAGGAAATCAGAAGTCCAAGGCATCCTGGCTATTTCTGGAGGTTGAGACCAGCCCCCGTCACAAAAAAAGAAAAGAAATAAAATTAAAGAAAGAGGAATGTTAGTATGGATCTTCTTGACAAGAACTTTTGCTGATACGCTGGTATTTGCTGACTAGCGGACACCCCTTGGGCACGCACGATGTCGTAGATGACTGGCATGGAGGGGGGCGTGGGAACTGTGGAGGTTACCTGCTCAGTTCCTGTAAACCTAAAACTGCCCGGCTCCAAACAAACAAACAAACAAAAAATCTCAGTCCATTAGTTTAAACTTAACCCATCCCCAAATAATTTCAAAGAGCCCATAGGCCTCGCCAGCTCTTTGGGAAACCGCATGAGTGAGCTCCTTTTTCAAAGGCGGCTGAGAAAACCCAGATGCCCCAAGTGTGAAGCAGCAGGCCTCGCCAAGGTTCAGACATCCTGGCCCGCTGACACCTATCTCAGACTCAACAAAACCCTTCTAATGGGGCTTAGGAGGCGGAGTGGGGGAGGGGAAGAGGCACCAAATTCTTACTCAGAGAATTAACAATTTGGAACACGCACGAGTGTGTCAACGAGCTATGTAGATCTTATCAGCACTGCGTTTTTTGGTGCCTCCCAGCTATTCAGCCAGGCTCCACCAGCCTGTCAGCACCGGCAGTATCCCACGCCTGAGAAGGCCTATCAACACCTCTGGAGGCCCTCTGCTGGGCCAGTCCTGCTTCCCCAGAGCCCACAGGAGTGGGAGTCTTGCTTTCCATCTCCTCTGAGGGTCCCCTGCACTCTGAGCATGAATGTCTGCTCCCCACTTTGTGGCTTCTTTGGAGTTCCAGGTCCACTAACTTTGAAAAGAAAGCCGAAGACAGAAAATCCAATGCCTTTGCATTTCAAGGAAAAGAATGTACATGGTTTCAGCCATGTGAGGAGAAATTTGGCAAAGTCATCATGGCGGAAGCCTTTTAAGGAACCGTATTTGTAGATGGAACTTTGTGATCTTGCAAAGTTCTGAGCAAGGAGAAGGGTGGGCATGCCGCCGACTCCCATCCCCTGACAATGATCAGAGAGCACTGGGTGCACATGGGCGTGCATGCGTGCACATGGATATACATACATATGTATCCAGAGCACTTATTGTAATGGTTTAAGTAAAATGTTGCAGGTCCTCCAGTAGTGGCAGTGGGCAGAGGACCATGAGACCATGCCGCAGGGGCAGGCAAGCCAGTAGAGGGTCCCGAGACCACGGTAGAAAGAGGGGAGGGGGAAAGGGAGCAGTGGGGAGAAGGGAGAGACAGAAGCTGCCTCTTCAAGAGAGAGATGAAAAAAGGAAAAGACTCAGGCTGGAAGCAAAAGGAAGATCTGCCTGCGTCAGGGGGAGTGGCCGGGGCTTGTCTCTTAAAGGGATAGGACAGGCCATTACACTATGCCTTGTTCCGCAATGATGAAAACTTTCTAATGTAATTTTGATTAAGAGCATATAACTAAAGCACTGTTGAAAATGACAGTCTTGCTGGGCGGTGGTGGTACACACCCTAATCCCAGCACTCGGGAGGCAGAGGCAGGTGGATCTCTGTGTGTTTGAAGCCAGCCTGGTCTAGAGAGTAAGTTCCATGACATCTTTGTATCCTGGCTTTCTTCTGCAGTCACCTGTTCCTTCTGTGAAAGTCAGTGAATGGTTCTGTTTGTTCTCACTTCCAGGCAGCTCTAAGTGCCTTGAAACAGTTTTCTGAACAAGGACTGGAATCAATCGAAGGGGCAGTGAATGCTGAAAAAGGTTCCCTTGAAAAGTGAGTAAAACCCTCGGTCGGTATTTTTGCTCTTGTGGCTGTATGAAAGGTGAGACATGGTAATGGCATGGCTAAAGACAAAGCCAGACAATGATGGCTACACTCTTCACACCTCAGTTAAATACAAAAGAATAAAAACCATGTATATAGGCATAATCAACTCTTCTAAAATGTCTGTGGGCATTCTAACCTGTGAGTTGGCCATTGTCTCTGCATTTCAAAGCCAGGGAGAGAAGCCCTGGTCTTGTTGACTGCAGACAGCTGCACAGCTGGCAGAGGGCCCTTTCCACGGCATAATGTCAAGCGTGCTCTTACCAACTCGGTTTTTGAGAAAAAAAAATGGCATTCGCATTTCTTCTAAGAACAACCGACAGAAAGCAAAGCAGGATTGAAAGCAGCCCCCACCACTTTTTTTCCGCATTTGGCTTTTTATTTTGTTGTCTGGAACATTAACATACCCAGTCACAGAAACAGGGCTACCGGGGACTATAGCAAACATACATGTAGAATCATTATTCCTGAAAGTCAGCTTATAGCTTTTTATGAGAGTTGAACATAAGGTGCTATGGAAATGACTGACTTTGGAGTTTCTCGAGAGACCCAATTTTTACTAGCAAAATGAAAAGTCAATTATATTTGCATAATAGAGTCCAAACACTTTCAAAGCCATAGTAAGAACTGGTATGATCTCAGAATTCAGACGAAAAGATGCCATTGGAATTAAAACACAGACTTTGAGAAGTAAAATGTAGATTGCTGCTCCTATAGTTAAATGAGCATACAAAAGAGTGCAAAACAAAACAAAAACCAGTATTTGGTCACTTATATTAAAAGGTAAGACAACATTTGGTAAACAGACGTGGCATTTTAGGTTGTCTATAGATTGGCAACCATTTATAAGCTAATTTAATCAAAACCATTTCCACATGATCTCATCAGCAGACCATCTGAGCATAAATATTGTTGCTTCCCTTTAAAATGTCACTCTTGTGGTGACCTTTGCATCCTGTGTGCCATCTGCTAATAAACATGTCTGAAGACGTGCAGCTCCAGACCTCAGCTCTTGTTAACATATTCATCTTTCAGACAAGCCAAGCACCTACGAGAGAAAGCCGACAATAACCAGGCGAACCCGGGCTCCATCACTCAGGACTGCAAGAAATCAAAGTCGGCCATCTAGCAGTTCCCAGAACCCACGGCTGCCACCGCGTCCTTATAAAGCTGTCAGCACGCATGAGGGTGTCTGTGTTCAAGGAAATGAATGACTAGTACCATTGTCTGAGTCTTATGTGTGTGAAGACAACACTGTTCTAACACAAGGATAATGTACATGGTACTGTTTGTTCAACTGGGGGAAAATAAGACTCTGAGCATTTCCCTTGGAACTTGAGATCAGATCATAACTCCTTTGCCCGGAGGCAGCAGAGATCTGATCCCACTACCGGAGCTTAAAAATAACCATTAATGAAACGTGTAAGAAACAAGGCTAAAGTCTTGAAATGATTCATAGCCGAGTTTGGGTTGGGTTCTGTCCTTAACGGTTGTTTTGTCGTGGCGATTGTGTCGTTATACTCTCTCGTTTGAAATAATGCTTGACAATTCAGAAATTAACCAATGATGTGCTGTGGAATGTGATGGTTGTCTTCATATAGTCGCACAGTTTCTCCTCTTAGGCAGATATTTGTAATCTTCATCTTGCAAACACACACGCACACGCATACACACATGCATATATGAATTACTTTAAGGTGCATTGCACAAAGATGGATGCAAATAACTGTGTCGAGATCGGATCAGATGATTGACTTAAAATATAAAATAATGCTAGGAACAAGTAGTTTCCATGTCTTTCGGGACTTTTAAAAGGACAAAATGAAACAAAACAAGCAGTTGTGGGTTTTGCGCTACATGACGCCGCCGTGAGCCATCGAGGGGGCGTCTTGCCTCTGCACGTCCACCCTGTCGTGGGGATTGTGCCCACCCCCATCCGTGTGTTGTAGTGGCTCACGGTTTGCACCCAGTGTCTTCAGTAACTGCCTCTGGACTCAGGACAGTGAGTAGGATCAAGATAAACACTGTACATGGTGGGGACGGGAAAGCTTGTTGAAGCGTCTAGCTAACCACGCTCTGGTCCAGCATGTCGGAATCCACCGTGGGGCAGATGCAGTAAAGATTTGGTCGGTTTCCGTATGAGTTGTGCTTTCATTCCCTCCCTCCCGCCTTTTAAATGCCAGGGCTGTGAAACGTGAGGGGAAGGTCACCACCCAGCCTCGCTGTCCTGCCCAGCCGTGGAATTAGAACTGGCTGTCTCTGTGAAACTGCAGGCAAGCCTCCTGGGTAACTGGGACCTGACTGACGAGGGCCTGGTCCAGCCAGCCACTGTCATCGCATTGTTCAGGCTTTCTCCTTATTGATTTGCAAACATTGTGCAATGAGAAAACACTATATGGTCTAACTGCTTGGCCCAACCTGACAATAGGAGTAGAATTATGTAAGATTTCACAAGCAAAACCACTACCCATCATGATCTGGCTGACTCACACGCGACTGCAGGATAAACAAACAGCACTATAAGGAAATAACTTCAGGGCTGCTGTTAATGACTCCCATGTGGGGAAGAAGTCTGCCGGCACGGGGAGGGCTGGGTGCCCTTGGAGGAAATGGGCTTGGTTACATAAGGCTGGGTCCCAGTGAAAAGAACAACACGTCTGTAAAGTTGGGGTTCTCAGAAGCGTTTCTTTGGGCACAGTTCTGCTGCCTAATAAGGACACGGGGCCCCCTAACTCATTCCCTTGGCAGCAGGTAGGCCCTTGACTTTGCTAGGGCATTGTCCCTGTGGCTTCAGCACCTGGATGGGGTGAGGGGCCCCCATGAGGACTTCCTGCAGGGCCACCGAAGCATGGTGCTCCCTGCACAATAAACACTGCTGCCTTCTACAGAAAGAGTGAGCTGGGCAGGACTGTGGGAAGGTGACAAGCTCAAGTGACACAGAACTCCTCAGTTCTCATGGCCCAGGTATCTGAAGCATTTGACCAGAGCTGTCTCACAAGGAGTCGCCCCAGGCTGAATCATGACCAAGCCTACAGAGCATAGTCAGTGATGGTGGGAGACCGGCCATTTGCATACATTTTAATTCCTCATCCAAATCCTGCACCCTCTACCTTCTAGAACTGCCCAGGAAGAGGCTCTGAAGTATGTTCCTGGAACAGTGGCACTTCCTGTACATCTTTTGATTTTTCTTTCTTTTCCTTTTTTCTTCCCCCAGCTGAATTACCAGGGCCTGCATTGGCAAGGCCTGCGGCAGTGCTCAGCTCCACCGCGCAATGTTATATATCACTAGAAGGGAAACCATTAAGTAGATTTATTGAGAGAATGTTTCTTCAGCACAAGGAGATCTTTTTGATGAAAAATGGAACTCATTATTCTTTAAAGGCCGCAGATTGACTTATCTCCTTTATCAATTACGGTGTCTGCTTTCAGCTTGTCTCAATCAGCCCAGAGCTCTGCAGTCACTTCCTAGGGCCGAGGCCAATGTGCTGCCCGAAAAAGGTTTGTTTTCACATTTTAATTGGAAATATAATATTGAACTCTGGAACTCCGACTATCTTTTCCACTACCACTTGCCAAAGATCAATGGTGAGACACCACCCGTCAGGCCATGACATGCATTCCTCCCCTTTCCCAAGGTGACCCCTCTAAGAAGCCGTCTGGTGTCCTCGCCAGTATACATTCTGAGTCATGATCCCCTATCCCCAGCCCCCTGAAGTTTCAACCAATTTTGTGCACCATAGAGTGAAAGTAGAGAGCTGGAAATTGTAATCTTGGGGCTCGGGAATGGCTCCTTCCGTAAAATGCCTGCTGCACAAGTGTGAAGACCCGAGTTCTCATTCCCAGCATCCACGGAGAACCTGGGTAGAGCGGCATGCTTCTGTACCCACCTCACCCCACCCCCAGCACTGGGGACACAGAAATGACAGATGGGTAAAGCTCTTGGCAGGACAGTCTAGCTAAAGTGCTGAGCTCTAAGGTTCAATGAGAGACTCTGTCTCAAAAAGATAAAGTGGACAGCAATATGACTCTGGCCTCCATGTGCAAATACTTACATGTACACACACACACACATACATACACATACACAGAGAGAGAGAGAGAGAGAGAGAGAGAGAGAGAGAGAGAGAGAGAAAGGCAGAGAGAGACACAGAGAGAAAGAGAGAGAGGCAGAGAGACAGACACACACATACATACACACACATGCACAGAGAGAAAGAGACAGAAGCAGAGAGAGACAGAGAGACACACATACATACAGAGAGAGAGACAGAGACACAGGCACATACATACACACATACACACACAGAGAGAGAGAGGCAGAGAGAGACAGAGAGACACAGACACACACACACACACATACACAGAGAGAAAGACAAAGACATATAGAAGCAGAGAGAGACACACACACACAGGGACAGAGAGAAAGACAGAGACAGATAGAGGCAGAGAGAGACACAGACACACACACACACTCACACAGGGATGGAGACAGAGAGACTTGGTTTATTATTCAGAGGCTCACGGGATTCCTTGGTGACTTTGGAAATGTATCCAAACCCACATACTGGTGTCTAAATCCTGCAGGGTGTGAATGAGAACATTAACTGCTCAGAACTTGTTCTGAATCTTCCCTTTTCCAGGTTGGCCCTGAGCTCATGCTCCTCCTTCCTGAACTTGGACAGGCTGGGATGACAGGCTTGTGCCACCACACCTAGATTTCCAGAAGTGCATCGTGTCTCACCTTAATATCTTCCCTTCCCCCGTGCACACTTTCTAGAGGGAACACTCTTTAACCTCACCAACATTCAAAGGCCAGTGTCTTCTGCCTGGAACAGTACTTAAACCAATAAGTACCCAATATGGAAAGCTGAATACCTCATATGGTAAACACTCAATAAATGTTGACTGATTTAATATGACAGAATATGCTGACCCAGTGGGCTTCCTCCCTGATTGTGTGAACGATGACCTGATAGAGAAGTCTGGCCCACTTGGCTCAAGCCTCTTGCCTAAGAGACTAAACTTCTAGTTGTCCTTAACATGTAGCCTCATCAAAGTCAATTAACAGCTTCCAGTTTCAGCTTTTCAACTAAAACCTGGGGATAAGAATGTGCAGGAGCGCTGGCTGGTGGTGGTGGTACATGCCTTTAATCCCAACATTTGGGAGGCAGAGGCAGGGGGATCTCTGAGTTGGAGGTCAGTTTGATCTACAGAGTGAGTTCCAGGACAGCCAGAGCTGTTACACAGAGAAACCCTGACTCTAAAAACAAACAAACAAAAACTATACAGGCATGTTGCATAGGGCCTGGGTAGATAACCCAGTGGTAAAGGTGCTTGCCACCAAGTCTGGTGACCTGAGTTCCAGCCTCAGAACCCACATAGTAAAAGGAGAGCATTGACTCCTCAAAACTGTCCACTGACCTCTCCTCTTGCACTGTGACTGATGTGTGCACATGTGCACACCACAAATAAATCCCAGCTCTCAGGAGGCAGGGGAAGGTGGTTCTGTGAGTTCAAGGTCAGCCTGGTCTGCAGAGTGAGCTCCAGGACAGGCCATCTAGAGCTATATAACACAGAGAAACCCTGTCTCAGAAAAAAAAGAAAGAAAAATAAATAAATAAACAAACAAACATAGATGTGTACGTATAAAAGGTAAACAGCATTCCCGCCCAGTAGTGGACAGTACAATAGCTTCTTCACTCACTCTAGGGATCTGTCTCCGGACTCTGAATGAACCTCCGGGACCTCATTTTCACAAGCATAAAACGATGACCCCTGAGAAGACTGCAGCTCTAAACTGACCTTCCACAGTCACTCAGATTTTGTCTCTAATTGTTATGAAATTTTTATCAAACACTTGAAAGGAGAAAATACCCCTCCCATGTCAGTTAGGATCCTTCCCATTGGACTTAGGATAGGCGAGTAAACCTAGCACTGGGAGATCCGGTCCAAAGCCAGCAGGGAAGTTGCACAGAGCCTACAGGTAATAGTCCAGATGCCAACAGGAGCTGGGAAGTGGAAGGCTAGGTGGGAATGAGGAAGCTCTCCCTGCCTCTCAATTCCCCCTTCCCTCTCCCTAAACCAGCTCCTGCTTCCTACTCGCACACATTGGAAAACATGGCCAGCAACAGAATCCAAGTATCCAGACACCTGAAGAAACACAGACTTTCTCTTTTGACTTCATTCCAGAGTCTCAGGAAGCGCTCGCTACCCCAGCTGGCCCATCTTGGCCCAGCAGCTTGCCCTTGGTTTATTTTGTGTGACGATGACTCTCCCTCCCGGTGGAGTGATCATCAGAGAAGACAGCACCACTGTTCAGGGACACAACCCAACCCAAGGCTGCCTCCACTCTCTCCCACAGTTCCCAGGGAGGTAGTCGACAGTGAAGCTTTAATTCCCCCAGATGTCATAGGCAGCTTCCAAGTTTGTGAAGGTTGCAGTGTTTTTGCTTGGTTGTGTTTAATCCTTTCAGTCTCTAGTTTCAAGGCTCGCATGAACCGCAAAGTATCCGGAATGAGTCATAAAACTACCTAGAGCAAAAAAGAAAACATTTCCAGAGATCTTAAATTAGCGCATTTTAAATAAGCCTCCTTTCCGTCAACTAGAACAGTAATAAGGGAGCAGGGCAAGGCAGCAGCATGGTCGTCCATCCTGGTCTCTACACCTCAGAAAATGCATGACGGCTCCCCGGCCTTTGTTTTCCTGAGAGGTTTTGAGCTGAAGGGAAGGTTGGGTCAGCATCTGAGATGAGGAGACACAGAAGCAGTCTTTGCTCGGAGATGTTCAGGGAAGGGAAGAGACTGGGTCACTTGGGTGAGTAGGGGACAGACGATAGAAAGAATCAGAAATCTAGACTGCAAACTAAAGCGCCTGCCTTGGAGAAGAATGAGGAAATGTGATGTTCCGGAGGAGGCTAAGAGAACAGACAAGTCCATTTTCTCATCCGCCTCAGGAAAGGACAGTTAAAAACTCTCCCTTCTCCTCTTGAGCCTCCCGCAAACCTCCCACATGGAGTCATTTTCCAGAGCGATCCTTAGCCACTGGTTCTACCTCTTTCTCTGATGCCGAGCAAGGAATAAAGTCCGCCTTCATCGACTCAATGAGATTTATAATCACCCAGCTTTGGCAAAGACCCAGACTGGATGTAACCTCCAAAGAGAACCCCGTCTCTGAATTTCTGAGCATAGGAAAATCAGAAGTCAGTCACTGCTAGAGTCTACCCAACATAACACACAGCAGCTCTTCATGATCACCCCCACTACAACTGCTCTCTCCTGGCCCGAGGGCCAGAACCTGGGAGTCTGCGAATACAACCCGTCTTCTAGTGTATTTTCAGCTTTCACTGAATCCTGTTTCTCAACCAACAGACATGGACGAAGGCTCCATCTTTGAATTAGTCCCAGTGGCAACCCAAATTAAGTCTAAAGTCCCTACCCCAAATGTTTCCAATCGGGAAGATAAAATAGAATCAAGATAAAGAGAGAAAATGCAAGAGGCTAGAAACAGACACACTTTAGGGGGAAAAGAACCCATGTCAGCTTCTGCTCCTACAGGGTTTATGGAAGCAGTGGGGAGACTCAGGCCAATGATCACAAATTTAGTACGAAAGGCCTTCTACCCTCTGCGCCTGCTTCTCATAAGGTAGGGCTTGGCTTGGCCAACTCCTGTAGGAATCCACTCTGCGTGTTTTTCCCCGGGTGTAAATCCTTGTGAACATTGAGGTTTTCTCAGCATCAAACCCCTCCATTACCACCACTTCTGCCTCCAGCCTGTCCAGCTGTGGATATGTTTCTTCTTTAGCCACCACCAAAGACGCACTTCTGGGTCTGATAAGAGCTGGCGGTCTGGAGTTCCGTTCCTATCACCTACAAGTAGCTCAGCTGCCTGCGATTCTATTCTTTTGGCCTCTGTGGGCATCTGCAGGCACATGTACAAACCTACACTCACACACATGTCCTAAAAACATAAGATAAAAAAGGGTTTAGTCGGGCAGTGGGAGTCAGATTACCTTTATTCCACTCTTGGCCTTCCCACTCAGTCTCTAGAGGTGTAAAGTAACCTTAACTTCTCTGAGCTGCCCTTCCCTCGGCTATAAAACTAGGACAGCAGTGTGGTTATATAGATTAAATAAATTAGTTCTGTGAGTCAATACATCCAAAGTGTTTTGAGCTATATGTGGCACAGAGAAAGCGCTCATAAACATGACTTATGATTGGCCAAAAGACATCAATGAATTAATCAATAAGTATTGATCAACTACTGTGTGCCAGAAATTATAACTAGGTGCTCAGAAGAGAGAGAACCAGGATGAATAAGCCCATCACTGTTTTGTATCACAGAATTTTGGTCTCTTAAACATAATCATAAAACACACAAGTAGATCTTACAACAAATTGGATGTTCTCAAAGACCCAGGGCAGGGAGCGTTTTCAGAACACCCCCTTGTGTCTCCTGCCCATCCATCTTCCACCTAGACAAATGCCTGTGGCTCCCAGGGCCTCTCATATCGGTGTGAGAACGGCCCATAGGTGAGACCACCTTTCTCACAAAGGGATCCCACATTCCCCACACACCTGCCTTACTTCCTTCACCCGCTGGGGGAGGTGAGGGAAGATGGTTAAAACCTGACAGAAACCTGGCAGGCAGGCACCATGCTTGGAGGCGGGAAGTTGCCTCTGAAACGTCAGGTTTAGGCTGGCCATGGTGTTGTATGTCCACACAGGGTAGGACGGGCCATCCAGACTCTTGATTTGGAGAGTGGGGCGAGAGGCAATGTGTTTAGTGCTAGACTTACTGAGGCAAGGGCTGAAGTATGGCTGCCCAGGAGAGAGAGTACCGTAAGCAATGAGCACCTGGGTCAGAGATTTCTGCCTTAACAACCTTCCTCTAGATGAGAGGTTCTCCTCCTGTGGGTCGTGACCCCTTTGGGTGGTCACATATCAGACATTTACATTACAATTTTTAACAGTAGCAAAATCACAGTTATGAAGTATCAACAAAATAATTTTATGGTCGGGAATCACCACACCATGAGGAACTGTGTTAAAGCATCATAGCGTTAGGAAGGGTGAGAGCCACTGCTCTAGATGATTTCAGACTCAAGAAAAGCAAAGGCAAAGGGTGAATCTTTGGGAAACAGCAACACTGAAGGGGCGGGCTGAAGAGAGGTGCTTGTGAAGGGGCTTGAGAAGGAGCTGGAGTAGCAGGAAGAAGCCGGCAGAGGGGGGATGTTCAAAAGCAGAGTCAGTGGCTGGAGCAGGTAGGGAGACAGCCCATCAGCAACCGCATCAGGGGCCGTTTAATGAACAATAAACATCCGTTCTTTTTAGCTAGCATACAAACTAATTGGTTATAACATTTCATACACATATCGTATATTATTCATAGTCACCACCCCACCAACCATCCACATCACCTTCTTCCCTTTGCAGGTCCCCTTCCTCTCCCCTTCTGCCCTAATATGTTTTTGTTGTTGTTGTTGTTTCTGTTTGGGGTTTTGTGTGTGTGTGCGCGTGCATGTGCGTGTGTGTGTGTGTGTGTGTATGACTTGCTGTATAAGTCTTGCTGGCTTCGAACTCATAATCCTTCTGCCTCTACCTTGCAGACCACTTTTGACATTCCTGTTTAGGAAAGTGGAAAGGGAGATTCCAGGAAGGGAGTTTGAGTCTCCTTTTGGAGAACTAGATGGCTCCTCTGTCACAGCCCTAATTCCAGTATCTTCTAAACTCAGGATATCCTGCTGAGGCAGATATAAAGACTATCATTGTGTAACTATCTCTTCCAAATTGGACCTTTCCCTCCTGGAGGTAGCAGGCTGGCTTGGAAGACTTCAGAAACCAACAACAGGTATGGGGGAGACAGGTCAGCTGGTAAAGTGCCTGCTGCACAAACATTGAGTATCTGCTCATTGTCGGGATGCAAGTACAAGGCTAGGACTGGTGGCACATGTCTGTAATACCAGCCTCGGGAGGGGTGGGCAACATGAAGATCCCAGAAGTTCACTGGCCAGGTTCAATGAGTGATCCTGTATCAAAGACAAATGAAGGTAAAGAGTGATGAAAGGCATTTGACATCAACCTTGCTGCCCTACAAACACACAAATATGTATAAACGACACATACAAACACAGTCACGTAGTTTAGGAAGCTCGCGGTAGTTATAGAACCCACCCGGCTCCTCCTTTAGGCTGTTGAAGCAGTAAACAACTCCTGGGGGTGGGGGCACTTTT
This sequence comes from Chionomys nivalis, assembly GCF_950005125.1. Taxonomy (NCBI): domain Eukaryota; kingdom Metazoa; phylum Chordata; class Mammalia; order Rodentia; family Cricetidae; genus Chionomys; species Chionomys nivalis. The sequence continues at coordinate 53,037,146 of NC_080101.1, read as the reverse complement.
GTTGATCAGAGCTGCCTGCTACTTGGGCAGGATCAGAGCTGCCTGCTGCTTGGGCAGGATCAGCAAGGATGTAGGTCTCATCCATGCAAAATGACCTTTCGCTTGATGCAGATGCTTGGGAGCCTCCCACGGTCCTGTAAGTACCACCGGTCATCTAATTGGTTTATCAAACTGGAGTTGGATAGAATTGTTCCATTGGAGACAGCAGCTCCACTCTGCTCTGGGATGCCCTGGAGGTGCTATCGTGGAGATGCTGTGAGGTAGCAATCCTTCTCCCCTTGACACTGAGCTATGCTCCACGTGGGCTCCCGGTTGTAGCTCCGTCTGTTGTAGTTGCCTCCTGAGAACAGAGTCTCTGCTTCAAGAGTCACGAGCAGAGGGAAGACATTTCACTGAAGGGGAGCTTACTTAGCGATGCCTGGAGAGCTATGGAGACCCTGGGGTTGGGTTTTGTGAAGATGGGAGCTCCACATTGTGTTAAGGACTGCATAGAAGATCACACTCCCCATTAAGCTCCATTTTAATCTGGGCTGGTTTTGTAGTTGCTGAATCAATAGAAGCCAGTAGGAGCCGTATGCCAGTTCCAGGCCCTTGGGTCTAGCCTCCTGCGTCTCTATGGGGCCATTCCCTGTTCCGAGTCTCTCAGCATTCAGCCACCCTTCTGTGAAGCACCCGAGCCACATTGTGTGGCCATTGTGTTCAAAAATCTCAGCTGTGGTTCATGCTCATCGTCAGCACCGTCAGCTGGTGGTGTGAGTGGGTCCTCCTGGGTGTTCCAACCACAAAGCTCCTCTGGTAATCTTACACCCAGCAGATATCACAAGGAGCAGAGACACCACCCAACTGAGCCCAGTCAACCCCCAGATGGTAAGGAATACTACAACCATTGCTGTCCTTGCCACAGCAACTCTGGGTATCTTGCTATGCAACAGTGGGTAACCAGAACTGTTTTCATTCATGTTTTTCACACAGCTTTAACCCAGCTGCTAGAGTAATTGACACACACAAACCTTAAGTTACCCACTAGCTTCTTCTCAGTGGTAAGTGCTTTTTCCCATGACCCCTTCCAGTTCCATTTAGAAGTTCTGTTTGCCTTGGCCTCCTTGCAGGTGCATGCAGTGATGGCCTCAGGTGTGTGGCAGAGGCAGCAGAGAGCTGAGGAAATTCCCCAGGGTGAGGAGAGCACCCTTGCCAAGTGAACTGTGAGAACTTCTTGGACTAGACCCATCTTTAAACAGACAGTTGGACACAGAAGTCATTTCTTCCCGGTCTTCATAAAAGAAGGCCGAAAGTCAAGGCGGCTCAGATGGCTGTGTCTCCACTCTCCTATACTGAGGACCGATTTTAGTGATAGGGTATGAGTCCTAACCATAGTAACTATATTTTAATGACTGTGTGTGTATGTTTGTGGGTTCATTCGTGTGTGTGTTTGCAATGTGTGTGCTCATTTATCTGTGTGTGCAATGTGTGTGCTCATTTGTGTGTGTGCTCATTCGTATGCATGTGCTCATTTGTGTGTATTCTCATTCGTATGCATGTGCTCATTTGTGTGTGTGCAATGTGTGTGTTCATTCATGTGTGTGTACAATGTGTGTGATCATTTGTGTGTGTGTGCAATGGGTATACTCATTCATGTGTGTGTGCTGATTTGTGTGTGTGCAATGTATGTGTTCATTTGTGTGTGTGTGCAATGTGTGTGTTCATTTGTATGTGTGCAATGTGTGTGCTCATTTGTGTGTGTGCAATGTATGTGTTCATTTGTGTGGGTGTGTGTGCAATGTGTGTGATCATTCGTGTGTTGTATGTTTATAAGGATTCAGGAACACGGGACTTGGAATGTGTCGATGTCAGGAGACCACCTTGTCTGTCATCTTCACCTCCATCTTAAGACAGGACCTCATTGTCTTTTCCCAGTGGGGACACCAGGCTAGCTGTGCCCTGCCTTTCTGGGAAGGAAGTCTCCTATTTCTGCCTTTTATCTTCCTTCAGAAGCACTGAGATTATAGAAGTTGGCATTACTTGCTTGAGGATTTATTTTGTTTTTATTTATTTGTGTGTGTCTCTGTGTGTGACAGTGCAGGTGCCCATGAGGCCAGAAGAGGGTATCAGATCTTCTGGAACTTGAGTCCCAGGCAGTTGTGAGCTGGGAACTGAACTTCAAGCCCCTGAAAGCAGAGCAAGTGCTCTCAACCGCTCATTTAGCTTTTGTGTGGGTTCTAGAGACTGGAATTCAGCTTCATGCTTTTATGGTCAGTGCTTTTGCCCACTGACCCGTCTCCTCAGCACACAGTTGTAGCTGTAAGTCTCTGACTCCCCCCCCCCCGCCCCCGTCACTGTGAGCCCTGCTAAGCCTGTAACCTGCTCTACATACCCTGAAAATCTGAGGTTTGATCTCTGGGGAAGAGTCATCAACTGCCTTACCAGACCCTCCTTCACACACCAAGGAGGGATTGGAAAAGCCTGAAGCACGTTCCTCCTTGTCTCTCACGGGATTGATGTGGGAGGTCCTTTTGTATATGTGTTGCTTTTATTGGTTGATGAATAAAGCTTCTTTGGCCTATGGCAGGGCAGAATATATAGTCAGACTGGAAGAGATAGAGATAGAGAGAGTAGGCAGAGTCAAAGAGACACCATGTAGCTGCCGAAGCAGAGAGACAAACCGGAACCTTACCCGTGGACCACAGTCTTGTGGTGATACAGAGATTAATAAAAATGGGCTAATTTAAGATGTAAGAGTTAGTTAATAAGAAGCCTAAGTTATTGGCCAACCAGTGTTGTAATTAATATAGTTTCGGTGTGATTATTCAGGTCTGGGCAGCCGAGAACAAAAGAACAGTCTCCGATTACATGGGAATCCCTTGCACCCCCGTTCCCCCGCAAAGCTGGTTTACTAGGAGACTTTCATGCACCCACATTCCTCCCCCCAAAGCTGGTTTACTAGGAGACTTTGGTCCTAGGACCAACACTTTGAGCTACAAAGAACGCTGCAGAAAATTGTGGATGATCTACTCTGCCCAAATTCTACCTTTCTTTCTGTGTTTCAATAATAGTTAATAAACATGCTTAGACTCTTCAGTAGAGTAAATTAATTTATGACAAGACTAATTTGGGTAATAATCATATACCATTGTTATAACTTTGCATTTGAGACATAAAGGAGTTTCTAGCATAATGCTTGCATTGTTTTTATACTGTCTGGGACATAAATGATAGCAGGAAGATCCCATTACTAGAGAAAATAAAATTAAACAAGGTGATCTGTGGTGAGTTATTGTGTTATGGAATTCATTCCACATCCAGGCTTGGATGACCTCATAAATTGTTCTTTGGGTTGGCAATGTCATCCTAGCCTGCTAGATTGAATTATTTCCTTGTAACTCAGACCCCCTGTCTAGTCTGTAATGAAGAACACCTTGTGTGTCTTGGCTGGCACAGGGAGTAGAGTCAGATACCCACAGTCGTAGGAGTTGTGGGCCCTGCACTTAGCCATATGTCCCAAAGGGGCAATTGGCAATATTGTTCACAGCGCATCGTGGCCGTATCAGTAAGGGAAGACAGATGGGAGAGGGAGAGGGTCCATAACACTGCCGCGGCCAGCACAGGGGTGTTCAGAAGATGAGGCTGCTCTCAGGCTTTCGAGATCTTATACTAACTGGAGAACAATGAGACACCACCCCGCATTCCAGGCAACCCAGAAAGAGGGCCCAAGGCTGATCAAACAGAGCCCACCTGCGACAGTCTCTGGGAACTCTCTGGCGGGGGTGGGGGGGGTGGTGGCGGGGGGGGGGGGTGGGGGGGGGTGGCGGGGGGGGGTGGCGGGGGGAGCGGCGAGGGGGTGCCTCACATACTCAGAGGGTGAAAACAGCTTTCTCGAAGGAGGAAGGACCCTCGGAGCCTCTGATCCGGAGGCGGCAAACAGGCTGACAAGAGAACCGCCGCCGAGAAAGGACAGCAGTATCACCGGAGCGGCTCCTTTTGACCCTGCGGGGTACAACAAATCACTCTCAAAGCCACGTCCCCTTTCTTCTAAGTGGGAGAGGGGACACATTTCCCTACTTGACACAGAGCCAAACTCTCCAAAGGCTTGCGGTGACCTGACCCTCAACCTCCGGGTCAGAGCCAGGGTTCCTGACTGTATATCATTTGCTCTCTCTGAAATCCTCAAACAAGCCAGCTGTGGAAGATCTATTGCCTCATTAAAGAGCATGGAATCGGGTCCAGAAATGATATTGGCTGCTAAAGCCAACGGCCTTAGCCCACTGGCTGTATCTGCAAGACTACCGGAAACCTGTCACTGAGAGCCCCAATAGAAGAGCGGTCCCCACCTCCCAGCACCCTACTTGGCCACTCTTGCTGAATGGCAAGCTAGCTCAGAATTTGGGCTGGTGCCTTTCAACACACACTTCTGTTGGGACGATTTGTCTCCTGAGCCAAGCAACTGTCATCTTGGAGCATGCAGCTTCGATCCTTTGCAAAAAATTTTCCCAACTGGGTTTACACCCCTACACAAATGGGAGGAGAAGGGGACCCAAGTGTTCAGCCATTCCTTCCTGTAGCATGCAACTCCGCTTTAATTGCCCATGGCATGCCAGCAGGGTTATAGTATGGCTATAGGGAAGCCCTCATCCCTAAGAAAAGCCTTTCCAGGTGCAGCCTGTTGTGTTGGAGGAACACCCACAGCCCTCTGAGTGACTCCTCACCTCAGCTCTGTGAGGGAGCACAATGAACTCAGTGGTCCTCCAGAATGAACGCTGACTGTGGTGTTGATTACGTCTCCTTGAGGGAAGGAATTTTAGCAACCACCTCTAAAATGTCTTCTTTTGATGAGCACCTCGGAAAACCAAGTTTTATTTAGAGAGAAATACTCACCAGGCAACCGCTATAGGTAGGGTGACCAGTCATTTGTTTGCCTAGAGCCAAGAAGGATTCTGGGACATATGACTTTTAGCCCTCAAACTGGAAATGCCAAGAACAACAGAACAGGAGTAGATGGGGCAGCTAGGTTCCCATAATTCCACACAGGCTGCATTGCAAACACAGACTGTCCAGCAAGTCTGGGAGATTTTGACAATTCCTTCTTACTGTCCAGCATGACTAAATATGAGATCTAGGCCTGTGAACCTATCAGTGACCTTCCTGTAAACTGTGTCTACTAAAGAAAACCTGTCAAGAGGTGGCAGTGCATGCCTTTAATTCCAGCACTTGGGAGGCAGAGGCAGGCGGATCTTTGCAAGTTTGAGGCCAGCTTGGTCTACAAGAGCTAGTTCCAGGAAAGGCTCCAAAGCTACAGAGAAACCCTGTCTCGGAAAAAAAAAAAAAAAAAAGAAAGAAAGAAAGAAAGAAAGAAAGAAAGAAAGAAAGAAAGAAAGAAAGAAAGAAAAAGAAAAAAAAGAAAAAAGAAAACCTGACCACGGGCAAGGCCCAGCAGAGCGTACGCTATCCACACTGCCAGTTTCCATTTCTTTGTAGAGTGTGTTCTATGTTATATGACCTGGGAAATCACATCAAAGGGATAATTCAGGAACTTGGCAATCCAAATGTGTTACAAGAATGGTTGACAGATTTTTCTCTTCCCTGAGGCTATCTGAGTGTCTTTACAGGGTTCTGAGTCAGAGACCAGCATCCCTTAGTGGAGGGAGTTCCTTTGCGAAATCTGGAAAAGATACATATTATAAAGAGTGGAGACATCTGCCTTTGCCCAGAGATGATTTGTCCACCAAGAAAAAAAAAAGAGAAAAGAGCATGAAGGGAAGTCTAGCTTTTATCCCGGGGATGCCACATGACGGTGCCAGCCCAATGGGACAGGTTGCTGCATAGGTTAAGTTGCTGAAGGTGAAATTGGAACATCAGGTTGTTACAAGCTGTTAGAATTTAACCACCTTGACCAAAAGACTGCATTTATAACTTTGAGAAGTGTGTGAATGAATGGAGGGAAGACAGAAAGACTGTAAGAAGCAATGCTGAGAGGCTCACAACGTCACCATAATAACCTTTTCTCCCTGAGTCGGCCCCCACTCATACAGCTCTGTGGCACAGACGCTTGACTGGGGAACTGGGCCATAAAGACGGAATGTCCCCAGAGCAGTGAGATAAAAGACAGCTTCAGTCTCCTGCAGCTAGAAATGTAAAGGCACATTAAAATTCTGTGGCCACATCTGGGGGTTTTAGAGTATTGTGTTGGGACCAAAATCACTGTGTCCCAAAAAGGGAAAGAAGAGAGTCTGTGAAAATGGAGGTCTTGGGCCTGAGACAGGGTTGAGCACCCAAGAGTCCAGCTGTATCTGGGTCTTCACTGGGCCCAGGGCAGTGACTGGTCTTTGGTCTTCTGGTCTGTGTCTAGTTTCTAGTCCTGTCTTATGTCCATGTGTCCTCATGCCCCATCTAAACCTCATGTATCTTCTCATTCTCCCACCCAATGCTCAGATCACCCCCAGCTTGGAACACAGCGTCCTCCATTGCTAGTCTTAGTAGATGACAGCCTCATGCCAGGTGTTCTCATTTTTATGGTCACTACCTCACCGGACTGCAGACTCCTGGAGGGAAATATTTGTCTTCCATTTCCTGGATATATGCAGCCAGATATGACCAATAGTGGGAACTCAACTGTGACCGCTAATGTCTTTTTTGAGACAGAGTCTCATTCTGTAGCCCAGGCTGGCTTTGAACTCATGATCCTCCTGCCTTCGGCTCCCAAGTGATGGAGTTACCGGTAATGAGCCACTGCCCTGATATCATGTGGTATGATAATCACAGTTCAGTGATACAGGCATCTACTTACCCAGTGTCCTTGCGTTTTCATACCTAATTCACCCATGAGTAAGGACAGCTAAAGAAGTAAACAAGGATGCCCCGTTGATTCACCATCTCCCTCCCTCCCACGTCCGCCAAAAGCAAAAACAAATGAACCCCTGGAACCAGTCCATGAACCCACAGGTAGAAGAATAGAAATATGCAATGAAATGTCACCTGGCAATAAATACAAGAATCCCAACAAAAACTTTAGATACTGTAATACATCTCAAATAACTTCATGGCGTGCAGCCTCTCCCAGAGCAGCAGATCTGCGTGTTTTCGTCTGGATGAGGTTTGGAACAGGTAAAACCTAGAAACCATACTGTCTGTCTGGGGTGAGGTGGCAACAGCGATTGGGGAGGGGCTTCAGAAAACCCTTGCAGAAGATGGCCATGTTGTACAATTTGACACTAATTTGCTTGACCCACAAGTATGCATTCCCCGAAGCTCTGCAGCTGTTGACTTAAGATTTATGCATCTCATCGAAGGCAAATTTTATCTTAAAAGTAAACAACAGTAATAGGTCTCAAATGTTTATAATGCGCGTGTTAAAGCAAACTCATTTTTACAATGCGTTAGGAAAAAGTGCTTTCAGGGGGAATGAGCAGGTAAATCCATGGGGAAAGTTCACAGACAATAAAGCAAGCAAGCAAACAGGCTACTGGGCTGACCAGAAGGGCTGCTTTGGCAGGAAGGGGAGGTGGAGGGGGATGAAAAGCCTCTCTGACTAGGCTGGACCAGAGAGGGTAGTACCTTTGGTGTCCTTGGGAGTGGTCAGGTTTCCAGGACGCCAGGGAAGTGTAGGAGAGAGAGGCGGTGAGACCTGCTAAGGTGAGATGGATGGGATCCAGACTGAAGCCCAGTACCGAGGGGGCTGGGTAGGAGGCAGGCCTGACTGGGGGACTGGCTGGGGGCAGCTCAGCTTAAGTCTTTGATCTCTAGCCACTGCCCAAAGGGCTGCCCTGTTCTTGGCACTGCCAGGTACAAAGGAACGTTCGCTGGATGACAGGCTAGCTGAGTTCCCTCCATCCTGGGGCCAGCCTTGAAGTCCAGCTTCAAATTCAGGTTCAAAGGACTATCTTTTCTTAGGGAACATTGATAATCCAAACCACATCTAACCCGGGTCCTCCTTTGATAGGGTAAGTGGGCTGGCAGATCAGAGGACGGCTTTAGATCCCACCCATCTGGATCTCGGCAGAGGGTGCAAACTGGCAGCCCTCGGGCTGGATCCAGCACACAGATGTGCTATGTGTTTTGTTTGGCCTCTCCAAAGGCCTGGTTTTTAAAAGTTTAGTTCAGTTGCCAGAATTTTAAATCACATAAAATCTGGATGCTCCGCGTTTTTTGAAGAACACGGGGCTACGCCAGGGCAGTTGGCAGCCGCCCTCCAGGCTGTTCACTCTGGCCTGCAGCTCCCTGTGGCCAGGGGTGCTCCGACCTCGCATGCCATTGTCCTTTGTGTGATGGGAGAGGAGTCAGGGGTCAGCAATCGTCAGGCTGTAAAGGAGCCTCCAGCAGCAATGTTCAGCTCTCGGGACATAACAGAGAACAAAACGACTTGGTCTTTTTTTTTTTCCCACAGGAATTTGGGTTCTACAGTGGAAGTCAGGGAGAAAGGAAAATCTTGATCGTCAACTTGATGGGATTTGGAATCACTGAAGCGACACACTTTGGGTGTGTCTGTAAAGGTGTTGCCAGAGAGGTGACTGGAACTCAACAGTACGAGTTCATGGGTTGGGGTTCAAGACTAAAGAGTGGCAGCATTCAGCTCTCCCCGCTCCCAGACTGAATATGGGGCGAGTGGCCAGCTACCCCCATAACTAGAGTTGCTCTCATGGCTGCACTTCCCCATTGGGAAGGACTGGATCCTGAAGCTGAAAGCCACAGGTCACCAGTCCTTCTTTACGTTGCTTCAGTCAAGTGTTTGATCGCAGCTACAAGAAAAAAAATGTAGTAAATAATATGGAAGGGAGAAAGGAAGGGAAAGAGACAGGAGGGGAGGGATGAAAGAGAGAAGGGAAAGAAAACAGGAAGGAGGGAGAGGAGAGTCAAACACTGAAAACTGATGCTTGTCCGGAGGGACAAGAGAAGATGTTACAGTGTTACCAGCGGGGTGAGATTCACCACAGACAGGAAGGTGGGGAGCCTTCTGGGAATGACTGTTGGGTTGAGAGAACTAGGGAGACACACACACACACACACACACACACACACACACACAGACTGCTCGGCTCCTCTCAGAAGCTGAGAGAAGGAGCCCTGTCAAGGGCAGACATAGCTGTGGGTGGAGAGAAAGATCAAGACGGAGGAGGTTGACAGGAGGTGGTAATTACAGGCCGTGTGAAGTATGAATGTTACTTTGGGCACAGTAGGGAGGCTCCAAGGGTTCGGGGCAATGAAGAGACATGGTAACTCCATAGTTCCATAAAACTGTACTTGTTGGTCTAGGCCAGTCAACAGTCTCATTGGGAGTCTATTGTACATTACAGGTGCAGGAGGGTAGGGGCAGAGGAAGAGCAGTATGTAAGGGAGGCCTCTTGTTGGTTCCGGGCTGCTCAGCCCTGAAATAATCACATAGAAACTATATAACTTAAATCACAGCTTGGTCCACTAGCTTTAGCTTATTATTAGCTAACTCTTACATCTTAATTTAACCCATTTCTATTAATCTGTGTGTCGCCACAAGTTTGTGGCCTACCAGCAAAGTTTCAGTGTGTCTGTCTCGGGTAGTGGCTCATGGCTTATCTCTAACTCTGTCTTCCTTCTCCCAGCATTCAGTTTAGTTTTTCCTGCCTAGCTCTGTTCCCCTATAGCTCTGCTATAGGCCCAAAGCAGTTCCTTTATTAACTAATGGTATTCACATTATACAGAGGGGAATCCCACATCACCTCCTCTTTTCTGTTTAAATAAAAAAGGAAGGTTTTAACTTTGTCAATCAAGAATTATAGTTATAATATTTATGTCTGTCTACTTTATCTCTTATCATAACTAAATAAAGCTATATTATTACTATCTATTCTTCAACTCCATCGAAGACTCCAAAAAGATATAATATTACCTAAGTAAACAGGAAACGCATTGTAAGCAACTTCCAAAACTCTAGAATTGAAAGAGACATCTTGCTGCCTGGACAGTCACCCAAAGTTCTTCTGTATCATTGGGTCCTCCTCCGTCCTGATCTTTCTCTCCACCCACAGCTATGTCTGCCCTTGACAGGGCTCCTTCTCTCAGCTTCTGAGAGGAGCCAAGCAGTCCCCCCTCCAGCAACATTCTTTCCCTAGTTCTCTCAACCCAACGGTCATTCCCAGAAGGCTCCCCACCTTCCTGTCTGTGGCGAATCTCACCCCCCTGGTGGCACTGTAACATCTTCTCTTGTCCCTCCGGACAAGCATCAGTTTTCAGTGTTTGACTCTCCTCTCCCTCCTACAGCCTACAGACCCATAGTATTCGGCCGACTTTTCCATGAAGCAGGAAATTTCAAAGACAGTTCCGACTATATTGACAGTTTGCCAGTCACTTTCTTCTGTGTCCTGCAGAATGTCTCGCAGACTCTTTCATGAAGCAGGAACTTCGAAGGATCATCTTATCTTTAAGCAAGTTTAGTAGTCATTTTTCTGTAGGTCCTATATGTCCAGTTTACCAAGCAGTCCAGGCAAGAGCAGTTTTTTGCCCAAATGGCTAACCAACTCCATAAGGAGCGTCTTCCATGCTCATCTTCCTCTTGAAGTAATTGGTGCTGCCAGGAGCAGATGTGTCTCATTGTTTTAAAAAGTCCTAAGTTATTAAACATTTTAAATGCCATATTCTGTAGTCTTTGAAAGGTTTGAAGAATGCCTATCCATCTGAAATATATCTCTGTACATCTAGAAAATCTAACATGACTACAAGCTTGACTATTATAGATGATTATCTATTATCCTATATTTCTTAATTATACATTAGATTTTTAAATGAGCTACACAAACAAACACAATACCTTAATCAAGAGCAGAAATATACATATAACAAAATTGACCTTATATTTATATCAATAAAGCAAGATCTATACCAATGCAAATCTCTATAGCATATCCCCCTTTAAATGTAAAGAAACATTTATAAACAATATTGGGAATACAGAGCAGCAAGGAAAATTTGGAGCAATGGTTCTCAACCTTCCTAATGCTGCAACCTTTTAATACGGTTGTAGTGATCCCCAACTGTAAAATTATTTTTGTTGCTACTCTATACCTATAATTTTGCAATTGTTGTAAATTTTTATGTAAAGATATGTGTTTTCCGATGGTTTTAGGTGACCCCTGTAAGAGGGCTGTTCAAGTCCCCAAAGGGGTCATAACCCACAGGTTGTGAACCATTGGTTTAGAGGAAGTTAAATCTTAGCTGGATACAAGAGCAGAAAACCTGAAAATCTTGAAACTGGCTGCATTGGGTGTTATATTAATCATTTTCCTCACTGCTGTGATGAAGCACCCAATAAAAGCCACCTAGCCAAGGAAGGTTTCAGCTGGGCAGTGGTGGCACACGCCTTTAATCCCAGCACTCTAGAGGGAGAGGCGACAAGGAAGGTTTCAGCTGGGCAGTGGTGGCGCACGCCTTTAATCCCAGCACTCTGGAGGGAGAGGCAGGTGGATCTCTGGGGAAAGGAAATGGACCCACAGTTTGAGGATGCTGTCTGTCCTGTGGGGGGCGCTACAGCAAGAGCAGCTCTATCTGTGCCTTGCAGGAGTGTGAAGCAACTGATCATGCATGTCTTCCGTCAGGATGCAGAGAAAGAAGATGTAGTCTTAGCTTTTCACCTTTTCTCTTTTTATTCAGTCGGAGACCTCAGCCAATGGAGTAGAGAGATTCACAGTTGACGTTCAGGGTGGCTCCCCCTCCACAGTTAATCAGCTAACACTCCCTGGAAGCAAGCATGGACACACAGGTTTGCCTCCTACTTGATTCCAAACCCAGTCAAGTTTAATGAAAATGAACCATGCAGATGTAAACGTGCAGAAGGAGGAAGACAAACATTGTCCAGAATTACAGTTGCCTCTCGGCCTCTTCTAGAGCTAAACCTGCTTCCATGCAGATGACCCCTGTCTCTGGCCACCAGGTAAAACCAAAAGCCATTTAGTACAAGCATAAAATGCTGCAAACCCTGCAGATTTTGTGCTCTCTTCCATAACAGATCAGCATCCTATCTAACAAGGAAAAGACCCAGGGAGTCCTCCCCTCCTGCTGGCTAACCTCTGCTGTCTGCTGGAGTCACTCAGGAAGCCTAGACCCTCCCAGAGGTTCTGGTTTCATTGCTGGGCACTGTGGCCTGGGTGTCTAGAGTTTGAAAGCAGCCTGGTGGAGAACCACCTCGTGGAGCAGAAATTCTCAGAGCTGGGCGAGTCACCGATGGCAGTGGCCATAGAACATGGACTATTGCAAATGTTGCTTTCACTTAGCACCTATGAAATGCACATTTCTGGGGCGGGTGCTCAGCTTTCTGCTCTCCTTCTGGTGGTTCCGGGTTGTTTGGATGCTGACTGAAACCTGAGGGTCGCTGTTCTAGACTCTGTATTTCAGTCTGAGAAGCTCAGACAGTTGTTCATCAGATCCTTACCAGGTGACTGGAGGTTGTCTTTTTGGCAAGTGAAACAGAGAACAATTCAGTGACGGCCAGAGTGGCTTACCACGCACTCAGACCCAGATGGCCTGAAGGCCAGGATAACAGCACCGCTTTATAGCTCCTACCCCATGCCATTTTTTGAGTCTTGAAAACTGACAATCTAATAATGGGCCGTCCCCCACCCCCAAACCTGGACAGAGGTCCAGAGGGTTAACAAGCTGACGGGAAATGGCTTTGCCCCGTGTAGCAGGAATGTAGCCACAGGCGATACATGAATGAACAAGTATGTCTGTGCTCGAACAAAACCTGACTTACCAAAGTAGGCGGAGGGGTGCTGTAGATGTCTTACTTGGTAAGGTGCTTTGCCCTGCAAGTGTGAGGACCTGAGCCGGATCTTCAGCACCCATTTAAAAGGCCAATGTGAGCCCAGTGCCCAGAGGTGGAGACAAAAGATATCCCCAGCTTCCTCATCAGCTCAGCTCGTCTTGCCCAACCTGTGAACCTCAGGTTTTCTGAGAGATCCTGTATCAAAAAAAGAAAAAGAAAGTGACAGAGAAAGATACTTGACATTGATCTCTACACAGTGAGAGAGAGACAGAGAGAGACAGGGAGACAGAGAGAGAGAGAGAGAGAGAGAGAGAGAGAGAGAGAGAGAGAGAGAGAGAGAGAAGAGTGAGGTGGTGAAGGGTCATCTCTGGGGTGGGACAAGAGTCTTGTTCTGGAGTGAGGCTCAGGCTGGGATTCAGTTGGCCAGGCCTCTGTTAAGTGCCTACCCATTCACTCCTCACAGAAGCCATGTGGGGACTCCCAGGAAGCTCAACAGTATAATTGCTCATTAAGATTTGGGTTTTAATTGTTGTGCTGAGACCATGGCCTGTTCAGTGGAGCAGCCTTTAGGAGGTAGTGTCTAGCGAAAAGAACCTAGGTCACTGTAAGCATGCTCTTGGAGAGGTTGCTGGGGCCTTGGCCTGTAGGCCCATATTTCTGTATGGCACGAGAGCCATTAGCCGGGTCTGAGCTGATCACATAACTCTGCAGACAAGCTGTCTCTGCCCAACAATAGCCAGGATGTGCTGCTCCTAGTTTCTTTTGTTATAATGTAGATTACCTGAGGAGAGATGTTGGCTAAAGCTGATGACTTAAGAGGTTCGGTGCTTCCTTTCTTTGTAATTTGGAAGATGTCTTATAGAGATGCTAATTCATGGCCTACCTGTCGGCTAGATGCCTATGTGACCTGAGCCTAGGCACCTGGTTGCCTAGGAGACAGCCTAATGTGTTCCCGCTCAATTGATGTGATGATATATAAGGTGTTTGAAGAATAAACGAGGGATCTCTTTGGAGAGAGATCTTGCCCTTGAAGGATGACCGTGTAAGCTGTGTCTGATTATTCCTCGCGACTCCGTTCCAGTCCAGTTAGGAAATCTGTGTTGGACCTACACGGGCTCCGACATTGGCCCCTTCCTTTCTCTGTTTCTCAGTCACCACAGATGAGAAAGTTTCCTGTATGACATGCTTCCACCATGATTCCCTGCTTTGGACAGGCCTCAAAACGATAAAGTCAAGCAACCATGAACTTAAGCCTCTGAAACAGAGAATCCCAAGAAATCCCTGCCTCTTTAAAGCAATTTTCCAAGTGTTCCTCGTAGTCACAGGAAGCTCACCACCATGTTCCCCAGGTTATAAAGTGCAGAGGCCTGAGACCAGATAGACGCTAACCAGTTAGAGGAGCGGAGCCAGCCCATCTGCTAGCCAAACCCAGTGGCTAGTGCTCCTGGAAATTACTTTCATGGAAAGGGGTGGAACATTATTAAGAAGTCACTTGCGTACGGAAAGGAAAAAAACAACAACTGAGATGAGAAGTGAGGACGAGCCAGCAGAGGTCCCGAAGGCAAGAACTCGACTGGGAAAAACAGTCTCTGTTCAAACCCACAGGAAAATTGCAGGCTTCCAAACCCTGTGAGCACTCAAAGGGATTGCTAAGAAAGGAAGCTCAGCAGAGTCAGAGCAATCCGCAGAATGAGAAGTCAAACCCTATAGAGCTTTGTCTTATTTTTAAATTCATCCCGAGGGCTGGGGACATGGCCCAGTGGTTCAGAGTAGTTACTGCTCAGTTGTGAGGACCAGAGTTCAGATTCCAGGGCTGACATCAGGTAATTCACAAATGCCTGTAACTCCACCTCTAAGTGATCCAGTGCTCTTTCCTGGCTTCTCTGAGTATCCACATGTGTGCATGTCCTCACATACGCATGCATCCAGACACACAGACACACCAGACGTACACACATGAATAATAAAAGTTGGAGAGATGACTCGTGGGCAAGAGTACTTGCTCTGCAAGCTTGAGGACCTGAGATTAAATCCCCAGCACCTACATAAAAAGTCAGGCACAAGACAGATGCATTCTGGGAACTTATAAACTAGCTGGCCTAGCCAGAATAGTGGGCTTCCTGTTCAGTGAGAGACCCTGCCTTAAGATAATAAGGTAAAGAGAGATTCTGCTTAATATCCTGCTCTAGCCTCTGTATGCGTGAGCCGAGGCACACTCATGTGTACCACACACCTACACCGTACTCTCCCCCAACAAGAAATATCTGTATATATATTATATGGAGTAATATATATGTATATGCATGTGTATATATGTATGTATATACACTTACCAGGTATGATGGCACTTGCTTTTAATCCCAGTACTTGGGAGGCAGAAGCAGGTGAGTTTCTGTGAGTTCTAGGCCAGCCTGGTCTACAGAGTAAGTTCTAGTACCGCCAGAGAAACCCTGTCTCAAAACAAAACAAAACAAAATAATGTGCGTGTTCTGTCTTTGTTTCTCTTCTCCTTGTTGTGATAAAATACCCTAACAAAAGTGACTAACATAAGGGGAAAAAGTCTTCTTTTAGCTCACAATTGCAGGTTACAGTCCATCTATCTGTCGCAGGCAGACAAGCTGGCCGACACGTGAAGCAGCTGGTCACATCACATCCACAGTCAGCAGTATGCATGCTACTCAGCTCCCTTCCTCCACTCCTACAGTCCAGGACCAAAGCCAGGGAATGATGCTGTCTACAGCTGACCAGGTCTTCTCACACCAGGTCATGTGATCGAGACAATCCTCCCCAGACATGACTACAGGCCAACCTGGTTCAGATAGTCCCTCATGGAGACTCTCTTTCTAAGTGATTCCAGATTGTGCCAAGTTAAAACCATCACTTACATCATGTGAATTTACATTATGAAGCTTTAAAAGATGATGGAAACACATCATCTAACAAACCAAGTTCAGGTCTCAAGACCCACGTCATGTGACCCACAAACACCTATTACCACAGTTTCAGAAGGGATCCTGAACAGACATGCACACTTAACATATATGAACACTGTCTATAAGATATGTACCTAATGCTTTTTCCCTCAACCAGTAGCCGTAGGTCTCCCATCAGAAGTAATCATATTCAGCATTTGGGATATACCACTCCATTCACATATGTGCTTGTCGTAGTTTGAATATAAAATGTGTCACCAAAGGTTCGTGTATTGAATACTGATTGCTTTCCAGCCAGAGGCACTATTCTGGGAGGTTCTAGATATGGCACCTAGTTGCTAGAAGTAGGTCCTAGGGGTCATGATTTTGTAGGTTGTACCTAGTACACAATCCTTTCTCATTCTCCGTTTCCTATTTACCATGATGTTAAGAAGGTCTTTGGGTTTGGAGAGGAGGCCCAGTGGTTAAGAGCTTGTACTGTCAAAGGACCCAAGTTCAGGTACCAGGACCCACATCGCGTGACTCACAAACAGCTATTATACCCCAGTTTCAGGTGATTCAAGACTCTCCTCTTACCTCTGAGGGATCCTGAACAGACATGCACATACATGTACACACATAGATAATAAAACAAATATTTTTAAAAATTACCACTTGTTATGCTTCACCATGTGCCCACAATCAAAGCCTCTCAGACGGTGAATTGTTCCTCCTTCTCACGATGTGGTATCACAGCGGCTACAGAAGTAACGAGCATCCACTGCCAAATGGTCAGCTCTGAGAACAGATGCACGTAAGCAACACATGTGGACTTAGTAGATTGTATTTATGTATTTAGAAATACACACACGTGCACACACACACACACACACACATCCTTAACAGCAATTAGAGGGGAAAAAGGCAATTAACTTGAAAGAGAGAGGGGAAGGAGAGCTCCATGGGAGGACTTGGAGGGAGGAAAGGGAAGGGGAAATTACATAATTATCATGTCCCCAAATAAAAACGAAATTTAAAAAGCAACTAATGTGACCCATGTTGCTGTACATATCAGTGTCTGTAACCGTACTGATAGCTTGTTCTGCTGTCATTCCTCTACATGGAACCGGCCGTGATTTGCCCACTTGTTCATGACCAATAGAGTTGTTCCTAGTTTGGTTTTGTTATTATTAAGGATACTGATTTTTTAAAACCTGTATGGACAAATTTTTCTTGAATAGATAATAGTGAATTTTCTGTTATATGCTATGTGCATACTTACAATTTTAACGTATCAAGCCATATAATTCTATATTCCTACTGGCACTATGTGGAAGTAGCAATCTCTCTACACTCTCACTAATTCTGGGAGAACTAATGTCTAATCAGGTACAGCCATTATAGCGGGCTAATCATGTTCAGCTTCTCTTCCAGTACCTTTGTCTATCTCGGATAAATATCTGCTTAAATGTCTGATAATTATAAAATTGGGTTATTCATTCTCATATTATTTTTCTTGGTATTTTTATTCAAATAAAAAATACACAATATTCACAATATGAAAGTTACCATTTATCCATTTCTAAATGTGCTGTTCTGTGTGGTTAAATACATCCACACTGCTGTGTGGCCATCACCTCCGTCCATCTCCAGAAGTTTCCCACATCAGAAAGCAAAATCGTGAACCTATTGGACATGAATTTCCCCTCATCTCCTCCCTGCTTTACAATTGTCACGACGATGAGTAGACATTCACCGGAGGTATACAGAGGACCAGCAAGTGCTGGAAAAGAGACCAGACTCAGGCCTGGAGAGATGGCTCCGTGGTTAAGAGCACTGACTGCTTTTGCAAAGGATCTGAATTTGGTTCCTAGCACCCACATGGCAGCTCACAACCACCTGTAAATCCATTCCAGGGGATCTGACGCCATGTTCTGGCCTCCACCCGCATCATACACGCACATGGTGCTTATACACACATGAAGACAATCACTCATGTGTATAAAAGACAAACAAACCTTTTCAAAAAAGACGTTTGTCTGCAGTGCTTTTTCTTCTGATGTCTTTTCTAATGCCGAGTTAGTATTGTTGCCAGTGAATTAGTTAGAAACTGATGATCCTACTGTGTTTTTGAAAGAGTTTGGGTAGGATGGATACTTTTTTAAGTGTAAAAAATGTACCAATAAAGCCATCTAGACTTTTACAGGGTTTTTTTGGTTTTTTATTACTGTTGTTTGTTTTTGTTTTATTTTGTTTCAAGAATACAGATAATTCAATGTCTTTATTTTTAATTTTACTAAGGTTATTTTTTCTCTTAAATTTGTCTTAGTAGTGTGTCAATTTAGAAATTTAACCATTTCATATTCTAAACCATCTCATTCCTTACATGAAATTGTCTACTTATTTCCTCATAACCCTTTTACTTTCAGCTGGTTCTCAGTTTGCTATTTGATTCTTCTGTTTTTCCCTTTGTCATTTACTAAAAGCTTTATATATTTCGTAGGTTTTTTTGAAAAGTCAATTTTTATTTCTCCTGTTATTTTTCCTTTTGTTAGTTTCTACTCCGTCCTTTATTATCTCCAACCTTGTATTTATTTTATGTTTGAATTGGTCTCTTTTCCCATTATCCATCTGAGGCAAAGATTATAGTGCTGATTTTAGAGTTTTCAGTGTGAGTGTTCAGAACTATAAATTATCTTTTTTGCCAAAGTGAATTGCAATCAAAGTTTTGATGCTGTCTGTTGCCATTTGGTTCAGTTCAGGATATTTTCCAACTCCCTCATGGTTTCTTCTTCAGTTCCAGGATATGTTTATTTTACAAATACTAGAGAGCTATTTTTTTCCATTTTCAGTTTCTAATTTAACTTTTTTATTATAAATACATTTTATAGTTTAAAATGCTTTAAATGTATTGAGATGTATTTTTGACTATCATAATGCTTGCAGAATATTACATGTACAATAGAGGGTTATGTATACTCCTCTGTTACTGGTTGAATTCTGCTATATGTATCAGTTCAAACTGGCATTATCCATGTCTTTTGTATCCTCACTGATACTCTGTCTAGTCAGTCAGCTAATGGAAGGGGTATTCTTAAAATTTGCAAATGTTATTCCTTTCAACATTTTGAGGTTTCTCAGTGTATTTGGAAATTTGTTTTAGTTGTGTTTATTGTATGATATGTCTTCGTACTCTGTCACATGGCTGTGTGTCACACTGCATTCCCTTTTATCTTCTAACGTTTGTTGCCTTGAATGTTGCTATGTCCCATGCTATAAACCCACCGCAACTCTTGTATGCCATGCCTTCACATCAATATGTATTTTTATGCATTTCCCTCTATCTGCTGTCAGTGTATTTATACTTTTGTACCTGCCGTTGACATTTTAGACATCATAAGGCAGATGGTGGTCCTTCTCAATCCAGTCTGACCATCTTTCTTTGCTTTTGTGCTCAGATCTTCTCACATTGCCGTCCATTTAACAAATCATCTCTGCGGCTGTACCTAACCTGATACCTAACCCCCATTACATTTTATATTTCAATTTTTATGTTTTACTTCCAGTAGTTCTATATTTATTTAAATTATTTTCTATTTGTTCTTGATAACTCTTTTTCTTACCCATTTTTGTGACTGCCTTTAGTTTTTTTTAAATTATACATTATTCTGGTTAGTTTTCATTGTCAATTTAACACAGCCTACGGTCATCTGGGTAGAAGGAATCTTACTTGGGTAATCACCCCCATCAAACTGGCCCGTGGCCACATCTACAAGAAGCTTATTGTGCCAGTACTATCCGTAGGGAGGGCCTTGTGGCTGAGCAGGTGCTCTGTCACTGAGCCACACCCCCAGACCAAATATCTTTCTGTTTCATCTAAATCTCATGTTGGTTTTATGACTCTGTTTTTCCTTTGTCCTCCACTGCCCCACCTTGTGTTAGAGGATTGCTGCAGGGAACCACATGTGTGTATAGAGGCAGGGCATTGGACACTCTATTCGTCCTGTGTGCTAGTTTGCTGATACCAATGGAAAGAGTTGCCCTTAACTGCAAACACTGGCCAGTGGGACGGGATGGAAAAGCTTCCTGGGTACAGGAAACAATGAGGCTGAGCTGTGAGACTCACAGAGAAGAAAGAGCGGACACCAGCCTTTCACTTTGTCTGCGAAGCACAAGAATCACCAAAAAAAGTGCATACCGGATGTTTAGTTTCTTAAGTCTTTGACAGGAAGGAAGTGAATCCCAGCACTTGGGAGGCTGAGGCAAGAGGAGGGTCCAAGAGTTTGAGAACAGTCTGGCAGAAATGGTGAGACCCGCTGTGGGAACACGGGGTAAGGGGAGGGAAGAAGGGAAAGGTGTGAGAAGAGAAAGAGGAAAAAGAAACAAAGTGATTTCAGGTCCACACACACACACATAGAGCACATACTACACACTCATACAGGCACGTGCATGCACACAGCCCTCATAGGGACACACAAGCACACAGAGCACACACATACGCATATGCACACAAACATGTGCTCCATCTTGCCCATGTTTTATAGTATGATTAATGTAATGAAAATCCAAAGCACTGAGTCAGTTGCGACTTCCCTTTGTGATGTCTCCCAGTGCTTAAGTATTCCTTCCTCCTGACTCTTACCCATTAATGACATTTACTCTAATTGTCTGTGTGCCTGTTTCACTACCAGACTGCAAATTATTTAATAACAGAGACTGTAGCTTTTCATCAGCCCCTGGGAGATTGTATATACTCAGTAAATATTTGTTAAATGAATACATAGATGTAAATGAATCAATACTTATAGTGAACAAACTCCAGGGGCATCCATACTCCATTTGACCTGTGTTTTCTTTCTCTGTTTCTTGGAGCCGTCTGTAAGTGAGATACTTCCTTGCGGAAGGTGGAGTGGCCAGTGCTGACTTAGAGGATGTCAGCCTTTGATATGTATGAACCATACTGTGGTATCTGGAAGGAAAGTTATTTTCCAGAGTAAGCTCCCACTATAAGTAAAGGATCTCCAGAATGGCTGGCTATCCAAAGTCTGTTTGACCACAGACGGTTGGTCTAAGCCTCTTAGCCTAAACCTAGTGGGTTATTCCATACTCCTTGCCAATGCTGTGCAGATACGTGGAAGAAGACAGCAGGCCGGAGGATTCCAGGGACGCTGCCTGATCAAGAGGACAGGGTGACAGTGTTCCAACGTCCTGTGCACCTCGTCTCATCCTGATGTGCATGCAGAAGCCCAGGTTAGCAGACGGAACAAAGGCAAAGATGCCAGCTGGCAGGCGGCAGGCCCTCGAAGCAGAGAAAACCACATGGAACAATCCCACCACCACCTGCCCAGCTTTCTGCCTCCAGTACCAGGTACATGGATGACTGGGGCAGGCAGACTAAAGAAAAACCCAATTGTTTAAGTTTGTTTAAATTAGAGATTTTGTGCACCAAAAAAAAATATAAAAGAATAAAGGTTATTCTTCCACAGATTCACTACCAAAGGAGAGCTCGGGATAATCCACCTTAGATTTCTCATTTCACAGTGAGGAGACACAGACTGACCAAGACGGGCAGAGTGGTTTGAACAAAACCGTGTAGAGAGGAAAAACCGAGCCAGACCTGACTCCCGGGTCAGTCTCCTGCTCTCTTTCTCTGACACCTGTGTCGGTTGGCATTTCACCAGAGGAAACAGCCGTGTTTTGAGCACATTTCCTTGTACCTGCATTATGGAAGCTTCTGGGGCAGCTTTCCTTTTCCTTCTGTCTTTATTTTTCAACCCATTTCCCTCCTGGAAAGCAGTCGTGATAGCCGGAAATGCTGCAGCCATCTTGCGTGTCTATGAGACACAAAGCCAATCACAAAGAAACTGTTTTGAAAAGAATTTCTGCTCCAGCTCCCAACTGAACGGGGTGAGAGCTGTAGACCTATGTTTGTACATGTTGGCAGGTATGAACCTCAAAGTCAAAGTAGTCCCAGAGCTTTCATGTCATCCTCTCTCTCTCTCTCTCTCTCTCTCTCTCTCTCTCTCTCTCTCTCTCTCTCTTTCTGTGGCTGGCAGCAACAACAGGAATTCAGCCAGGACCTTCTGTTTGGTATATTTTCTTCCTGCATATACTGCTGTTAAAATACATCTAGTTTTGGTTTTTTGCTTGGTTTTGCTACTTTCCATTTTGAAAAAATACAGCGCCTACACAAAAACTGGGACAAAAGTACAGTTAACTGCCTGTGCATTTTCCGTTTCATCTCACGGATTTTGCTGTGTTTTTCGCTGTCTTTGTATATGGGGGTTAAGGTTGACTGCCAGCTTGACTAACTTGACCAGCTCCCGAGAGATTTGTAAAGCACGCCTCTGAGTGTGTCTATGGGGTGTTTCCAGAGAGAAGCAACTCCCCCGGATTCAAGCAGCTCCATTCCATGGGGTGAGAGCTGTATGAAGGAGAAGGGTAAAGGAGGGAAGCCTGTCTGCTTCCCTGTCGCTGCGCCGTGAGTGTCCCTGTTTCACTGGGTGTCTTCCTCGATCTCGCTCCATCAGTTTTTAGGATAGCACCTTCTCTGAACTGGGGCCATGCTAATTGGCTAGTAAGCACCCAGGGTCCTCCTGTCCCCACCTCCCAGCACAGGGACTACAGGCACACGCCACCCTGGCTTTTCCCTGAGTATTGGTGGTCAGAGCTCAAGTCTCGGGCTTACGCAGCAAGCACTATACCCACTGGGCTATCCCGCCACCCGTGAACCTTTTGAATCTCAGTTGCAGACACTTGATACTCTCAATATTAACCCTAAATATTTCCATGTGTATTGTGTATTCTGTACGAACAACAATACGATTTTGTGGGCTGGGGCTGCAGCTCAATAGTTGAGCGCTTGCCAAACAAGCATGAGGCCCTCGTTCAATTCCCAGAACAAAAAACAACAAAAATCCATAAAACAAAACAAGAACTATCTTACGTAACTGCTATACAGTTAGGAAATTTAAGACTGAAGACATACTCTTAGTTTCTCCTCGCTCCTAAGACAGGTGCACAAGGTACCCTACTTGTGCACGCCCTCATATGGCCGCACTTTGTCTATAGTGACATTACAGCCGAGCTACGTTGTTATATCTTTTTGGTCTTTCTCAATCCAAAATGGTTCTTCGGTCCCTGTATTATATAAGATTGGCATTTAAAAGAACAAAAACAAAAAAGGTAAGAAGCCTGCTGCTTCATGGAATGCCTCTGTATTTATCTGGTAGCTCCTTCTTGAGAAGATTCAAGCCATGAAGTCTGGAGTCTGGCATTGGTGATAGGTATCTCAGAGCATCAGGCAGGGGTATGACTTAAACATCACTGTGGAGTGAGTATAAACCAGTTATAAAGGGAAGCTTCTGGCCAACTGTGTTCACTGTGAGGAGCAGAGAATCGTCTCTCTTACCTGCTCGCTGGCTGAACAGAGTCATTTCCATGGTCTAGGAGACTGACCTACAGGGCAGGCAATAGATTCAGAATGGGACTGTACACACTACATTTGGGGTGAGCAGTGACCACTTTCTCCCTGACACAATGGACGAGCTGCCAGGCATCCTGGAAGGCACTGAGAAAGGGTTAATAAGGACACAGGACATCTGGTTGTCTGTAAAGACTCCTCAACCTCCCTAAATACACCTGAAAACCTTGAAGTCCTGATTCCCAGGGAACACACAACCAAGGAGCCCTGACCTGTGATTTATATAAAGGTAGCCATTCCTTAATTTCCCCCACAATGGCCTCATTCTTACCTTATGAACCTGTTGTGTCAGGGTGCCCTTTGATTTGTGGAGGAATTCCAGCCCCCTGAATAACTATCCCTTTTCTTTTCATTAAAGTTAATCCCCACAAAGACACTTTCATCCGCTGATTAGTCATGCCCCAGTGAGCCCCTGCTAACCAGGGGCTAAGTTACTGATGTGTTAAAGATGTAATCTCCAAGTCCGGGGACCACTGAAGAATCCCTAACATGTTATTTGACAGTCAGCCCTGTACAATGTATTGCCTCCTCCTTTGAGCAGCCTTGGTCATACGCGTTCCTCGGGTCTCATAAATTTCTGTGGCCCCACTGCCTGTGAGGGCTGAGTTTATTGTGGAGCCAAGATTCAGCTGCCAACACACATTGCCTGGCACCGCACGATACGGTGGTGCCTTCTGCAGACTCAGGTTTCCATTCCCAAGAATCAGTGTCCAGCGCAATCTATCATGCCGGCAGCTGCAGCCCACGATTTGGGGCCCTGCCTGGAGCCTCCCTCAAAGCCTTAACAACCCACAAATCAACAAGACTATAATCGGGGTGTGCTGTGGGCCTACAGGCACTGGCCCTTCCTCCTCCCCATTGATTCAGAGCGTGTGTAAGCTGGGTTCAGTCCCAAGTGAGTCTGTGGAACGGAAACTGGTCTCCTCTGTGTTGAAGACAGCCCTTCGTGGAAACATGTTGCAGTCTCTCACCAAGTTCAAATTTGTAGGTTTTTAAAAAGAATGTTATATATTCTAAAAGATTTTATTGATTGATTTAATGTGTATGGGTGTTTGCCTGAGTGTATGTCTGTATACCATGTACATGGTTTGTGTCTACAGAGACCAGAAAGGGGCATGGGTTTGCCTGCGATCGATCGATTGATTGATTGATTGATTGATTGATTGGGAATTTTTGAGACAGGGTTTCTCTGTGTAGCCCTGGCTGTCCTGGAACTCGTTTTATAGATCAGACTGGCTTTGAACTCACTGAACTCTGGCCTGCCTCTGCTTCCCGAGTGCTGGGATTAAAGGTGTGTGCCACCACTGCCCAGCCCCAGATTTTCTAAGTGATGAGCTGGAGATAGTTCAGTGAGTAAAGCGCATGGCACACATAACTGAGGATGAGAGAACCCCAAACCCTAACCACAAGAGAAGCTGGGAAATGCTAGCATAGGAAGTCTTGTGGTTCCTGTGCTCCTAGCTCTGGGGAAGTAGAAACGGGCAAGCCCCAGGGGCTCACTGACTAGCCAGCCTAGTCTACTTGGTGAGCCCAGGTCATCCACCGTCTGAAAAAGCAATGTGTATAGTGTCCTGAGGAGTCATACATGAGGCACGTGCGCACGCGCATACACACACACACACACACACACACTATGTGAAGTTCATTTGGGTTTGTGGAAGCCCAGTGTTTCTCAATAGCAGACAGTCTGTGTATAACATACTTCATACATTGTGCTATATCCAGGGTTTATTGTCGTCAGTGCTCGCCTTAGATGACAGCGGACATGTCTGGGTATTGTGACACTCTCAAATGCCAGTATTTGATATTTTTGTGGATATTTTAAAAACC
This sequence comes from Chionomys nivalis, assembly GCF_950005125.1. Lineage (NCBI taxonomy): Eukaryota > Metazoa > Chordata > Mammalia > Rodentia > Cricetidae > Chionomys > Chionomys nivalis. The sequence goes on along the minus strand of NC_080101.1, from coordinate 53,012,203 downwards.
ATAAAAGTCTGGTGGTGGTGGCGCACACCTTTAGTCCCAGTACTTGGAAGGCAGAGACAGGTGGATCTCTGTGAGTTCGAAGCCCGTCTGGTCTACAGAGTGAGTGCCAGGACAGGCTCAAAAGCTACATAGAAAAACCCCATCTCAAAAAAACAAAATAACAAAAACGTCACAGAGTAAGAGTGTGTCCCCACAGCCTAAAACATGGCATAAGACTCATCCCAGGAAGGATATAACATTGTCCCATGATATTCTACCCAACTTTTGTGACTTTGTTGTTTGAATGGTACACACTTACCAGCATACAGTTCTGTGGCTCAGAAGACCAGGTGGCCACAATGGCTATTATAGATAGAAATAAAGATTATACCTGGGCTTATCCTGAGATCAGAGAAGGAACTGCTTACAGGCACAGCAATCTGCTAGGAGAATTCAGCTCCTTATAGCTGACCTTGACTGAGGTAGCAGGGGCCTCCTCAGAATCCTTATTATTTTACTTGCACCAGAGATTGATGAATATATACTTTCAAATATGCAAGGCGCTACAGAGAGCAAGCACCCCTCAGCCACTTGCCACAAACTTTGCACTCTTTTTCCCCACCATGGTGAGGAGTGGATGGACAAACATTTATATAAATGAGATAGACAGACAGATATAGGCAGAGGCTTCTTGTTCATTTCCCAGCCACCCAGACCCGAAATAATCACACAAAAAAAACTGTATTAATTAAAATACTTCTCAGCCTATTAGCTCAGGCTTCTTATTAACTAACTCTTATATCTTAAATTAACCCATTCCTATTTTGTATTTTATCACGAGGCTTGTGGTTTACCAGTAAAGTTCTGGGGCAGGCATCTTTCTCCTTTGCCAATGCAAGGCAACTACATCCACATAAAACCTGAGAGAGCTTGAAAAGGAATTCTACACACACACACAATACTGAGTTTAGTATAGCTTCTTGGTAGCCACATTTTCTTTTCTGGATGGACTCTGTTTGCTGGTAGCAAGCAGAGGCACCGTGGCTCCTTTAGAGAGGTCTTCCTGACTCAGCATTGGCAGCAAAGGCTGCATGGCTTCTTTAGGGGAGGGCTTCCTGGTTCATGCTGGCAGAATGAACTCTGGCTCTTTTGGGAGGTCCTGCAATTAAATGGGGTCTGTGAGTAGCACGTTACAAATTGTTTAATGATGACAGACCCACTGTGACCCCTGGAGCTAGGGTAGTGTGCATGGCTCTGAGAGGCAGTGAATACACTTCTGCCATGTTGAACTGGGTGAAGCCAACAAGCAGGGCCACAGAGTTGGTCCTAGACTGCGAGCTTAGCATTTTTTTTTTTTAAAAAAAGCACTCCTGGCCGGGCGTTGGTGGCACACGCCTTTAATCCCAGCACTCGGGAGGCAGAGACAGGCGAATCTCTGTGAGTTCAAGTCCAGCCTGGTCTACAAGAGCTAGTTCCAGGACAGGCTCCAAAACCACAGAGAAACCCTGTCTCGAAAAACCAAAAAAAAAAAAACCAAAAAAAAACCAAAAAAAAAAAATAATTCTAGATATGCATGCAATGGAGACAAACTCAGGTGGAAAAGACCTCTAAATGGGTCACAGTATTGGATAAATGTATGTAGGCTTGAGAGAGGAAAAAAGAGTACAGACAGTCATAGATTAAAGGAGTAAGGATAATGAAATAAATATTAAACTTATAAAAAAGTAATAGAGTAAAAAATAAGACACTTAAAGATAGAATAGACATAGAGTCTGGATTATGTATATTATCATGTTTTCTTTGAATTTTTTGACTGTGAACGAGGCAAGTACAGAATGACATTTCATTGTATGTATGGGTTGCTAAGCTAAACCAACATATGTATTTTAAAAGTATCTTGACTTCAAAATTTGGGTCTAAGGATTTGTTGTTTTGGAAAAGAGGTTCTGCTTTTGTTTCTACAGAGGATAGAAAGCTGTGGATTCATTATCAACTAATATGGTTTGATCACACAAGAGCCCCTGAAGCAATGGCCCAGAAGGTTTAACATCCATGATAACTTCAGGTCTGCTGGCTGAGATGGATCTACCACACAGGATACCCCTTGAAAGACCTGATTAACAGTGCCCCTAATCTGCAGGAAGTAGTCTAGAGAAAAATGCCCAAATTCCCTAAATGATTGTTTATAAATATTTGTTTACATTTAAAGAGGGATAAGCTATAGAGATGAATACTTTGCATTGGTATGGATCTTGGTTTATTGATACAAATTTAAGGCCAATTATGTTATATGTATATTTCTGCTCTTAATTAAGATATTGTGTTTGTGCAACTCATTTAAAAATGTAATATATAATTAAGAAATGCAGGTTAATAGTCATCTATAATAGTCAAGCTTGTAGTCATGTTAGATTTTCTAGATGTTCAGAGATATATTTCAGATGGATAGTTATTCTTCAAAGCTTTCAAAGACTAACAGAATATGGCATTTAAAATATTTAAGAACTTAAGACTTTTTGTGGCAATGAGACACATCTGCTCCTGGCAGCACCAATCTACTTCAAGAGGATGATAGGCATTGAAGAGGCGCCTTATGGAGTTAGCTATTTGGGCAAGAAACTGTTCTTTCCTGGACTGCTTGATGGTATGCTGTATGAACTAGACAGGCAGGACCCACAGAAAAATAACTGCTGAACTTTACTAAAGGTGAGATGGTCCTTCAGGGTTCCTGCTTCATGGAAAAATCTGCCATATGCTATGGGCCTGTAAGCTGAAGATGGATGCCCCATGTTACAGAAGAAGTTTGGGTGACTGTCTACGCAGTGAGATATCTCTGTCAATTCTAGAGTTTTGGAAGTTGCTTACAATGTACTTCCTGTTAACTTATGTACTATTATATCCTTCTGGGGTCTTTGATGGAGTTGAAGAACAGATAGTTATGGTTATACTTTTTCTTAGATAGACATAAAACTTTAGACTCACAAAGGTAGGATAAATTATAGAGTATTTTCCTTAATTTGTGAAATGTAAATGGACTAAGTATTATAACTAAAATTCTTGCTTGATGACTGTTTTGTTGTATGTAATCTTGATATGTTAAAGTTAAAACCTTCCTTTTTATTTGAACAAAAAAGGGGAAATGGTGTTGGAAGTCCTTCTGTATATGTGTTGCTTTTATTGGTTAATGAGTAAAGCTGCTTTGGCCTATGGAAGGGCCAAAGAATGGAGTAAGTCAGGAATTCCAGGCAAATAGAAGAAGAAAGAAGGCAGCAATGCCACGTACCAAAGGAGAAACAACCCCAGAACTTTACTGGCAAACTGCAAGCCTTGTGATAAAATATAAAATAACAGAAATGGGTTAATTTAAGATATAAGAGCTAGCTAGAAATACACTTAAGCTATTGGCCAAACAGTATTGCAATTAATATAGTTTCTGTGTGATTATTTTGGGTCTGCATGGCCGGGAAACAAACAAGCAACCTCTGCCTACAGACAGGCATATAGACAGGCAGATGATAAAGAGATAGAAGATGATAGATAGATAGATAGATAGATAGATAGATAGATAGATAGATGATGGATGGAACTCTAGAATTAAACAGATGCAGTTAAATTGCTTTCTTTGAAGGAACAGGTGGTACTAATTTATCATAGCATGAACTACAACCTTGTCCCTTTTTTGTTGGTTTTTTTTTTGGGGGGGGGAGTTTATTTCTGCTCAGAGCTGTAGTCCATTCCTTGTGTAGTCCATGGGGAAAGTAAGGACAAGAACTGAAAGCAAGAATCTCAAGCCAGGAACTGAGGCAGAGGCCATGGAGGAATGTCTTTTACTGGTTTGCTCCTATGGATTGTTTATCAAGCTTTCTCATTCTAGGTGGTACTGCTCACAGTAGGTTGGGCCCTCTCATATGAGTCATTAGTTAAAATACCCAATAGACTTGCCTATAGTCCAAGTAGATGGGAGGTGTTCTCTCAGCTGAAGTTCCTATTCCTGAATGACCTTGGCTTGTGTCAGCTTTGCAAAAATCTGACCAGGACAGGTTCCATGCCTACCACCACTGGTTGGAGAAAGTAATGCATTTCTGGGCACTGTCAAGATTACTTTAAGCTTATAATTTCCTACTTTTTGTTTTTGTTTGTTTACTTCTCTTTACTTCCTCAAAACCCTCCCATATACCCCTCTCCACTTGCCTTTAAATTCATGGCCTCTTTTTTCATTAATTGTTATTGCATGCATATGTGTGCATAGATAAATATTCCTAAATATAACCTGTTCCATCCTTATAATCTTACTTGCTGTATGTTTTTAGTACTGAGCTCTTGGCACTGGACAACCAATTGGTATGCTCTTCCCTGGGGAGGATCACCTCTCCCACATCTGCTCTCCTTGGTTGTCTATAGCTCTTATGAAGGGTTGAGGCCTCGGGGATATTCTCCATCCAGTTTTGACAGCCCTGGCCAACAACTAAAAAGAGGGCTTCTTAAGTCTAATATTGGGGGATTGTTAGGTGTCTTTGCCTCTTGGAGAGAGCACTGTCAGCCCAACCTTGTTCTTTAATTTCTTTTTTTGTAGGTGGAACATACAGCCCAGGCTGGTCTTAAATTTGTGATCCTATTGTCTCAGCCTCCTTGGTACTGGGATTACAACCATGTCTCGCTGAGACTATAACTTCTCATGTTTATTGTTTATTTAAAGGTCTTCTTTGAAAAACAAGCTAGGTATAATTTTATTTTAAAAATATTTAATTTTTAATTTGGAATGTTTAACTTTTACTAATTTATAAGTATCACTTCTACATTTTAACTAGTCTTTTGCTACATAAAGTGCAAATTTTTTTTAGCTTTCCATGTTGCTAAAAGCTTAACACTGACCATGTCTTATTGGATGGGAGACTTTATGTCAAACTTATCATATTTTTCTTCTATAGTTTTTTTTTTAAATCTTAGGTTTATAAGCCTTCTATACCATAAATTTATATGACAATTTCTTTATTTTCTTCTAATTTTTTCTTTTTTTTAGTTTTGTGCTATAAACTATTTGGTGAAAGAGAAAAGAGAGAGAGAGAATCTTTTTGTCTGTCTGTCTGTCTGTCTGTCTGATGTAAGATGGTGACCTCAGATTCTCTCACATTTCCTGGTTTCATTCATTTAATAATCTGCCCTTCCCCACGCCCCTTGTTTGAAATACCAGCTCTACTTTGCCCTGAAACTCCATGTCTACACACCAAGCTAGTTTTTAAAATCCATCCCTGAGTCAATACCATGCCCTCTTAACTACCTTAGGTTTCTGATACATCTCCTTCTCAGGTGGGAGAAATCTTGCCTGTTCCATCTCCCTTTGGGACAATTATCTTGGTTATTCTTAAACATGTTCTTTGTGAATTTTACAATCAGCTTGTCAAGTGCCAAAGAAAATCATATTAAGATTTTGGTTGAAATTATTTTAAACTCACCGATTACTTTCGGGAACTTCACACAGCCATTGTCAAATATTTGTAAAAATGAGATAAAATCAAATGTGAGTGCAAAGATGTGAAGCCAGAGTTACCTGCAGAAGAATGCTCTTTGTCCAGAACCAGATTTCATTCTATTCTGTCAGCTGTCTCAATGTCACCGAAACCTTCAGTTTCTGGCTCATTAGAACAAACTGGTCTCACACATTTTTTTTTCCAAAGTAGGTAGGGTTGATTTTAAAACCTTAAAGAGGGGGTCAGCAAGAAGGCTCAGTCACCAGTTAAAGGGACTTGTAGTCAAGGCTGGCATTACAAATTTGACCCCTGGAGCTTACGTGGTAGAAGGAAGGAAGAACTTCTGCTAATTGTCCTCAGATCTCCACCCTTGCCTCTGCACATGCAAGCCTACATAGACACACAGTAGGTGAATAAATGTAATTTAAAAACTTTTAGATGTGAAAAGAAGGTGGAGACTGGATGTCAAGAAACAGAAAGGAGGCAGACGCGGCGGAGACGGGATAGTCCAAGCATGAAATAGTGAAGCCCACACTGAGAGCAGATCGCCCCACTACGATTAAATCAAGTAGGTTTTTTGGGGCCCGGCCTGCAGAGTGGTAGGCCTTTTACTGCCGAGGTCCACTGGCTAACGGGGAGCCTGGTCCTGTCCCTGAAGACCCTCCTGGGTGGGGAGAGTGTTCTTGGCCCGCTGTGGGACACAGGAAACGGAGCGGCGGCATTCCCCGACCCCCTTGACCCCCCAGTTAGTCTGCAAGGGCTGGTCCCCTCTGCTGGGGCTGCTCCTCCTCTGCTGTGATCTCTCTCTCCCTGGCCCATCCCAGCTTGCGCCCAGGGGCCTCCTTCACTCTCCCTCCCTTCTGCGGGCCACGGGATCACCCAGTATAGCCTGTTTGGGCTCTAGGTCGGGAGCTGGGGCAGAGGGCAGCGGGAGTTTCTCTGTTTTGGTGGCTGGCCTACAGAGTGGTAGGCCTTTTTTGGTGAGGTCCCTGGCGAACGGGGAGCCAGGTCCTAGTCCTGAAGACCCTTCTGAGTGGTGAGAGGGATCTTGGCCCACGGTGGGAGCCAGGAAACGGAGCGAGGGCACTTTGTAAGCAGGGCCCCTGGCCAGCAGGGAAAACTGATCCTGTTTTAAAAGACCCATTAGATAGCATCAATAGGAGGAGATGGGCAGGCACCAAGGCAAGAATTCACCCAACAATCTTAAAAACAACATGAAAATGCCAGAACCCAATGATCTTACAACAGAAGGACTTGAACACCCTAACACAGAAGAAGTGGAAAAAATTGACTTTATGAAAGCAATAGAGTCCCTCAAACAACATGTAAAAAACGCCCTTATAGAAATGGATGAGAAGTATAACAAGAAGTTTGAAGAAATGAGTAAATACGTAAATGATATCCTGGGAAACCAAGAAAAAAACGATCAAACAGTTCAAGAATTGAAAACTGAAATGGAAGCAAGGAAGAAAACACAAACTGAGGACCAGCTGGATATGGAAAATCTAGGTCAACAAGCAGAGACTACAGAAACAAGCATAATCAATAGAATACAAGAGATAGAAGAAAGAATCTCAGATTCTGAGGACACCATAGAGAAAATAAATGCACTGATCAGAGAAAGAAACAGAGAGGAAACCACCCCTCATTTATGGTTTTGTTTTGTTTCTCCCTTTTTGCAGTAGGTTGCATTTAAAAGTATTTTATTTTGGTTTTCCGTATGTGTCTTTTATTTTATCTGTTAGTGTCATTGTATGCACATGTGTACTGTTGCTCATGGAGGCCAAAAGAAGATGTCAGATGCCTTGGAGCTGGAGTTACAGGTGATTGTTGTTATGCCCAAATCCAGGAAGTCCCTCAAGGCCAACAAGGAAACCGAGTCCCACCTGTAAAATCAAAGAACCTTTATTTTAATCAAGTTTGCAAACTTGGTCTCTCCACATGACCAACTATTGGAATAACTGGACAGCCCTGAGCTCAATTAGAATAGGGTTTTATAGTAGTAAAGGTGGGGGTGAGGGGGTCTCTGAGGTTCAGGACCCCTGATTGGCTGACTTTTGTCTAGGGTGTCTTGGTGAATGTGCTCTGGCAGGTGTTTTTATCTAGAGCGCTTGGAATGCCAAGCATTTCCTTTGAATGGTCTGCTCCTGGGTGGTGGTGGGGTAATCTCAGCTTGTGGTTCTTTCCTGCTACCAGGTATTGCTTCAGGGTAAACTACTGAGATGCAGGCCTCTTATTAAATTTATCGAGGCCCAAGTTCCACTCTGGCAGGTGATAAAGGTTGGAAATAAGGAATTTCCTTCGGGTGACCTGTCCATACTTAGTTTATCATGGCTGACCCCCACAGTTGTGAGCTGCCTGATGTCGGTGCTGGGAACCGAATGCAGGTCCTCTGCAAGAGCAGGAAGCTGCTATTTCTCCAGCCATTCAAATGATAATTTTTGGATGCCTCTTATGACTTAGACACTAGTGTTCATCCACACACACTTTAAATCATCTCTAGTTTACTTACAATATCCAAGGCAATGCAGGTATGGCGCACACTGTTGTTAAAGGATGCCACTAAGGAATAATGACCTAAAAATCTGTATGTGTCCAGACAGATGCAGTTTTTTGTTAATCCAAATGTGTTTAATCTGCAGTTGGTTGCACCTGTGGAAAATGGAACTCACAGCTAAGAGGAGCAGCTAGCTGTGTTGGGGATAAGGGCACTGCGGGTATGGAGGTCAGGGTATTCCTGGACAGCATCTCTGTGGGTAAAACTGAAGCCACCACCGACCTGGAACTTGAGAAGCAGTTAGAGTCTGAGGGCTCTTTTAGAAAGGAGGTGGTCTTGAGGCTTCTTCAGAAGCCAGTGTGCAGACCATTGAGGATCAGACAGTATGCTGGAGAACATTACTTATGCTGAGAAGCTAGGCCGGGAAGAGCCGAGGGGAGAGCTAGGTGCTAGTGAAGGTTCCAAAGTGTCTCTCTTCTAGAATTATCATTTACTATGTTTTAAGAAATATTTTACTATTCCTCTCCTCTTGTTTATTTTTTAAATCTTAATCTTTGTAAGAAAATAATCTCAGACTAGGCGACACTGCCTTGCCTTTTTTATGAAATTGTCAAAAAACAAAAATGTCAAGAGAGCAACAATAGAACAACAACAACAAAAAAGCAAACAACAACAAGAACCAAACCAGTCCTGACTTCCGTCTAGAAGCATTTGTGATGCTGCCTTGCTGCTTAGCCAGAGGAAGAGCGTGTCCCTTAAGGGTTCTTGTCCCTTCCTGCTTGTGAAACAGACTCAACCTTGAGTTGATGAAAGTGGAGTCTGCTAAAACTCAGAGGAGCTTTCGCAACCTTGGGGAGGATTTAGTCTCTCCAGACCCTGGAGGAAGAAAGCTCTGTGACCTGGGCCTTGACTGGAGAACGTTCCCCTGCTCTAAGCCCAGGTCTCCTCCTCAGGCTCTGAACCGGATCCTTTTCTGTGAATAAATTCCTTGCAGCTGCAGTTTATTTCACTTAGCTTATCGAAAGCCTTGGCTGGGCGCCAGAGCGACTGACGATGAAAATATTCAGGTACCACAGATGGGATTAGCTGCAATGTTTTGCTACGGATAGGAATTGACTCTGAAAGAGGGAGCAAAGGAGAAATAGAATCTGGCAGAAACACCCAAACAACAGACATTCCGTTACCTGTAACTGGGAGTGGCCCTTTAAGAGCCACAGTGCAAGCCAGGGAAAGCTTGCAGTCGACTTGGCATCTGCGCATCTGCAAAGGCACGGACCCGTCCTTGAGCGTACTGTCAGCCTCATTTCTCTGCTCTGCAGAATGGAAGTCATTGCACCTTCTCATTGGATGGTGAGGGTAAACGGCTTTTAGCTTGCTGTCTGGGATTGCTCTGTGGTAACTGAGTGTTGACTACGATCCTCATTGCTGGAACAGGACACTGAGAGAAGCAACTCACTGGAGGAAGGCTCTATTTCAGCTCACACACAATCCACGGTGGCAGGGAACTCATGACAGTGTGGGGCTGAAACTCCTCCGTATCTTGGCAGAACCAAGCAGGAATGAGCTATAAAGGCCCCCCACTCCAGCAACCCACTTTCCCAGCAAGACCCTATCTATCTTCTGAAGCTTTTGCAACTTCCCAAAATACTGCTACCCGCTGGGGACCAAGTATTCAACTGCATGAGCCCATGGGGGATGTTTTATGCTGAAACCATGACAAACTGTTAGTCTTGGAGGGAATACCAATCCGCAGACTACAGACTCCCTCGGTGGGGGTGGGGATAGTCTGGTAAGTCTGGAGGATATGGAGAATCCTTGTCCCAGATACTCACCAGCCTTGCAGGACTACCCACTCTAATTCTTCAAGCGTGTCTCAGCTCCTCTCTCCCACTCCAACTTACCCCAGCTACACTTTAATATTGCCTCTAAGTATCTGTTGCTTTTTTGTCCCTGCCTTCTGGCCATTGATTTACACCAGAGGGATGTGTGTGTGTGTGTGTGTGTGTGTGTGCATGCGTGCGTGTGTGTGTGTGTTGGTGCTGTTGTTGTTTTTCTAGCCACACCATTTCTGTCACAAGTTACAGCTATCTTTGGTCTGGAAGAGATTGGCTCCAGGAGCCCCCGCCATCATACCAAACAAGACCAGATATTCAAGCCCCCTTAAAATAAGATGGTTTGGTATTTGCATGGAACCTCACTCACCAGACTGTATACTTTTGTTTTGTTTTGTTTTTTGTTTTTCAAGACAGGGTTTCTCTGTAGCTTTGGAGCCTGTCCTGGAACTAGTTCTTGTAGACCAAGCTGGCCTCGAACTCACAGAGATCCTCCTGCCTCTGCGTCTCAAGTGCTGGGATTAAAGGCGTGTGCCACCACCGCCTGGCTCAGACTGTTTACTTTAAACTACCTCTAGGTTAATTTACAATGCCAAAGCAATTCAAATGCTTTGTAAATGGTTTTAGACTGTTGTTTAGGGCACAGAAGTTCTTTTATGTTCAGTGTAGACGTCATTTTCCCCCAACACATTTTGAACTGGGGTTAGAGAAGTCTGTACAAAGCTGTCTGTCTTTAACACTACAGCTCTAGGGGAGGCCAGCTATCAGACAGTTCCATAAAGCAGTGATCCTGGGGCTAGGGTGCAGCTTAGTCTGGAGTGCCTTCCATCAGCAGTACCCAAAGGGCGAGCATGGGAGGGATACGGCCATATTCTAACAAAAGGTTATTCACAAAGCCTCACTCTGCAGATGTGCTTAGCTGGCCTCTGATTTAGCTTGTGCCCACTCTGGCTGGTGCTGGGACTCTGGATGCTGGGAGTCCTTGAATCCTTGCTGCAAGCCTCTCACCTCTTCCCTCTGTGCTGGAGTTGGAGTCCTCTACCCCTGAGCTGCATCTGCAGGCCTGAATTCTGTTGCTTTTAATTTAAAGTCTTTCAAGAGCTTATTCTTATTCTTTCAGATAATGTCTTTGGACCACATCGTTAAAAAGCCGGGAGCTGCCTTCTTAAACCCATGATTCTGGACTCCTCTTCTGAATCATGAAAACATCATTGCTGCTGGAGTTTTAGGGCAAGTGGCTGGGTTCTGCCAACAGCTCCAACCAACTAGGTTTCAATGCTCACCCCATTGCCCACTGTGCTGGTTAAAGAGACAAGTGAAGGGCAGAGAAAGGAGGTTTTATCAGTGTACATTGGGGAGAAGAAGCATAAAGGGGGCCAGTGACTCCAAACCCACTTTGGGGAAACTCATGTGAGCTTCGGCTTTGAACAGAAAAGGAACTGAGGCCATAGAGGCCTGTGGTATGCATAATCACGCAGGTGCTGGTTAAGATGTGGTCTGGTTGATTACTGGCTTTGTTCTGGTTCTACGAGTGGTTAGAAGGGGGCTGTCATCACCGTCATTGCCTGAGATGATCAAGCTGGTCCCATAAGGCAATTACTACTGCTATAGAGTACAGCTTTCCCACCAAAAACAACTGCTCAGTCTAGGGAAGTGTTCTGTCCCGTTTACCATTCCTTGGAATCCATGGTGACTGCATGTTAGGAAAAGACTCATCTTTGTGCCTTCAGTCTTGAAGGGAATGTGTGGTGGTTTGAAAGAAAATGGCCCCCAAAGGGATTGGCACTATTAGGAGGTGTGGCCTTGTTGGAGTAGGTGTGGTCTTGTTGGAGGAAGTCACTGCAGAGGTGGGCTTTGAGGTCTCATATATGCTCAAGCCATGCCCGGTGAGACAGTACACTTCCTGTTGCCTACAAATCAAGATGTAGAACTCTCAGCTCCTTCTCTAGCATCAGAAGGATGGAACATAGTACTTTGTTTCCCACCATGATGATAATGTGTTGAACCTCTGAACTGTAAGCCGCCCAATTAAATATTTTCCTTTCTACCAGCTGCTGTGGTCCCCATGTCTCTTCACATCAATAAAAACACTAAGACAGTATGTGATAGACCAGGTAGATGGCCTCTTTAGTTGATCAATGTACCTCTTCAGACTCAAGCAGGAATCTGACCCAAAGTTAGGAGACAGACAGAATGAAGGCAGAAATGCTAGCTAGTCCACACTCTCAATCAGCCTCTAAGGGGCTGTCATGGCTTCATTTGTGGTGGGCTGTGGGCTTGGATCTTCATGAGCTCTCAGGGAGTTCTAATTCACTGGTTTTCAAACAGGAGTCCCTAGACCTATGAGAGATCCCCATGCTTCAGGGGATATTTGCAAAGCAGGAAAGAATAGCAGAGTGTGCTGTGTGGAAGTCTGTTGGGAGCAAAGCCTCACAAGGAGGTGGTAGTCAAAGCAAGGTCTGAAGGGGCCTCAGGGAAAGGGGTAGATACTGCAGAGGACCAGCGAGGGCAAGGCCCCTGAGGCTGGTATGACTTGTGCAGACTAGAGTGGCTGATGTGAGGAAGAGGGAGATCTCATCAGCAGGGGTGCGGATGGGATGGGGTGTGGGGTAGGGGATTGAGGCCTCGGAGGAAAGGAGAGAGGTAGATGGAGCAGGGCCTCCAGACCCTTAAAGGACTTTAGCTTTTCCTCAGAGCAAGAACAGTTTCTTGGCGTGTTTGAGCAGGTTGAACTATGGAAGTTATTCTGGGAATCTAGCCCTGTCTTCCTTCTGGACGAGATTCTTTCTTTTCTTCAAGGGTTTTAGTCCTCCCAAAGCTTCCAGAAGGCCCAACTTCATCCTATGCACCGTTATCCTATCTACCTACCATGGTCAGGTGTTCATGAGAATTCGGTAATGTTGATAAGGGTAAGAACATTTGTCTTCTCTGAAGCATGGCTCTGGCTTGAGCTGGTTAGAACTTAGGAAAAATTCAAAGTCTTTTTTTTAAAATAAAGACTAGAAAAAATTTCTATGAGTAACAATAAATGATGTATTGTCTCAAAAGAACAATCCACCATCAAAAACCCACTACTTCAGCAGAAAGTAGCAAGCTGTTCCTTCATAATTATAGATAAATCTGAATAAAAGATGAGGATTGTGTGGATGCAGTTCTGAGGCATTTGGAAAGCAGAAACAGCTCTCCTGTTTCGGGTCTTCGGAGAGTTATGCACTTCTCTCTCCCCCTCTTCTCAGAACAGGGTTGACTTACACTGTGTGGCAGCTCTTCCCTTCTGGAGCCCCAAGGCCTTCCTCATTCTCCGTGCTTCAGTCTTGTCCTCCGCCCAGTGCTGACCCTGTCAGAAGGACTGGTGCCTGTGAGAGGCCTCTGGACCCCGTCCTTGTCCCCATGCTTGAGACGGACATAGAGGAAGCCAGTGCCCAAGTTCCTTTCGGTAGCTTTAAGGGCTGGGAACTCTGCTAACAGTGTTGTCTGGTTCGTGCTGTGTTGCTAAAGCAGAGTAGCACAGACCGGGTAATAAAGAAAGTCCATTTTGTTCATGAATCTGGATGCTGAGAAGTGTCACACCAAGATGCCTGTCTAGTGAGGGCCTTCCAGCTGTGACATCACCCAGAGAGAAAGCCCCTAAGAGACAGAAGGAGCCTTAATGCCTCTATAGAGGATGTTAATCCACTCACAGTGTGGACCCCTCTTGACCTCAATACCTCCCATCAGGCCCCAACTCCCTAGCCGGCTGCATTGAGCATGGTGTTTGAGCTGCTTCCATTCGGGGCTGCTTTGACTGTGCTGCCTTAGTTTAGGCTTGTCCCACTAGCTCTTATAATTACTTTTAGCCTGCTTTTCTTCATCTACATTTGGCTTCAGGGTTTTTTGGGTTTTTTTTCCAGTATGTATGTCCCACTTTCCTGCCTTCTCCACATCTGGCTGGCTGATCCCTGGCATCTTCCTCTCTTTCTCCCTTGTTCTCTTCTCTCTTGAATATAGATACCTCCTTCTGCTTATTCTCGCTGCCTGGCAACCCTGCCTCTCCCTCTCCTGCCTAGCTATTGGCCATTCAGTTTTTTATTAGACCAATCAAGTGCTTTAGGCAGGAAAGATGAAACAGTAACACTTCTTTACATGGTTAAAGAAATGCGATACATCTTTACATAGGTAAACAAATAGTCTATTCCACAAAAGTGAGTTTTCTGGATAGTATGGAAATTCTATGATTAACTTATTGTTTTTCACAGTTTGTTTTCCCACCAGCAAAACATAACAATTCTTCTATTTTGGCATCCTTACCAATATCTCATATCTTCTTTGTAAAAAAAAAAAAAATCACCATCCTGATGGCTGTGAAGTAATATTTCACTGTGATTTCCATCCTATTTCTCTCCTGATTAGTTATGTTGGCCACTCTCTTCATGGGTCTGTTGGTCACGTCTGTGTCTTCCCTGAAGACATGTCTGTTCAGATTTTTTGTCTGCCCTGTAAGGATTAAACTCAGGGTCTTGCCCATGCACACTTGCTCTTCCCCGCTGTCTGTCCCTTCAGCCCTCACCTCCTAGTCTTGAACTGAGTTGTTGGATTTTGTTGTTGAATTCTAAGAGTTTATTTATATTCTGGATTCTAATCTTTTATCATCTTTGAAATGCTGTCTTTATATGGTCTGCAAATATTTTATCCCTCACTGATGAGTGGCTTTTTGAAAACGGTTAATAGTATCCTTTGATAGACAAATTTATTTTTATTCTGGTGAAGTAGAAGTTTTCCCATTGTCTGAGCATTCAATGTCTCTATCCCTATTTTTCATAAGGACAAAGCATAGCAGAGAGAGATGAAGTAGCTTGTTTGTGCTCACACTGTGTTGAGGCTGGGATGTAACTGACAGCAGAGACACTGTGGCTGTAGACTCCTGGCTGGTAAGGCATCCCCTTTCCTAGTCGCCTCTCTCTTTCTTAGAGTGGACCGGCGCTTGGCACAAGTAAGCACTAAGTACTAAGTTAGTATATGGAGGTGCTCAGTGACGATACCCAGCTTTCTACGCTTTACCCGAGTCGGTTTTAACACAGTGGTGCCTGTTGCTCATCTGTGAAAGCAGAGAAGTTGCAACACTCCCACTAGAGACAGCAGGAGAAACAGCTGACTGTTGGCTATCAACCCGGTCTCTGGGAAGACAACGCAGCGATGATGCTGACACCTGAGGTATGGCCCAAACCCAGATATTTACTGATTGGGAGGACAAGACTCAGGTAGTAAAAGGAGGTTTATTAGAAAAATAAACATAAAAGCCAGATGAGGTTGACATCATTGCCAGGGGAATAGAGTGCAGAGAGAGATTCCGGGGGATGAGGACAATGAAGTATGTACTGGATTGAAAGGGGAGGTACGGGAGGCATGCTTTATGTGAGGAGAGACCAGCCTCAGTGCTGCTGCATGGCAGATGAGTTCAGCGCCTCAGCAATGTTCATCTAGCAGTGATGATGAAGAAGAAGAAAATTCAGAGCTGGGAGGAAGAGTGCAGGGGTAGCTCTAATGCTCAAGAGACTGAAATAGAAGGATTCTAAGCTTGAGGTCAGCTTGCATTGCACAGTGAGTTAGCAGCCAACCTGGCCTACATGGCAAGATACTATCTCAAAAGGGAGGGAATGAAGAGGAGGAGAGGAAGGAGGAGGGGGAGAGGAAGAGAGGGAGGAGGAGGGGGAAGAGGATATGGAGGAATAGAGGGAGGAGGAGAGGGAGGAAGAGAGGGAGGAGGAGATGGAAGAGGTGGGGGAAGAGGAGAAGGAGGAGGAGGGGGAGAGGAGGAGAGGGGGGAGAAGGGGGAGAGGAGGAGGGGGGAAGGAGAGTGAAGGGGGAGACGGAAGAGGAGAGGGAGAAAGACAGGGAAGAATAGAGGGAGGAGGAGGGAAAAAGAGGAAGAAGAAAGCAGTTGTTCAGGGTAACACGTCTACTATGACCTTTCAATCCTAAAACATGATTTTGAAAAAGAAATGTCAGAATATTAGCAAAAATTTATCAGCATTAACTGTCAAAAGGCTCTCATAGCAGGTTCCTGAGCTCCTCTCCTCACTTTTTAATGATCCATTTATTTTTCAGGCAATTCTTGCAGGAATTTGAAAGTTTAAGCAGAGGTTACAGAGAGAACTAACAGGAAATGTCTCATCTTTCCAAGTGTATTGTTGAGAGTGGCCAGATGTCATTTGTTTGTGAGTGGGAAATGGGAAGTTAGATCACAGAATGTGAAATTTAAAACTATTTTTTTTTTAAAGAAAGGGGGAGTGGGACAGAGGAAAACACACAGAAAAGCCACTTTGACTCCTCAGACTGTGCTAACATCCATGGGGCAGCTTGGGAGAAAGCCACCAAGGAGCGAATATGTTTACTGTCTGAGACTTTGCTCTTGCCAGGGTCTGTGGTAAACAGCTGGTGTCCGCCTGGCCAGGGCAGGGTGTCAGGGGCTCTCTGTGGATCTGCTGCAAATATAAGCCCCACAGAGGGCCAGCAACGGATGCCAATGCTCTTAGTGGTCGCCATGCCTCAGAATAAAGAATCAGAACATTAACTTACTCATTCTTTGACATTTATTAAAAAAAGTTACAAAAACAACTCAATTGAATTTTTAAAAATGATATTTTCATTCTTGTGGTTTAAACTGTGGGTCAAATACTTCCAAGCTGCCAGGGCCTGCTGGCTAGGATCTGGCCCTTGTCTCCAAATTGCTCTGCTGACAGCCCAGGAAAAGACCCTCTCCTTCTTCACTGTTGCTGTAGTGGGCTTTCGGCATGCTTCTGCTAGGACAGGTGTTGGCCCCATTATCACCATGACAACAATATACAACAAGACTCCAAGGGACTTGGGATTGACAGGCCAGAGGTAGGACCAGGATTCCTGTCTCTAGCCCGTGGTTAGCTGATCCATCTGTCTTCATCAGAAAGGGGGGAGGAGAGGAAGAGAGGAAGGAAGGGAGAGAGGGAGATAGAGGGAGGGAGGGAGAGAGGGAGATAGAGAGAGGGAGGGAGAGAGAGAGACAGACAGAGAGAAAAAGAGACACAGAGAGACACAGAGAGAGACACACAGACAGACAGACAGAGACAGAGAGGGAGAAAGAGAGAGGGGGGGAATATTGTGTGTGGATTGGGCTTCTTTGGAAGATCATGGGCTCGAGGCCAGACAAACAGATGAAATCTTGGACTTTATTATTGAACCACTGGGCCAAACACGGGACACTTAGCTGAATGCAAGAATACAAAATAAAGTGAGCCAGAAGCAGTTACAAGGTTCAGAATTTCTGTCCAGCTTTGCAAAGGAAAAAAACAAAGCCCCCAATGTGCCTGCTGCAGGCCCAGGGGTAAAGGCAAGATTTTCTTCAAGGTCAAGCTCATTTCCTCCTCTATTCCAGGTTTTCAGCAGCTCTGGGTTCTGCCTAAAATACTCAGATCCCCGTACCCACTTCTTGGAGCTAAATTCTCAGGGCTTCCTTTGCACACTGTTGAGCTAAGCGAACCAGCGCTTTACCGGGCTCGTCTGTCACACTGGCTTCTTCACCACCTCGGTCGGTGTGTTCCAGGGCTGTGACAAAACACACAGGCTGCTTGTTTGTTTGAGCTAGGGTCTCACTACACAGCCCATGCTGTCTTCAAATCCTGGCATCCTCTGCTTCAGACGCTTACGTTCTGAGATTAGTATGGGCTGACATTTACAGTTTTAAGCATTTTCAAGAGTAGAGTCAGGTGTTGAAGTCAATATGTTGTGTAGCCATCCTACGATTTTCAGAATATTTCTATTGTCCCAAACAGGAGCTCCACCTATTAAACAGTAATTCTTTATTTCTCCTTCCCCCCACCACAATGGTCTCCTCTATCCTCCTTCCTGTCTATATGGACTTTGCTCATTTGGGTATCAACAGATATTTTATATTAATAATTATTACCTTGTGCAAACAATGCAAGCACATATACATATATATATATGTATGTATGTATATACATATACACACACAAATGCACATCCACCTAGAGAAACTTTACAAAAAAATGAGCTTATTCAAAACATAGACCTTTTAAGTTAGATTTTAATTTGGGGAATTTAACAGAAGAAAAAGTTATTATAGCATTAGCAGGCTATTGCCAAGTGATTCTTTGCAATAAAAATTATGAGCCGTGGAATGCTTTCTCTTTGTTAGTGAAGCAATGAAGATGTCTGACTCCTTCCTTTGCTGCTGATGGTTTTAACTTGTTCACAAGAGATGAACCAGAGAGTGAGGGATAGCGATGTTTGAGCACTCAGCCCAGGAGGCCTGCTTGCTACACAGCACCAGGACCTCCTCCTCAGAGGTCATTTCCAAAGTCATGCATGATGCTGAGGCCAAGAGGCCATGTGGGACGGTAACTTACCATCTTGCTCACAGTAAGTTCCTTCACCCTTGTTATCAACTTTGATCGATGCTACTAACTAGAGAACCTATGTTTTTACTACATAAGAAAAGACTCAGCAAAGATGCATGCCCAAAGTCCCAACGCTGAGGGACATGGAGTTCAGGAAGGCTGCATGCTGAGCTCACAGAACCCATTAGAATGACTAGCCATTAGCCCTCCGAAATCAACAGGGGCTTCCCTAGCAGGCTTTACTGGGTGAGGGGGTGGTACGAGACAGGGAAGGACCACCACAAACAGTGGGCAAATAGCAAAGAAGGGCTAAGGGTATGGCTTAGATGGTAGAGTCCTTGCCTAGCATGCATGAGGTCTAGAATTAATTCCCAACACTTCATGAAACAGGCATGGTAGCAGACATCTGTAATCCTAGATCCTAGCACTCAAGAGGAGGAACTGGGAGGATGGGAAGTTCATCCCAAGCTACCCAGTGAGCGTGAGACCCACCCGGACTATATGAGACCAAATCTTTTAAAAGTAGAATGGGATAAACTCTGGGTCTCTTTAGAATTTTTAAACTGTATTTTAATCATGTATGTTATCTGTATGCAGGTATGTGCATGTGAGTAAAGGTGCCCATGGAGAGACTAGAAGAGGGCTTCTTGCAGTTACAGTCACCTGATGTGGGTGCTGGGAACTGAACTCGGTTCTTTTGTGAGAATGTAACTGCAGAGCCATCTTTCCAGCCCCAAACTCTGGGTTCTTAACTTCTGATGTGTTAAATTCATGAGGTGCAATTTCTTCTGCCTCCAGCCTCACACTTTGATAACAACTCTATCAACAAATGCCAGCTGAGGCCACAAGGGCAGAATGTTTACCGGCTGGGAGACCCTTAGGATTGGACCAAGCTAAGAGCTAGTGGGGTTCACGTGGCTGCACGGATGCCAACTAACGGGGACCATGGCAGAATAAAAGTCCTCCTGATGTTGCAAGGAGAGAGGCCATTTGTTTGTCCTGGCTACCCAGAACTAAAATAATCACACAGAAACTGTATTAAGTCACTGCTTGGCCCATTAGCTCTAGCTACTTATTGACTAATTCTTACATCTTAATTTAACCCATTTCTATTAAAATGTATATCACCATGAGGTTGTGGCCTACCAGCAAAGTTTCTGCACGTCTATCTCCAATGGCAGATCCATGGCATCTGCCTACTCCGCCTTCCTCCTCCCATGCTATAGGCCAATCCTGTTCTTTATTCATTAACCAATAAAAGCAACACAGACAGAAAGACCTTCCACACCACCCTGATCCATCCCCTGGCTTTTCTTGTGTAGTACTCTTAAAAATAGCCACCTTTGGAGCTCATGTGGCTGAGACACACAGGTCACTAGTGGGCCATTCATAGGCTTTAGAACTGTAAGCTGACATGTCTAATGTGTGAGTTATGATAATAGTTATCTAGGTTACTTTGCAGAAATTCAAATGTGCACAAACATTGACTCTTTCCTGATGATGGCTAAAAGGAGATAAAAGGCTTGGCATCTCTGTCTGTACATCATCTCTGTTCCCACTCAGTCTCGACCTTTGAGTCAGACTCTGCTCAGCTTTGTACATGGACATCTTTGAGAGCTGTGTTGTCCAATACGATGGTAGGGGTAAACTTGGCCTATAGCCTGGAGTGGATATGTGTGTGTTGTTCCTACTCCACTCTTGTGCTCTCTCAGCAGATGAGCACACATGGTCCCTCAGTCCCATCAGAAGGCCAAGGCATTCATGTGGGATGTTAATGCCTGGATGGATGGAGCTAACTGCCCTTAGCCCACCAAGTACAAGGCCAGGATATTTGTACACAGGTTTGTGTCCATGACTGATGGGCAATTGCCAAACTTTAGCCCATCACCCAGACAGAACCATAACCTTGCTGCTTTTCTTGCCCAGATGGTCAGAAGCTGGGCTACCTCTGGCCATCACTGGTACCTTTTGCTTTAAGCCAGCTGGCCCAAGTTGAGACCCCAATGAAAGAATCTTGCCTTGGCTTGGTTTCATTTCCACTGTCTCTATGCTACAAATTGGAGCTCTCTGGTGATCTCACTTGCTCATCTCCATCTCGGTCCTATCTGGCACGAGCGCCATAGTGACTCCTCCAGGGACACAACTCCACATCAGCTTTGGCCGCTCATTCTAGAACCATCTCTCTCTGATCTCTCTTCCTGAAATAGTTGTGACTTGGAAATTTTAACTTAACACAAAAGATTCCCTTTTGAATGAACATTTCTTGCTGGGTGACACATAAATTAAAACCATGGCCCAGAAACAAACGTCCACAAACTGGAGGTCTTAGATCAAGCTTACATCCATGTGTGGGTTGAGGACACATGTAAAGAAAGGCACTATTGATAAACAGCGTAGTGTTCTTACACAAACTGTCGCTTGTGCAATACAATGCTACATGCTACCTAACACTGAAACGCTGGCATACAGTACATACCTGTACTCTTCACAGCTCTGGACACCACACATCCAAAAATCAAGGTGCCAGATGGGCCTCACTCCCTGTGAAGGCTCTAAGGAAGAGCCCGTCCCTGTCTGTCCCAACTCTTGGTGGCTCATGATATTCCACATCCCTTAGTTTGTTGTTGTATCAGTCTAATCTCTGCCATCTTCACACCTGCGTCTCTCCTATAAGGACATTTGTCATTTGGTTTAGGGTCCTGTCTAATTCATCAAAATCTTACCTCTAGATGGTCTTTGTTTTGTTATTGAGACAGGATCTCACTACATAGACCTGGTTGTCCTGGAACTCACTCTGTAGATCAGGCTAGCCTTGAACTCACAGAGACCTGTTTGCCTCTGCCTCTGGGATTAAAGGCATGCATCACCACACCCAGCTTATCACCTTTAGAATTTAATTGCCTTTAACAAATACCCTTCCTCCAAGTACCGTCCTAGTCCCACATTCTGAATGGATGGATATAGTTTCATGGGAAGTGGCCGCATGTGTCAAACCCATCAACAGTGAACAAAAGAGCCGCTGGACATAAACTTCAGTTCCATCACAGGAGATAGATTCCACCTCCCAGAGCCATGGCAACTACATTTTGTCATTTCATAGAAATTCTCTCTATGGCTTAGAAACAAGCAGCTACAATCTGTGGATACAAAGGAAGGAAGAAATTGATGCAGCAAAGCCCAAAGCCTGTGAAGCTATGCCACAGTCCATGTAGAGCATTCTCCTGTTGGCATACACACCCTACAGAGGTCCATGTAGAGCATCATCCTATTGGCCATACACACCCTACAGAGGTCCATGTAGAGCATCCTCCTATTGGCCATACACACACCCTACAGAGGTCCATGTAGAGCATCCTCCTGTTGGCATACACACACCCTACAGAGGTCCATGTAGAGCATCCTCCTGTTGGCCATACACACACCCTACAGAGGTCCATGTAGAGCATCCTCCTTTTGGCCACACACACCCCCTACAGGAGAGACTGTGATTTGAACAGTCCCTGAGTTTATAGGATGTATGATGTATGAAACCACTGACACATTGTGTTAAGGATAGAAACTTAGTCCAGAACATACATTCAACCCTGAAACCTTGTATCTGACTTCAGCCGGTGCCCTGTGGGTGTGGTGGTGGTAAGCCCAGGTCCTCCCACCTCAAAGGAAGCAGGCACTAATGGGTAGGTTGGGTGGATCTTGGCTCCACGCTAGCCAAGAGACCTTGACCACTGTTTTCTATCAAAAACATCTTTCTCTGTCCTCTCTCTTCTCAATCTACCCCATGTAGTGGGAGCTACGGGCTGTGTTCCTGCCGCCCCAGCTCCTGGCCACCTAGCTAGCTTATGCCCCAAAATAACAACACACAAACTGTATTCTTTTAAACACTGCTTGACCCATTAGCTCTAGCCCTTACTGGCTAATTCTCATATCGCGATCAACCCATCTCTAATAATCTGTGTAGCATCAGTCTTACTGGGAAAGATTCAGCATGTCTGACCTGGCGGCTTGCTTCATTGCGTCTGCTCTGAGAGGAGCTGCATGACTTCTGAGCTCACTTCCTCTTCCTCCCAGCATTCTGTTCTGTTTACTCCGTCTATCTAAATTCTGCCCTATCAGATGGGCCAAGGCAGTTTCTTTATTAGCCAATGACCTTCCTCCATCATTTCCCCTTTTTCTGTTTAAACAAAAAGGAAAGGCTTTCACTTTAACATAGCAAAATTACATATAACAAAACAGGTATCAAGGAAGAATTATAGTTACAATATTTACATCTACTTTATCTTTTATCATAACAAAGGAAAACTATAACTATCTATATATTCTTTAACTCCATCAAAGACTCCAAAAAGATACAATATTACCTAAGCAAACAAGAAATAAGCAACTTTCAAACTCTAGAAATGACAGAGACATCTCACTGCCTTGACAGTCACCCAAAGTTCCTCTGTACCATTGGGGTATCTATCTTCGGCCTAAAGGCCTGTGGTATCCAAAGACATTTCCATGAAGCAGGAAATTTCAAAGGCAGTTCAGTCACTATCTGCTGTGTCCTGCAGAATGTCTCACAGACTCTTTCATGGATCAGGAACCCCGAAAGATCATCTCACCTTTAGGCAAGTTCAGCAGTCCTATCTCTGCAGGTTCTTTGCGTCCAGTTCATGCATCAGTCCAGGCAAGAGCAGTTTCTTACCCAAATGGCTAACCAACTCCATAAGTAGCCTCTTCGATGCCCATCTTCCTCTTGAAGTAGATTTGTGCTGCCAGGAGCAGACATGTCTCATTGTTATGAAAAGCCCTAAGTTATTAAAACATTTAAAATGCCATATTCTATAATATTTGAAAGATATGAAGACCTATCTAAAATATATCTATGTACATCTAGAAAATCTAACTAACATGACTACAAACTTGACTATTATTAATGATTATCTATTAACAACCTATATACGTTACATTTTTAAATGAACTACATAATCACAATACCTTAATCAAGAGCAGAAATACATATACATATAACAAAATTGACCTTAAATTTAAATCACTAGTGCAAAATCCATATCAATGCAAATTATTCATACCTATATCATATCCCCCTTTAAATGTAAAAGAACATTTATAAACAGTATTTGGGAATATGGACATAGTTATTTCTCTCCAAACTGCTTCCTGAATGGAGGCGCTGTTAATCAGATATTTCAGGGTATAACATGTGTGCTAGGTTCATCTCAGTTGTCAATTGAGTGAAGTAATTTTTTGAAGGTGTTCACAGCAACCTTTCAGGAGGGCGTGGTCTATCATACTATATTGGGATGGAAGCAATCCACAGGGTGTCATCGTCTGTGAAAAACAAAAGAAAAATCTCTTTTCCAAAGTATCATATCCTTAGATCCAAATTCTGAAGTCAAGGTATTTTCAAAATATCTATGTTGGATTAGTTCAGTAGCATTTATAAACAAATATCTTTTAGCAGCTGTTGCTCCTTCCTCAGCATTCAAACGATTCAAACAGAGCATAATAGCATATAGTATCAAGATTCTCATTGTATTTTCCATCTTTGTGCGGCTTTATTTTAACCTCTATTTTGTTTATTTTTACTTTCATTTTATATTCTCTGTGTATCTTTGTCCTGGAATAACTCTGTAGACCAGGCTGTCCTTGAACTCTCAGAGATCCACCTGTCTCTGCCTCCCAGGCAATGGGATTAAAGGTGTATGCTACTACACCTTGAACTCACAGAGGTCAATGTCCCTCTGCCTCCCAAAGGTTGGGATTAAAGGTGTGTACTACCACACCCAACAACTCTCTTCCTTTTTTTTTTTACTTTTAAGAACTTTAACTTTTAGCTTGCATATATTTTTTAAACACACTGTAAACCATTTAGAAATTTTCTTTGTCTTTGAATCTCTCTTTACTGTATATCTCTCTTTTTCTGACCACACGAGCCTTTAAATTACTGAGCAATATGGGTAGGATTAAAGCCGTGGGTTTGGCAGCTGGATCATTCCTTAGCTTTCCAGCCTCATGGCTGAGGTACTGGCTGTAGCCATTTTTATTGCCACAACTCTATGGCGTTTCAAGGTCCCTGCCAGCAAGCAAGCTTCAACAGTATATCCACAGACAACACTCAAGTACTCTCTCTGTAGCTGGCCCTCCTGCCTCAAAGAGTCAGAGTTTGCCCTGGCAGGACAGCCCAGAAAGCCGGCATTTTAAAACAACACAGGTTTTTTCCTGCTACTGCTGAAAACCAAAAAGCATGTGTTCAGCTTTTCATTAACACCATTTAAGTGTTTTGTGGCAGGACCTCTTAATGAGCAGCAGGGTTTTGTAGCTAAAGCTGAGTCAGGAAGCCTCTCTTAGATGAGAGCGCTTGCTTGCCTCTAGCAAGCAGAGCAGACTCAAGAAATTGCTGCTATCAAGAAAACATGCTTTACTCTATTCTTTCCCAAGCTTTCTCAGGCTTTCAGTGGATATAGTTGTCCACACATTGGGGGCCATTCTGTTGTGGGAGCTGTGGGCTGTGTTCCTGCCGCCCCAGCTACTGGTCACCTGGCTAGTTTATGCCCCGAAATAACAACACACAAACTGTATTCTTTTAAACACTGCTTGGCCCATTATATCTAACCTCTTCTCAGCTAACTCTTGCACCTGGACTAGCCCATTTCTAATAATGTGAGTAGCACCCCAAGGTGCACTTACCGGGAAGATTCTAGCCTATGTCCATCCTGGGTCGGAGCTTCATTGCATCTGCCCTGGGGAGCAGCTGCATGGCATCTGAGCTCACTTCCTCTTCCTCCCAGCATTCTGTTCTGTTTACTCCACACACCTATGTTCTAACCTATGAGAACCAAGCAGTTTCTTTATTATTTAACCAATGCCCTTCCTCCATCAACCCCACACACAAAGTCAAGAAGCTTGAGATGGATGCTTTTTGGGGTCCAAAGATCTTCCCTAAACATGAGACTCATTTCTCATCAGTTGGACTCACAGTCACTCCTTCCTTGACTCCCACCTCACTGTGCCCTGACCTCAGGGTCCCCTCTGAAATCCCTGAAGCTTTACTGCTGACCTCCTTTGTCAGTCCTTGCGGATACTGGAAGGTATGCCAATTTCTTGACTCTCTTTGTCCCCACCTGTATGACATCGTTGTTGACTGGCAGTGGAAGCCTCTGGTTTTCCAGGAATGTCCCCAGGCCAGCAGTAAAGACACTTGGTTTCACAGAATTATATATTTTAAATAGTTGTCTTCATTTAACTATCCTCAGAAGTGGCTGTAGAAGTTCCTAACTTTGATCTTTTAAAAAGACTCATTATTAGTTGTGTTTTTTAGCCCAAAAGAAAAGAAAAGCAGCATATCCAGGGATCTGGTCATTTATATCTGGCCACTTTTGTGACTAATGCTGTCATCAGAGAATCTGTAATAGGAACTATCAGGCGTGAATTCCCCAGGCTCTTTCCCTAGAAAGTGACTCTCCAAAAGCCTGCTTACTGTCAAGTGCATGATTCAGTAGTGAACACTTTCTGCCAGTACTGCTACTGCCTCACAACTCACACAGGGTCAGTCTGAGCCAGGCACTGTCCACCTGCTTTGTAAAGAGCCGACTCCTCTGACCGGCCTATGGAGAGAATGTTATCATCATCTCCATTTTAAAGCAAGAAAACCAGAATCCTGGGAGGTTAAATAACCCACCCAAGGTCATAGACATGGACGTTGGTTGGACTCAGTTTGTGCACCTGACTAGTATTGTGTCATGGCCATGGCCACAAGGCCACACGACTCCTTTGGGAAGAAACAGTGTCTGCTGTAATGAAGCATACCTGGAATGTCTCAGTGTGCAAAGGAAGCCCGTTCAGTGTGACGAGAGTTCCAAACATAACGTGTTAGTTAGGATTTCTATCACTGTGATGAAACACGGTGACCGAAAAGCAAGGGAGGGAAGGATTTAGTTGGCTTATACATCCACATCACTCTTCCTCATCAAAGGAAGTCAGGGCAGGAGCTTGGAGGCAGGAGCTGATGCAGAGGACATGGAGGGGTATTGCTTACTGGCTTGCTCCTAATGGCTTGCTTGGACTGTTTTCTTATAGAACCCAGGACCACCAGTCCATGGATGGCACCACTCACAATGGGGCCCTGCACCACTAATCTCTAATAAAGAAAATGATTTTTTTCTTTTTTTTTTTAAGACTTAAAAGATTGGGCTTTTTTGGCTTTTTAAAATTTTATTGATTTTTATTGAGCTCTACATTTTTCTCTGCTTCTCTCCCTTCCTCTCCCCTCCCCTTCAGCCCTTTCCCAAGGTCCCCAGACTCCCAATTTACTAAGGAGATCTTATATTTTTCTACTTCCCATGTAGATTAGATCTGCGTATGTCTCCCTTAGGGACCTCTTTTGTTGTCTAGGTTCTCTGGGATTGTGATTTGTAGGCTGGTTTTCTTTGCTTTATGTTTAAAACCCACTTATTAGTGAGTACAGGTGATAATTGTCTTTCTTGGTCTGGGTTATTCACTCAAAATGATGTTTTCTAGTTCCATCCATTTTCCTGCAAAATTCAAGATGTCATTTTTTTCTGCTGTGTAGTACTCCATTGTGTTAATGTACCACATTTTCCTTATCCATTCTTTAGTCGAGGGGCATTTAGGTTGTTTACAGGTTCTGGTTATGACAAACAATGCTGCTATGAACATAGTTGAGCACATGTCTTTGTGGCATGATTGAGCATCCTTTGGATATATACCCAAAAGTGGTATTACTGGGTCTGGAGGAAGGTTGTTTCCTAATTTTCTGAGAAATCGTCACACTGATATCCAAAGGGGTTGTACCAGCTTGCACTCCCACCAGCAATGCAGAAGTGTTCCCTTTTCTCCACAACCTCTCCAGCATAAGTTGTTATCAGTGGTTTTTGATCCTGGCCATTCTTACAGGTGTAAGATGGAATCTCAAAGTTGTTTTTATTTGCATTTCTCTGATGACTAAGGATGTTGAGCATTTCCTTAAGTGTCTTTATGGCCATTTTCCTAATTAAGGTTTCCTCCTCTCAAACGACTTTAGCTCATGTCAAGTTGACATAAAAACACCCAGCACAAGTAAATATAGGGGAACTGTCTCTAGGTCTATTTTACATGGGAAGGAAGTGGGGGAAAGAGAGGCAGAGTACAGCTCCTCTGTTGCTAAGTCCTAGGCTCTTTCCCCCTTCTCTTAGCTAATTCCCAAGAACACACCTTCCTCCTAAAGCTGACACAACACCTCTGGATCTGCCCTGCTTCTGTTGAGAAAACTCATACCCTGGAAGCCTCTTTGGCACTTGCTGGCCTCGTTTGTAGTCTGTCTGCAGCTCTGTCTCTCTTGAGCCCAACTCTGCAGGGCTCTCTTCCTTCGCTACAGCTTGAGGTTATTCCCAGGTCTGATCCACTTCTTCCCAGTAAGTTTTCTCCAGCTGAATGCAAATGTGTTGCCCTGCAGACAGAGGACTCTGCTTATTGTTTTCAAGCTAGAGAACAGGGTTGGGCATGGTGAGACTTCCTAGGGTGAAATGATGCCAGGGTGGAAAGCTGTGGAGGGCAGTGGTCCTAGGGATGTGGAGGGCAGTGGTCCTAGGGACATGGAGGGCAGTGGTCCTAGGGACGTGGAGGGCAGTGGTCCTAGGGATGTGGAGGGCAGTGCTCCTAGGGACGTGGAGGGCAGTGGTCCTAGGGATGTGGAGGGCAGTGCTCCTAGGGATATCCAGTGCGGCACCAGGGAGGCGAGAAGAGAAGGCAAGCTGGTCCTGAAGAGGGATGAGGATGGGACCATAGGCCACCTGACTCTTGGAAGCTGTGAACCTGATCCCCCACTACCCTGCTCAGATGACAAAGGCTCATCATTGCTGAAGTCCAAGGCTGTGTCTTCTCGGTCCCCAGAAGGGCAGACAAGTAGATCTCTCCCGAGTACTCAGCTGCCTTCTCATCTTCTCTTATTCATTCCAGGCCAGGCTTTCTCTCACAGAATAGCAAATGGGGAGGGGGCAGGATCTCTCGCCCACCTTTCAGTCAAGTTCATCAAAGAATCTGCTTTGCTCTTCTCTCGAGGCAAGCTCTCTCCCAGATCTTCTCTGGGTATCAAAACACCGATGTAAATACAGTGCTTAATAATGGATCTCACACAACACATGCTTCTGTGGCTTATAGGTTCCATTTAAATACATTGGATAGCTCCCTGTCAATTCCAGGAGATAACTCACAGTTTAAAGACAACTGCATTGTATCATATACCACAAACACAGTGTCTCAATAGCCTGAGGTTGCCTCCCTTCTGAATAGGACACTTGTCTCCACGTTTTTTTTTCTTTTGAGCATTGCTGCCAGCAGCATGTGAGTGTCTGTATCTTACATGGGTGGAACTGTATTATAGAGATCTCACCAAGTGCAGCGTTTTACTCCCTCGGTCCATGCTTAGGAAGGGAGAGAGGAGGACCACATCCCTCCCAGACTGAGCCTTGGAAGCCTTGGAAGCTCGGCTCCAGGCTGCCCTCCCGACTGTGGGGCAGCCAGTGAATCATCTCACCGCAGGTCTGAGCCAACATCAAGGAGATCAACCAAGAGTGAGAATCTTGACCCCACAGAAAACGCCCAGGTGGCCTCTGGCCTCCCATTCCGGGGAACGGGAGGCTCTCCTGCATCATTTTCTGGAATGTCAGAGGAAATCCCCAGAGAAGGTGGACTCCCTGCCTCCCAGAAGGCACTCCCACGGAGATAACCAACCGGATGAACGCCTTCCTCGTCATCCTCTCTGCTCACAGTTCTCAATGTTCTCAATGGCCTCTGCCAAAAAAAAATCCCTGTCTTTCAGCCCACTGCTGCTTCCTCCAGACACAGCACTTCCTAGAAAACCCTCACTCCGTTTACTGTCTCCTCTCAGGGTGGCTAACCATTTCCCATAAGCGCTTGCAGCCTGGAAGCAGGCTTTTGGCAAATCTCACCAAGTGTCCATGTGAAGGGATGCTGTGTATCTCACATTCTCGATGTTTAATATTCCAGAGAAAAGGAAGCTAAGAGCCTGTTTCTTTGTTCACGATATAAGGAAGCAGTCAGTAGTTCTCGGCAAAGTCAAAGGTGTTTTACCAACATTCTCTTTCCCTACTGAGAAAGTCCCCGCACTGTGTAGGTATGAAAAAGAGTAAGACCATTTGCCCATTGCGCAACGGGCTGTACGAATTTCCCGGGCCTGTCATGGGTCTTCGGATTTTATCGGATAGTCTGTGAACCACTCATACGCCTAATTTCTTACACTAGTTTAACGGCATTTTTAGCTGCTGTGGTTTCATCCTCATTAATGTAATGGATTTGGCATGCTAATTGTATCTTCAATGCGTATCAAAATTTAAATCGTTGCTTATCACCTAAAGTGCTCTGGAGCCCAGAACGGTGGCACACTGCCAAGCACAGCACCGCATGAGGTCCCAGCCTCCTGCCTTCTGTAGGGGCGCGGTCTGGAGCTAACAGGAGCTGAAGCTAACAGGCTGAGAGAGCCCGCCATTCGCCTGTGCCGTCTATACACCGCAGGTCCAGAAACGGGGCTTTGGGAAGGATGGGGAAACTGACTCTCTTTCATTTGAAAGACGGAGCAGCCAAACGGAAAACACATGGATATAGATACAGATCTGGGTAACCTTGTGAGTGACAATAGGCACCTTGTTTGAAAGGGGAGCATATTTCTAAGGAAATCCGAGAGCCATTTTCTAAATTGGAATGAAGATTAAATGATATAAAATATACAAGATGTCTAGCTGAGAGAGCTAGTGCAGACCCCAGTGAGGCCAGTGTGGCCTTCAAGGGAGCCTGAACATGTGACAATCACCCGACTTCAGGCAGGCCTAGCTCACGTGTCCCTGGAAGACCCTCAGAATGAAACAGGAACATCAACAGTGATGGGAGAGTCACAGAGAAGTCACGGGTCTCTGAGAAGTGGAGTCCTGCTGTGGAGTCCCCTGAGGTCATACTGAGAGGAGCGAGTGTGTGTGTGTGTGTGTGTGTGTGTGTGTGTGTGTGTGTGTGTAAGTAACAGGTGGTTTTCCCTGCTGTTCTGG
Source organism: Chionomys nivalis (assembly GCF_950005125.1). Lineage (NCBI taxonomy): Eukaryota > Metazoa > Chordata > Mammalia > Rodentia > Cricetidae > Chionomys > Chionomys nivalis. The sequence continues at coordinate 52,981,996 of NC_080101.1, read as the reverse complement.
GCTTCTGCCTTTCACAGTGGGACCAGCAGCACCGTAGTGGGTAGAAACTAAGTTGGACTTTCAGCATGTCTCCTGACAAAGGAAAGGTGAAGTCACCATGGTAAGTTGTTTAGAATGGGCAAAGGCGGCACGGGGCCAGAAGCAGGGGCGGGCCCTAGGATGTTACCCGGGCCAGAAGCCTGACTCCACTTCACACCTGTATTATGCAAAGCAGTGTTTGTGTAGGGTCTGGGCCAAGTGTGTGGCTGGGGAGTGAGAGAGAGCCAGGCGTCTGACAAGGCTAAAGTGGACTGGAAGAGGGCCTGGTGCATCTTGGGCCTGCATTCCCTCCTACCCTGAAGCGCTACTTTTGGAGGACGTAGTATGGGGCCTTAAAAGCTAGTCCTCTGAGCTGAGAAGACATCTTTGTCTTTGCGTGGAGGACATGTGTCACCTGAACTTCTGTTCTGTCCTGTTGACATCAGCCATGTCACAAAGCTGATGTCTATTTCTCTGTGTCTGAAACAGAAGCTGTGGTGAGCAGTTTTAATACCACCAAAGGAATATTCATCCACATTCTTGTTCCTAAAAGGAAAAGAAAATCCTACATTTACAGATACCTTGGCCCCAGTTCAGAGATTTACTGGATGGGGGGGGGGTCCTCTGTCCTCTGCCTGCAGTCTGGGGTGAATGAGCAACGGTCATATCTGACCCAGGACAGGGCTGAGCTCTGCCTCTTGACAGCCATGTAATCATGACCCACTGGCTTAACCAACAGAGATCCCAAAGTCTTCAGCTACACAGTAGAGATAGCAGCATCTAGCTGCAGAAGCACTGCAAAGAGCAAACAACAGCCATGGTCAAGCCTCCCTAAGCCCACAGTAGGAGCTGGCTGATACTCCATGTTTTAGACCTTGTACCAGGGTCACCAGGCCTCTCGGTCCCTAAAATCCGTGTCTCCTCTCTCATTGTCTTCTAAACTAGAGGGCACAGCGAGACACTCTTGACCAGTTCTAAAGTTCTAAGCCGCCCTTCTGGACTCATGACCACACTTAAGTCTCACCTGCCTTTGTGACAGCTCCCGCATGGTGTGGGGTCCAGCCCTCCCCAGCTGACGCCACACAGAGGAGGACAGTGTTGGGCCACAAGGAGGCCTGGAACAGTTGACTTCCTGCAGGGAGATCTCACGCAGTCGGGCCTCCCTCGGAAGATGCGCTCAGATGTGCCGCTGAGAAAACAGCTCACTTCCTGCCGAGACTTCAAAAGCCCACGCCCGCTCTACCGCCGCACATTTTTGCAGCTGAAGGAGAAACTGCTGGAACTAGGAGTATCCCTGATGTCATCATCCGAGGCCAACTGTGTTCTCTGGGAGACACCAGGGAGTTGGCTCAGGAAGGGCTGGGTGGGAATCAGTGTTGCTTGGCTCAAAGGTGCCGGGCTCTTCCCAAAGGGAGTTGAAGAGGGACTCAGAGTTGGCTGAACTTTCACCTGCCCCTGAAGGGTCATAACAGTTCTGATTAGGAGCTGGGAGGGGGAGAGGGAGGCAAGTAGACTGTGGAAGATCCTTTGAAATAGTCCAGCCACTCTTAGCCTATCCTCTCCCCAACTCCTCCACACCCCATTTTAATCCAATGGATTCCTCTTGCTCCTTCTAACTCCCCTTCTTCAGATGGTTCTCAGAGGTGCCTAGAGGATCTAGGGTGTAGGTCAGTGGCAGAGAATTGCCTAGTGTGTTGTGTTCAGGGCTGAGTCAGATTCTCACCTGATGGCTCAGCGGGTACCGCACTTAGTGCATAATCCTGACAAGCTGGACTTGATCCTGGGACTCCGAGTGATGGAAGTTGTCTGTGGCATGCCTCTTCCCCTCCCTACACACATAAAACCACTACACTCATGGGGGAAGTTTTAAATGTTGTTTATTGTTATGGGTTGTTGGGACAGCAACATATTTCTCTGAAAACTAACAATAATAAAAATAGATCTCACCATTCTGGGCGAAGTATATTTCAGAGCAACCAAATTGTTAATAAGGTGGAGTTCATCTTTAAATAAAAAGCCCACGCTGGGCGTGGAAGCACACACCTGCAATGGGTAGAATTCTGGAAGCTTAGTCGGGAAGATTTCAAGTTCAAGACCAGTCTAGACACTACAGTGAAGCCCTGTCTAAGAAACAAAAATGTTCTCTAACAAATGTAGAAGGGTCGAGGGATTAGAAAACTATGGTTTTGCAATCTGTGATAAAATGTTCAATTTAGAAGTGATTATCCACGGGTGCTAACTATTTGGAGAGGGGAACTTTAAAACAGGAAAGGGTGATGGGGAACATTGTCTTTTTTTTGTTTTGTTTTTTTCTGTTTGTTTTGTTTTGTTTGTTTGTTTTTGTTTTTCGAGACAGGGTTTCTCTGTGGTTTTGGAGCCTGTCCTGGAACTAGCTCTTGTAGACCAGGCTGGTCTCGAACTCACAGAGATCCGCCTGTCTCTGCCTCCCAAGTGCGGAACATTGTCTTTTGTTGTTGGCTTTGCTTTGATTGTGTTTGAAACAGTATCTCTGTACATTGTCTGGGCTGGCTCTGAACTCTCAACCACACTGCCCCCTCCCCCTGAGTAGCTAGAATTACAGGTGTGACCCACCATGCCCAGTTTAGAGAACTGTGCGCAGCAGCCTGGGCCAGGTGCATGACGGTTTGCTGGTACCCCAGCCATCAGGAGGCTGAGGGAGGAGGCTCTCTGATTCCCAGAGTTCAGGCCCAGCCTGGACGGTGTGGTGACATGCCATGCCTTTCAAAGGCAGGGTGGGGAGGAACCTCAATAACAGCAAATGGTGTAGTGTGTTCTGTGTATATAAAGTGTTTATAACAGAGGTCCTGAAATGGGTCAGCAGACAAGTCTGATGACCTGAGTCCAATCCCTAGAACCATGGTGGAAGGAGACAGCCAATGCCTGAAGGTTATCCCCTACTTCCACAAGCAAATAGAGATTCTCCCTTGCGCCCCCCCCCCACACACACTAGTGATAATAATAGAGTTTTAATGGAATCTCTGTGCGGTGATTTGAATGAAAATGTCCCGCATAGGCTCAGGTATTTGAACGCTTGGTCTCCCAGCCCCCTAGTGAGTGTTGCTGTTAGGGGGGCGGGGTGCAGCCTTGCTGGAAGAAGCACATCATGGGGTCGGGGTGGGGTAGGCTTTGGGAGTCTACAGCCTCCCCCCACATCCAGTTCACTCTGCCAAGAGTTTGGGGTGAAAGCAGTGATTTCTCACCTTCCTCTCCTGTGGCCACCATGCTTTCCTCACCATTACAGACTCTTCTCAGAACTGTGAGCCCAGGTAAGCTGTTACTTCTACAGGTTGTCTGGTCAGGGTGTTTCATCAGAGCGACAGAAAGTCTACTGAACCACGGCTCCAGCACTGTGTGGTTCAGTGTGACAGCCATGCGATGTCCTTCAGACACTCAAAATGTGATATTCTCATTGGGCAACTGGGCAACACTTTGAACAGCTAATGCATATCTGATTTTGAATTATGTAAAGAGAAACAAAACTATTTTGTTTATTATTATTATTATCGTTTTTTTGAGACTTTGTTTCTCTGTGTAACCTTGGCTGTCCTAGAACTCACTCTGTAGACCAGGCTGGCCTCAAACTCACAGAGATCCTCCTGCCTCTGCCTCCCAGGTGCTGGGATTAAAGGTGTGTGCCACCACCAGCTGGCCTGTTTATAATTTTTATGTCAATCACGTTTTTGAACTGATAACATTTTGGTTCATTTACATTAAATTAAACATACCATTGAAAGTAATTTCAGAGTTAAGTGATGGCTCAGCAGTTAACGTCCTCGTAGTGGACCTATGGTGGGATTCACAACTCCTGCCATCCAGATGCAGGGGATCCAGTGCCCCCTCCTGGACTCCAAGGGCACCTTTACTCACACGCACACACACACACACATACACACACTTATTTTATTTTTTTACAAATATTTTTCAAAAGTAATTTCACCTGGTTTGTTTAACTTTTTAAGTGTGGCTACCAAAATGTTTAAAATTAAACATGTGGCTAGAACTCGATCTCCATTGGATAATGCTGTTCTACCCCAATTTCACGGTGTGCAGAAAGTTCCGAGCACAGCAAAATCAGCTAAGCACAGCTAGAATGTGGGGGAAATTCAACCAGTATAGAAATTACTAGTTTTCTACAATGACTAATTGGATTTAGATTGAGAAGGAAAGGCACCGACTTTAGATCCCAGTCTCTTAGTCTGAGTGTCTCAGTTAGGGTTTCTGTTGGTATAAAGAGACATCATGGCCACAGCAACTCTTATAAAGGGAAACATTTAATTGGGAGTGACTTGGGAGTGGCTTACAGTTTTAGAGGTTTAGTCCTTTATCATCATTGCAGGACATGTCTGCTAAGTGATGTGTGTGGGCAGCCATGATGCTGGAGGAGCGAGAGTCCTACATCTTGATCTGCAGGAACAAAAAGTGAACTGAGTACCACACTGGCTGTAGCTTGAGTATCGAGATCTTAAAGCCCTCCCCCACAGGGACACACTTTTCAATATGGTCACAATTCCTAATGGTGCCACCCCCTATGGGGGCATTATTTTTTCAAACCACCACACTGGGTGATAACCAAATATGGCTACTGAATGTGGAGACATGAATGTTTTAGCAACAGAGATGATTTCTGTCTTTTTGTTGTTGTTGTTGTTGTTTTTCAAGACAGGGTTTCTCTGTGGCTTTGGAGCCTGTCCTAGAACCAGCTCTTCTAGACCAGGCTGGCTTCCAACTCACAGAGATCTGCCTGCCTCTGCCTCCCGAGTGCTGGTATCAAAGGCGTGCACCACCCCTGGGCCAGAGATGATTTCTAACATATGAGTTAAAGGTGTCTCTGGAAGAGCTCTCCTGTGTGGTGTTTCATGCCTTCACTAAGCCTTGGTTGGCCCCACACGCTAGCTTTACACTGCACATGCCAACACTGTACAATCAACAAATAACTCAACTTGGGTTAGAGGCTATTTTATGTTGTGTCTTCTGCGCACACACATGCACACACACACACATGCACACGTACACACACCAATACTGTTGTGCTTTTCCTGTACACACAGAATTTTTGTTGTCATTCAAACATATGGTTTAATTTCATGCAAAGGAATGTTTTAATTCCTACCATCATTCCTGCATGTGAACATTAAATTGCTATACCTTTGTCTTGTATTAGGTTAGAATGCTTGATTTATTGATTGAATGGTTTTTCAAGGCAGAGTTTCTCTGTGTAGCTCTGACTGTCCTGGAATTCTCTCTATAGACTAGGCTGGCCTCAAACTCATGGAGATCTGCCTGCCTCCTGAGGGCTTGAATTAAAACCCAACTAGAATATTTGATTTTAAGAATTGTTATCAATGGGCCAGAGAATTGACTCAATGGGTAAGAGCACTTATTGCTCCTGCAGAGAATAATCTTCAATTCCCAGCATCTTTAATGACAGCTCAACCATTTGTAACTACAGATCTGAGGATCTGACATTCTCTTCTGGTCCCCACAGGTACCAGACACTCATGTGGTACACAGACATACCTGTAGGCAAAACATATTCACATAAAATAGAAATAAATAAATAAATAAATAAATAAATAAATAAATAAATGCTATCTAGGGGCTGGGAGATAACTCCATGGATAAAATGTCTGGTGTGGAAGCATGAAGCTCCAGTCTTATCCCAATGACCCACACAAAAAGGGTGAGCCTGATGGAGCATACTTTAATACTAGACCTGGGCAGGCATGGACAAGGGGATTCCTGGAGCTCACTAGCCAAACAACCTAGTGGAACCAGTGAACTAACTCCAGTGAGAGATCTTGTCTCAAGGGGGAGGGAGGGGAAACAAGGTAGAAAACACCTGGGGTTGACTCTTGCCTCCATACACATGTAAATACACACACAGACACACACACAGACACACACACATGCACACATACATACACACAAAGAGAGACAGAGAGACAGGAGCTAATGAGGAAGAGGAAAAGGATCATAGCAGGACAAGGGAAGGTAATGGTGACTATTATCAAACATATTACATACATGTATGAGAATGTCACAACAAAATGATTAATATATGTTAATAAAACCACTTAAGGCAGGGCGGTGGTGACACATGCGTTTAATCCCAGCACTAGTGAAGCAGAGGCAGGCGGATCTCTGTGAGTTTGAGGCCAGCCTGGTCTACAAGAGCAAGTTCCATGACAGGCTCCAAAGGTACAGAGAAACCCTGTCTTGAAAAAATACAAAAAGAAAGGAAGAAAGAAACTTAAAAAGATTTAATTCTTTAGCTAGAAATGAATACATCCATCTTATCAGTATGCAAATTTTCTTTCTTTGTAGTAAACGGCCAAATCATATATCTACTAATGTATTGTCCTTTTAAGTTTTCTTTGTAACCTTTTAATCAATAAATCTTTAAATTATACATCTGTTCTATATATCCAAATTTCTGGTGCTGAATAAGACTGTCTGGGGCAAAGGAGGCTAGAACCCAAGGACCCTCATTTTACACTGAAGTAGACAAAGCACTCCGGGGCAGGCAGCACACGACCTATGTTTGCTTCCTTGGCAACCAGTTACATAAAGAGACTTCTGGAACAATCTGGAAAATCTGAATATAGAACTGGCTATTAGATCAAAGTAAGATTTTTATCGCTTATTTTGTTGGAAATAATGGCGGCATTATTATCTTTTTGAAAACATGCTTAATGATCTAGAGTGTAGCTCATTGATAAAGCACTGGCCTAGCAGTCACAAGGACACACCACACACACACACACACACACACACACACACACACGTTTATCTGTTAGAATTGTATGATGGTTGCTTTTTGTCTGTTTGTTTTCTGAGCAGGGTTTGTCTCTGTAACAGCCCTGTCTGTCCTGAAACTCACAGAGATCCCCCTGCCTCTGCCTCCCGAGTGCTGGAACTAAAGGCGTGTACCACCACCACCACCTGGCTATGATGGTTGGTTTTAGTATCAACTTGCCACAAATTAGAGTCACTTCAGTAGGGAACTCAACTGAAGGATTTTCTTGATTGCTTTAATTGAAACAGAACAACGTGGCCCAAGTGTGGGCAGCACCTTCTTGGCAGTGGCCCAGATCACAGAGGGCATGGCAAGAAGAAGATTACACCCCACCTTTGACTCACAGGATCGTCCCTCAGCCTTCCCACTGGATGCCGAGTTGATTTTCCCTGTTGCTCTACAGCTGCTGAGTCCTTGGCTGCTCTCAGAACCAACATTTCCAAGATGGACTACAGACCAGAAGGTCTCTAGGACCTGTCTAGGGTTTTGGTCCTAGATTGGAACTGCTAAGGTACCCAGCCTTGCGGACTGAGCAACTACCTGGTTCTCAGTTGCTCAGGTGTGAGACAACTTGTTAACTATCGACAACTATTTTAACATAGCTGTATTAATAGAACCCGCACGCGCGTGCGCACGCACGCGCACACACACACTGTTTACTCTGTTCCTCTAGAGAATCTGACTACTAGAGTGTATTTGCTTTAAGTGCTTTTGGAGGCCCCAGCCACGGTGCTCTGGAGAAAGGACACCAGATGGTTACAGCTCTAAGTCGTCAGCATCCAGAGCAGTGGCTTACACCCGAAACCCCAACACTTGGAGGGTTGAGGCAGGAGGATATCTGGGAGTCTGAGAGCTGCCTGGCTAACATAGTTTCAGGATAGCCTGGATTATAGTGACTCTGTCTTAAAAATAATAATAATAATAATTTTTTTAAAGTGTGGAGAGAAGGAAGAAGAAAGCCCCACCCTCTTTGGCCTCCAGCCCTCTGGCAACAGGTCATGTCTATGTTATCATGAAAAATGCAGGCTGCCCGGGAAGCAGCTCAAAAGTCTTGGCAAAGCCTGGGGTCATCTAAGGAAGGCCTGGGCAGAGCCTCAGGTGAGCCAGACCAGATCATCACAGCAGGTGACAGACTGTCGACCAATGGTGTGTCTAGAGGGCAGGTCCTGAGTTCACAGGACACAAATGCTCACAATTCCAGTTTGTTAACTGAGCTACAGCCACCAAGGATCGGGTAAATACCCATGGCTACTGAGCAGCATGACATGGGAGAACCACACTCAGAATAGAGAAGATTCTAGACCATAGTGGTGGCTGATGCCATCATGTTGTGACCATTCCCAGTGCAGCTGCCTCTGCCAGTAGGAAAGCAGTCCAATGGGCTGCACTTGACTTGTGGGATAGAAGAGGAGATGGGCAAGCTGAATGAGTGCACCTCGATTTCACCTCTGTGGGGTCCTGGCTAAGCATCTTCCTTCCTCACTACACCGTCAATCGGGCTGCGGCTGAGACAGTAACTCTATTAAACTTTTATCAGTCTGTTCCTCAAGTTCCGAGAGTACCTGAGTCCATTTGTGTTGCTCTACCAAAACATCACAGAGAACTCACCATAGAATTTCTCACAGTCCCGGATGCTGGAAAGTTCAAGAACTGGTTGTTTTGCTGTCGGAAGAGGGATGCTCTCTGCTTTCTTTTCTCTCTGCCTTTATGGTTTAGAACAACAAAGAGAGATGTGTGTGTGTGTGTGTGTGTGTGTGTGTGTGTGTGTGTGCGCGCATGTGTGTATATGTGCATATATGTATATGTGTGATGTGTGTATTTATATGAGTGTATGTGTATATATTGCGTGTATGTACACAGGTGTACATGTGAGTGTTTGAGACAGGTCCCAGCTGGCTTGGAACATACAATCCTCTTGCCTCCACCTCCAGAATGCTTTAGAAGTCTCTTTTAGAAGAGTCTCACAAAAGCCCCACCCTGGACTACTATGTCATTGTGAATCATGTTTCTATAGGAATTTTTGAATAAGATAAACAGTTAGACCATAGTAGATGGGACCCCTCAGTTACCCCTTCACGTACAGAAGGTACAGAACGCATCCAGGGTATGCACAGCCTCGCTGTGTAGAACATAGGTCCTAAAGATGCGTGTGTTGGGATTTCATCTAATCCCACTGCATCAATCAACCAATTGTTTGAGCTTGAGCATATGGCCCTCTAAGGCTCAGTACCTTAGGAATCAGGGCCTTCGATATTAGTGGGAAAGAAATGGCCCTGTACAGCACATGGTCCATCCAATGCTCCAATGCTGGCACCTGAGGTCCTTGATAAAGGACCACTGTGGCTGGTGCATTATTGTTGTTGAAGCACAGCGTTGACCCTGGCTACGTGAGCTTTGCTCATGGAGGTAAGAGTATATTCCAGACAGGAGCTAAGTGCTGCACACACCTTCCTCCCCCACGCCAGGCTCTTCTTCCCTTTTCTGTCCTCACCTTTGTACTTTGTTTTGATTTGACTTAGAGTCCTCCATACTGCCTGGGCTTGTCTTGAACTCACAGCCTCCTGCCTCAGTCTCCCCAGTTCTGGGGTTACAAGGCATGCAATACTACACCCCACTGACTTTCATTCTCCCATCCCTGCCATGCTGGTCAGGCTCCCGCTCTGCAGAGCCCTTCTTCCTTGGCAGTCTTTCCTTCAACAGAATGTTTGCTTTTATTTGTTTGTTTAATGGTTGTTGAATTTCAGGGTGTGTGTGTGTGAGAGAGAGAGAGAGACAGAGACAGAGACAGAGACAGAGAGATTTTGTCTTGGTACGTAGTCCAGGGTGCTCTCAGGCCCCTTTAACCTATCAAGTACTGAGATTACAGGCATATACTACTATGCCCAGATAGAAGTTTGGTTCTGAGCTCAGTATAAAACTAAAGTTAGCTTGAAATCACAAACCTATGAGAATTCCCGTGAATTTCCCCAAGTGCTAGCACCTGATAGGCAGTATTTATTAAGTGATATAAATATTTATTAAGTGATGAATGGAGGGTTTTTTCTAGGCAGTGCTGTAGACTACCCGGGGACATCCTTTAAGCCTGGGGACTTTCCTGAGACCAGTCTAATCACTCCACAGAGTGCGATTTTCTTGTTGAGCTACCCAGAAGGTCAGTCCTGGCCTGGCCGAGAGCCTCAGATCAGCATGTCTGAGGGTGATGGGGAGGAGGTTGGAGCACCCCCCCCAGCTGTGCCTCAGATCCATTAAGGTCTGCTTCCATGGGATGGTTTCCCAGGGGGGTGGGGAAGAAAGCTCACCACTTAAGTCATTTATGCTCTGATGGTCCAGGCCTGAGAAAAGGCCTCTGGGAGCAATCTTGAAGTGCAGGAGGTTGTGTTAAATGGCTTAATAGATCCTGGCAGCTTCGGAAAGACTAATGGCTGAGCATTAATTGAAGAGGGATTTCAGATTTGCACATCCAGCTCTTGCTGGCTTCCACCTCCACCGTGGTTATGACAGAAAGAGGACTCTGGAGTCCCACTCCATCCTTCTCTGGATGTCCCTGCTTGTCTCCTCAGCAGCAGACTGAGTACCTAAGTGGTGTCCAGCACGGGGAATGGGGGCCGAGAGATGATGGGGTACCTGGCCTCAACTTCTGTTGGGGGGGTGCAGAGAGTGGGAATTAGAAAGAGTGAGACTGGCGATGGTCAGTGGTGTCTCAGAGGATGGCTGTCGGGAAGAGTGGATCACAGCTGTTCCTGGGGCTGGAGGGGGCTGGAGGGGACTGGAGGGGGCTGGAGGGGGCTGGAGGGGGCCGGAGGGGGCTGGAGGGAACTGGAGAGGGCTGGAGGGGACTGGAGGGAACTGGAGGGGACTGGAGGGGGCTGGAGGGAACTGGAGAGGGCTGGAGGGGACTGGAGGGGGCTGGAGGGGCTGGAGGGGGCTGGAGGGGGCTGGAGGGACTGGAGGGGCTGGAGGGGGCTGGAGGGGGCTGGAGGGGGCTGGAGGGGGCTGGAGGGGGCTGGAGGGGCTGGAGGGAACTGGAGAGGGCTGGAGGGGGCTGGAGGGGGCTGGAGGGGCTGGAGGGGGCTGGAGGGGGCTGGAGGGACTGGAGGGGCTGGAGGGACTGGAGGAGGCTGTAGGGAACTGGGACTGGAGGGGACTGGAGGGGGCTGGAGGGGGCTGGAGGGGACTGGAGGGGGATGGAGGGGGCTGGAGAGAACTGGAGAGGGCTGGAGGGGACTGGAGGGGGCTGGAGGGGGCCGGAGGGGGCTGGAGGGAACTGGAGGGGGCTGGAGGGGACTGGAGGGGGCTGGAGGGGGCCGGAGGGACAAGAGAAGGCTGGAGGGGGCTGGAGGGGGCTGGAGGGGACTGGAGGGGACTGGAGGGGGCTGGAGGGGGCTGGAGGGGGCTGGAGGGGGCTGGATGAGGCTGGAGGGGGCTGAAGAGGGCTGGAGGGGGCTGGAGGGGGCTGGAGGGGGCTGGAGGGGGCTGGATGAGGCTGGAGGGGGCCGGAGGGGGTTGGAGGGGGCTGGAGGGAACTGGAGGGGACTGGAGGGACAAGAGGGGGCTGAAGGGGGCTGGAGGGTGCTGGAGGGACTGGAGGGGTCTGGAGGGGTTGGAGGGGGCTGGAGGGGGTTGGAAGGACTAGAGGGGGCTGGAGGGGACTGGAGGGGACTGGAGAGGACTGGAGGGGGCTGGAGGGGGATGGAGGGAACTGGAGAGGGCTGGAGGGGACTGGAGGGGGCTGGAGGGGGCTGAAGGGAACTGGAGGGGCTGGAGGGGGAGGCTTTCTAGTTGGGTGGGGATGGCAGTAACATAACAGGCCTCTTAGGTGGGCAAACAAGGGCTCTGGGTCCAGGAAGCCCTGTATGAGTCATCTGGGAGTGACGGGAGTACAAGCAGGAGCCAGTGAAGAGCGTGTGGGCAGGTGAGGCTGGCAGATGCCAGGTCCCACAGGACCCAGGCTTCCTCGGGAGTGTTTTGCTTACATTCTGATGTGACTGTGAGTCACGAGAGGATGGGAACACGCTCTGACACAGGCAGTCATGAGCTGTGGAAAACACACTGAAAGCACAGGGGACGCACGCGTACATGAGACCAGACTCCTTTTTAAGAGCCCTGACAGCGGCTACAGTATGAGGCAGTGTGGGAAATGTGCTGCTCTCTCTGTAGCAACGGGAGCTTAGTTAGTTTCTTTGAGCTCCTTTCCCGAATTGAGGAGCGAATGAGAAGAAAGATGGGCCTGTTTCTTATACACGGGGCAGCAGGAAAAAGTGTTTACATGACAGGAAGAAGAAGATTCTCTGAGAATCACACTCTTCAGTCTTAGGGTTTCTATTGCTTGATAAAACACCACGACCAAACAAAAGCAACCTGGGGAAGAGAGGGTTCATTTCATCTCACATGTCCAGATCATAGTCCATCAGTGAGGGAACTCAAGGCAGGAATTGAGGCAGAGGCCATAGCTCTCCCAGTTCATCAACCAAAAAAAAAAAAAAAAAAAAAAAAAAAACCCATAGGCTTGTCGAAACCCCAGGAGCCCCGAGTGTTGTGGCCTCTGGTTTCTCTGTATAGTGCCTGTGCTCACCTCCTAGAATGTGTTAGTGAGCTCCGTTCACACCAGACGCCCCAGAGTCCATAGCTGTGCCTGGCACACAGTAGGCTCTCCACCACTGTGGACTGAGGGAATGATTTCATACTCTAGGAACCAGAGTCGGTGGGGACGGACTGGGAGGAGGAGACTGGTGAGTCTAGCCCTCCTCCTACTGGGCACCGTCAGTTTAGTACATGTCCATGGCGTGAAAATCTCCAAAAGCAATGGGAAGGCCATGATTCCAAGACGGAGGAGCAGCCGTTGGCAACCAACAGAAGGAAAGTTGAGGTGGGCACCAAGGGTGTGTTAGTTAGATCCTGTCTCTGACAGGACACCTGAGATAATAATCACCTTAAGGTTTGCTGTGACTCATGGTTTCAGAGGCCTCACAATGATGGTTGATTGGACATATTGCTTTGGGCCAGGTACCCTATTGTGACAGGAACTCAGGCGGAGGAAGTAACTGGGGCCCCAATGTCTCCCTCAAGAGCATGCCCCCAGGGCTGTGAGGTTTTTCAGAGTGTGGTTAGGAGACATATCAACACTGCAGGAGTAAGGTTTGTGTGGCGAGGGAATCCTGAAGAAAGCTGCCTCAGTCACACCAGGAGAGCAAGGAGCCATCCTTAAAGGTTTCTGAGGGGGAGGGAAGCCTACTGCCATGAGGCAGCTGGCGTGGTTAATATGTGATCTGGGCTGTGACAGAAGTCACTGAGGCACTAGCTGGAGGGACGGAGCTAGTTAATGTACTACCACAGGCTGCTATGGACCCCTAGGGGGCCCAGGTGTCCGTGAGAACAGTGGGTGGTCTGTCAGCTTGAGCAACCAGAAGGGAGGGAGATCCCAAGAGAGGCAGGAGACCTGGAGAGGGGGAGGGCCTGGACTCCTAACTGAGCACCTTCTGTCCCTGAGGCCCAGCTTCCCAGAGGTTCCATGGTTTTCCCATACTGCCAACAGGATGGAGACCACATCTTCAACACTGTCGCTTTGGACAGTATCTAAGAATTGTCTTTAAGATCCACATCTGAAGGAGAAGTGAGGCTGTCCCCAGGGATCTTCCTGACTTTCCTCCAGACTCCATCCTGTTTGCTTCCCTGGCCATGTTGGCCTAGCTAGATGGACTTCACGGTGCCTGGTGCCTGGAGACCACTTCTCTGTGATTCTGCAGCTAGAGAAAGTGGTCAGAGGGTGACACCTGAGGGGACACCATGGTTCTCTTATCTGCACCGGGGTATCTGACATTGTACCCCCCTCAAAGGAGGAGGGGAATCCTGCCCCATGCTGTCCCAGTGCCGTTGAGTGTGGGACTCTGACTCCAGAGTTCAGCTCTGGGGACAGCTCCCTTCTTTGTGGAGTGGCTCCATGCTGTTGGGTTGTCGAGAGGGGAGGGACGTGTCCACCACCCTGTCTGACCTGCTCTGGGCTGCGAAGACTTTCTCTGCTGTGGACCTTAGACTCACACCATGACGGGGACAGGGTGCAGCATCTCAGGCTATGGGCAGGGCAGCCAGGTGCCACAGAGGGAAGCAGCCACCGGATCCACCAGGAGCCAGGTCGGTCACAGCCTACATGGAACACAGTATGTGTTTTATTTTGCTGCAGAAATAAGAGTAGCAAAAAATTCTCTGCACCTGTAGACGACGTACGTTTAAGCCTATTGGGCTACTGTAACAAAAAGATTAGAATCGGGGTGGCTTATGGGCAAAAGAAATGTTTTTCGCAGTTGCTTGGGCTTGGAAGTCCAATAGCAATTACAGCAGATTCCGTGTCTGTGAGGCCTACTTCCTCATAGACGTGCTCATGAGCCTTCCACCACGGTGACAGAGAAACAACTGACAAAGAGGAAAGGACCACTTCAGCTCATGGACTCAGAGAGCTTAGAACATTGTCACTTAGCTCCTTTTCATTTGTGCTGTGGGGCACAGAACAGGACACTGTGAGAGAGTATTGTGGAGGAAATGGCTCATCTCAGGGTACCTAGGAAACAAAAATGAAGGGAGGGACCGTGGTCCCAACATCCTCTTCAAGGGCATGATGTCATGATCCTCTTCATTCATCTAGGACTTAGCTTCTAAAAACTCCTCCATCTCCTGATAGTGTCGCAGCCTGGAAACTGGGGGTTTGACCCATGGGCCTTGAGGGATATCCAAGAGCAAGACTATATGGCAGAGGCCATGCAGGTTCCACCCTTACTAACCATCTCCCAGAGACCCATCTCCTGCCACTGTCACGTGGGGTGAAGGATTTAGCATATGAGAGATATGACTATTCAATCTACAGCAAATAAAAAGACAGAACGGCACCATTTTATAACCTGATACCCCCCCACACACACTTTCTACTCTCTCTCTCTCTCTCTCTCTCTCTCTCTCTCTCTCTCTCTCATTCTGTCTTTTTTTGTAGCTATGAGGTAGTTTGAGTGCTATGAGGAAGTTTGAATGTGACGGCTCCCCATAATCTCCTAGGAAGTGTCACTATTAGGAGGTGTGGCTTTGTTGGAGGACGTGTGTCACTGTGAAGATGGCCTTTAAGGTCTCATATATGCTCAAGATACTGCCCAGTCTCAGACTATTTCCTGTTGCCTGCAAGATGTAGGGCTCTCAGCTGCTTCTCCAGCCCCATGTCCCACCATGATGATAATGGACTAAGCGTATGAGCTGTGAGCAAGCCACCCAAGTTGTTTTCCTTCATAAGAGTTGCCATGGTTACAGTGTCTCTTCACAGCAATAGAAAGCTTAACTAAGACAAACTACATAATATTCTGGTGTATAGATTTGCCGTAATTTATCCAATAGCATCCTATTTATTATTAGGCACCCTGAGTTGCTGGCCATTATCTGCAATTATTATAGGCAATGTTATCACAAATGCTTTGTGCATGATCACACTTGTTCCATAATTTCTAAAAGGAATTTCCCTGAAGTAAGAGAGCATAGAATTGAAGGATGTCAATACTGGGTCAGCAATCGACAGAAAGTCTCAGGGAAAGCTGGGGGTGGTGTCACACGCCTGTAAACCCAACATTCAGGAGGCAGAAACAGGTGGCTCCCTGAATTCGAGGCCAGCTTGCTCTACAAATCAAGTCCCAGGACAGCCCAGGGCTACACAGAGAAACCCTGTCTCAGAAAACCAAGGAATAAAAAGGTGTCAATAAGACCCAGTTCATGGCCCCAACCTAGGTGCCAGAGGACACAGGCCCGGCCTGCGTGGGTGCCACATGCCGGGCAAGTGTGTGGTGGTGAGGTGGGAGAGAGAGGCTGAGAGATTTGTGCAATATGGAAAGAGGCATAACTGGAGGCTCGATGTCGGTGATGAGGAACAGCCTGATGTGAATGGTCTCTGTTGCCACCTGGGCCCATGCTGCCACCGAGGGCCATGTCTGGGTCTGTGGCCCTGCAGAAACTGGGGTCTGTGTTGATGTCCATGGCCAGTGTTATCACCGAAAGCCATGGGGATGTCCGTAGTCAGGGCTGCAGTCTGAGGACATGCTGATAACCCAGAGCTCTGCTGAGTGCCCCCCCCCTCACTGGTCCCCTCACCATTGTGCCAATGGGTGCAGAAGAGCTGGCCCCAGTGGTGTGAGCATAGCAGAGCCGCGCAGGTAGGCTGACCATCTCAGCTGCCACCCAGGCCTAGAACCAGGGCTTTGAGATGGCACTCTTTGTATCTACCCCATCTATGACCTGATAGAGAACATAAAGGAACTGGTCCTGCAGAACCATTGCTGCAGGATCTCCATGACTCAGAGCAACAGCAGGGTTTCCAAGAGGAGTCTTGGTGAGAGTCCAGAACTAGTGATGTAGCAGGAGCCAAAGGCCTTAACCAGACCTGACCCATTGCAATGAACGTTTGCAAATAAAGCTGTTTGGACAACTGTATACACTGTGTGACACACTGTGATACACCACAGCTTCCATGGCAAGATTTTTATTTCTTTGTTTTAATTTTTGTTTTTAATTTTTTTAATTTTTCTTTCGGGAGGAGGTTAGCAGGGTGAAGGCAGATATGGAAGGACTAAGAAATAAGTGGGATTGGGGGTGCATGATGTGAAATTCCCAAAGAATCAAAAAATTACAAAAAGGTATCAATGGAGATACACTTTTTAAATTTTAACCGTTTATTTTACGTACATGAATGTTTTGCCTGTATGATTGTCTGTGTACCATGCGCAGGCTTTGTGCTCAAGAATTCCAAAAAAGGACATTGGATCCCCTGGACCTGGAGTTACAATTGGTTATAAATTGCCATGTGGGTGCTGAGAATCAAACCTGGGTCCTCTGGAAGAGCAGTCAGTGCTCTTAATGGTGAAGCTATCGCTCCAACCCTGTATACAATACTTTTTGTTTTTACTGTTCTTGAGATATTTATTTTGTTTTAGTTTTTGTGTTTTTCTTTTTAAGTTAATTTTTTCATTTTTATATACCTATATATGTATGTATGTATATATTTGTAGGCTGCATGTATGTGTAGATTTATGTACACATTTATGTGAGTGCAATGCCTGTGGAGGCCAGAAGAGAGCATCTGAACCCTGGATCTGGAGTTACAGGTAGGTGTGAGTGACTTGCTGAGGGGCTGGAAACAGAGGCCAAGTCTCTGCAATGCTATTAACACCTGAGCCATTTCTCCAGCTCCATCCAGTTCTCACTTATGACCTCTAGAGTGTTTTCAGCTAGTTTATTTATGGAAGTCTTTTATTTTATATTGATCCTTTTTTTCTTTTCTTTTTTTGAGACAAAAATCACACACTATAGAGCCCTGGCTTGCCTGGAATATATAATGTAGACTATACTGGCCTCAAACTCACAGAGTTCTCCCTGGCTCTGCCTCCCAAACACGGATGTTAAAAGTGTGCACTACCACAATAAAAAGTGACAATTTTTATTTTGTTTTTATTGCATGCATGAGCTTGTGTGTGTGTGTGTGTGCGTGTGTGTGCATGTCATGGTGCATTCATGTGGAGGTCATAGATCAACTTGCAGGAGTCAATTCTCTCTTTCCACTGTGTAGGATCCACACATCAAACTCAGGTCATCAGCCTTGGCAGCAAGCCCCTTTACCTATTAAGCCATTTCATAAGCCTGTCGTGGGATTTCCCCCCCACTGAGAAACAAAATGAGTCCAGTTTAGAAGATAAGACCTTGAAGATAAGACCTTGTACAACAGGACTGTTGATTGCTTTGAATTTGTTCTTTCTCCTTCCTGCCCCACCCACTCTTTCTGGACCAGACCCCTACAGACCTCCTAGTGGACAACGGAGTCCTGGTCACTCCTGTGTCCAGGATGGGTCCCTCCTACATTGCCCTTCAGATTCAACTGAGATCTTACTGAGGTCAGGACCCCCTCAAGCTCTCTCGCTGAGTCCTGAGAGTTGAACACGGTGACCCATGACCACTGCTCCTATCAGCTGTGTCTAGCCAGAGAGTCAAATGGCTGCCACCCTGGGGGGGGGGGTAGCAGAGAACTTCCTAGGGGAAAGGCATTCCAGCAGCGAATGCCCTGATCCTGAGAGCAGCTTCAGAATGTTGTCACTGCTAATACTGGGGACATCTCCGTGCTTTCTGGTAAAGAAAAGAAGGTTTAGTGAGGCTGAATAACTGGCCCATGTCCTCTAATTATTGTTGGGAAGGAGGTTGGGATCTCAGGTTGGGGGAAGTCTCCTCAGGCTCATGGATTGAAGGCCTGTAGGGAGAGCTAGTTTAAGATGGACCTGAAGGAGGTGGAGATCATGTGTGAAGTCCTTAGGCCTTTATGACCCTCCCACCCCCGCATGCCTCTTCCCACCCCTCCTCTTTCTGCTCTGCTATGCCTTCCTGCCACGGCTGCCCAGGAGTCCACCAGAGCCCCAAAGTATCAGACTGGCCTGAGCCTCCACATGAATCAAGAATCCCCCCCCCCTTCATAAAATCATCATGTGGACAACTAAGGCCTAACAACTCTTCTGTCTTCTGAGTTTCAGTCCTGGCCTCATCTCCAGGAAGCCTCCCTGACTTCCTGAGTTTATCTAGCTGTCCATCACGACTTCTTGGAATTCATCCTTTCTCATGAACTTACTCACGGCATATCACCGGCTACTCATCTGTCTGCCCACCAGACAGTAAGCTCCCGGAGGGTGGGGCCCATCAGGTCACACTTGCATTCCCAGTTAGTGAGTAAAAGAATGTAAACGTCAGAGGGCACTGGCTGTGAGGGAGGCGGAAGCAATGGACTTGGCCACAGGCAGTGGGCTTAGCAGAAAAGAAACCTTTGAAAATTTGGTGTGGTAGAAGAGAAAGAGTAACAGTGTGGCTGGACAGCCAGACACAGGCAGTATCCCGGGGACAGATACCTTAGCTCTGGCTTGGGATTGTCTGAGTCCAAAATCCAGGTCTCCTTCCTGTCTTGGAATAATACTTGGAAAGCTGTCTGTGCCTTCATTTTTTTCATTGCTAGAAAGGGCCATCTATCATGACAGCACCTAGACTGGGCAGTAAAGGGCCGGCATCCTTCTAGATGCTAGACCCAGTGGACTGGCATCCTCAGTGTCTCCCACTTCCTCTCGGCATCTCCTGTTTTCATGAGATGATGCTGGAAGTGTGAAGGGTGTGCAGTATATGCGGGCCCCATCAGAAGTGGATATCATACGTGTTCCTCTCCTGCTAGTCCCTGGAAAGCCATGGTCTATCTCTGTAAACCAACCGCTCAGGATGTTTTACACCACAGACTTGTGTGGAGTGTGAGAGCATTTGTGACCAACTTTTCCATAACGCGTTTTCACTTGTTTTCCTTTTTTGAGACAGAGTCTCAAACTTCCTATGCAGCTGAAGCTGATCCTCCTGCCTCTGGCCTCCCAGCACTGAGCTTACAGGAGAGTGCACCATGCCTGACTCATTCAGCATATTTTTGAGGTTTGTTCACACCATACCAATTGTAAGTACTTCACATTCCTGTTCTGGCCAAATAGTATTCTGACATATACACCGCCTACAGATAACCCGCTGATTTGGTCATTGGTAGGCGGTTGGTTGTCGCCCTCTTGATGATCTCCAGCAGGGCTTCTATGAGGATGAAGTGTCTTTCCCCTAGCAGCAGAGAGAGTCCACAAACTCTGTTTGTATTGTTTTTCTTCTTGCACATGCACGTCTATGTTATAGTTCAGTGAGTAAGGCAGGTACAATAAGAGATTAGCAATAATAATCAATGATAAAAATAGAGTAATACTATTTTTAGTTTAGTTGTCGGCTTGACACACCTGGGAAGAGGACCTGCCTCCATCAGATTTGCCTGGGGGTGTGTCTGTGTGTGCTAATTGATATAGGAGCATCCAGCCCGCTGTGGGCAGCACTATCCCTAGGCAGGTGGGCCTAGGCTGTATAGAAACGTTAGCTAGGCATGAGCCTGTCACCAGCATTCTCCGTCGCTCGGCTTCAGTTCCTGCCTCTAGATTCCTGCCTTGGGCTGTTGTCTTGCTTTGATGATGTAAGCCAGATAAACCCTTTCCTTTCCCAAGTTGCTTTTGGTCAGTGTTTTTCCACAGTATTGGAGAAACCAACTAGAAAAACTAGTAACAAAGGCTATGTGAGTGTCATTTTTCTTTGTCCCTTGAAATAATTGTTTTTGTGACGGCTTTTCCACTGCCCTCCCAGAGCAGATGAGAGGGAGCGCCTGCCTTCCGTGTGAGCTGAGAGGCATGCCTTCATCAATGAGCTATGGGGTGAGTCTGTCACATAAGAGATATTGAACACAGGCACCCCTGAGCCTTGAGAGCTGATCTAGTAACTGAAAGGAGGGGATCATGACTTGCATGTGTGTTCTGGGTCAAGGGAAGATGCCTGTCTCTAGTCAGACTGAACAGGATAAAAATCTAAAACTTCTCAATTGTTTGCTTCTGGAATTTTCCATTCAGTGTTTCCCATTGAGATTGACAGTGGGTACCTGAAATCACAGAGAGCAACAATTCAGACAAAGGAAGGTCACTGTGAATGGATGCTTTTACTTTAATATTACTCCTCAGGTTTTTGGGGGGTATGTGAGGGATTTCTGGTTGCTATGGTAACGTGACAGCCTGGTGCCAAATGAGGCTGCTGCATTTTACGTTCCCATGGGCAGTGTGGGGAGTTCCAGTCTCTCCACACTTGGATGATCCTTATTTTCTGGAGTTTTTGTAGGCTTGGGTTTGGTCACAGCTGTGACTGTCTTATTGTCAATGTGACTGACTTGAGGGATGTCTAGAGTAAAACAAATCTCTGGGTGTGTCTGTGGTGGAGTTCCCAGAGATGCCTGACAGATAGGACAGCCCCTGAGGACGGGAGACCCACCCTGAACGTGGGCAGCAACAGCGCACATCTGGGGTCCCAGAAGAAATAGAAGAAGGCAGACAGGGTGAAGCTCCCTGCTCCTGCTGGCTGGGAGCACCGGAAGCTGCAGCTGCCACCTGTACTTCAGCTTCCTCCGCCCTTCCCAGCACAGGCACTGGCAGACCGTAGGGGAGCGCCAGGCTTGCAGCCTTAAACTGGGATTGCATCATTGCTGCTCTTGTTCAGAGGCTTCAGCTTCCTGAGCTGAGTAACAAGGCTCTCTACTTCTCCAGTGTTCGGACAGTTATTGTTGGACGACCCAAGTTCCAATCATACAAACCAATTCCATATGTAAGGTAATTTCCTGCGGGTCCTGTTCCTCTAGGGAGCTCTAGCACACATGGTATGGTCTAAGTGGAGCAGTGCAGACCGGCATCTCACTTTGGTCTTCTTTTGTATTTCTCTAATGATTTAGCTTCTTCTCTCACACTGAGTTGTTGAATCCCAGGCAGATTTGGGTTTAATGGCCTTGTATGATTCAGGGAAATGACTTTAGAAAGCGCAACCTTTCCTTCACCTTGCCCTTCATAGCCAGGATGCCTGCCTGGCTCCTGCTTGACCTCTAGGTGTGGCCACTGTCCTGTGTCAAATAGGATCAGTGGCACCTGGCTCAGACTGAAGGTACATTAGACAGTGGAGTAACTAAGAGTGAGGACCTTGGGTTTACTTTGAGCTGTGCCCTTGGGTTTACATTGAGCTGTGCCCTTGGGTTTACACTGAGCTGTGCCCTTGGGTTTACTTTGAGCTGTGCCCTTGGGTTTACACTGAGCTGTGTCCTTGGGTTTACACTGAGCTGTGTCCTTGGGTTTACACTGAGCTGTGTCCTTGGGTTTACACTGAGCTGTGTCCTTGAGTTTACACTGAGCTGTGTCCTTGGGTTTACACTGAGCTGTGTCCTTGGGTTTACACTGAGCTGTGTCCTTGGGTTTACACTGAGCTGTGTCCTTGGGTTTACATTGAGCTGTGTCCTTGGGTTTACACTGAGCTGTGTCCTTGAGTTGCAACCGTCATGGCTCTGACTCCTGTCATGGCTCTTGTCTGTTGCTGACTTTAATAATCGTGACTGCCCTCCCCCCCCCACACCAGTCATTAGCCGAGATGAGCTAATACCTGAAGCAAGCACTCAGTAAGGGCTAGCTGGTGCCATCCTGGACATGCTATATTTCCACTCCCATGGACATGGCCTTAAGCTCCCATGTGTTTGTCTTCCCTCTTCTCAGTCTCCCTGGAGGTCTGTAGGCACTATCTCTATTTGAGGTACATAAGGACTCTCGTCTCTGTTGTTTGTCTGTGCCACTCTCCAAAGCAAAATGTGTGTCCTCCTAGATGGCGTGTTTGTGTCAGAACAGGACTTTGATGAGCGCTGTTAAAGGGGCCAGGAACGCAGAGTGGGAGAAGTGAAATTGGTAAGCCAGCTCCTTCACATCACAGCTGCCAAGGTAACACCAAAGTAATGGTTTCCTCTTCCCATCTCACCCCCTTATGCAGCTGGGCTAGCACAACTGAACATTCCAGAATCCACCTTGATCTTGCCCCTTTCCAACCATGGTTTCTGTAAAGTTTTTACTGTCCGATAAGCCTCTGCACTGACGTAATAATCCAAATCAGACCAAATCAAACCAAATTAGAAAAGGCACAGGTTTAATGGATGCCAGCACTCCCAGGTGGCCCTTTAGCCTTCCCCCATGCCACCCCCAGGAAGACCAAAAAACCACGGAGAGGGAAAAGAAGAACCAAAAAGACCATGTGTTCATTCTCTGGGGGGCAGTTTAATAGCCTGTGGGAGTGGTCTTGATCCTCTCTGGGGAGGTCACCCTTTGGCGGGCTTTCTCGGAGGGAGGTGGAGTCTGGATTGTGGCAACTCCCAGGGAGGGACCTTGGGATGGATGCCAGGGGCTGGGGTGACACTGCCAATCAAACATCCCAGACTCCTTGGATATAGGGTGTCAGGGGGATGGGGTCTCCCTTCCAACCAAACAGTTTCCTCTGTCCAACCTGGAATTCCGTCACTTTTGGTCTAAACATATTAGACACGAAGCTCTTAATTTGGGTGAAGACTATTCCTTTGATGTTTTACTTGAACCACCCTTTTGAAGCCTTTCCCCCCTTAGCTACAATGAACCAAAACCACTTTAGATTATGGGAATTATTTTATTCTCTTTTCTTAGCAGTGCTGGGATTGAACCCAGGCCTGTCTGGTGCTGTGGGAGCATCTACCACCATGCTGAGACACAGCCCACTGGAAATCATTCTTTTCTTTGTGGAGGAATAAGAGAGTTTATTCCAGAGCCATTGTGAGGAACCACAGCCTGGGAACCCAGATTCAGGCCACTCCAAATTCCACATTCCAATGTGGAAGCAGATTCATGGTGTTTTTATAGTTTGAAAGGACAAAGAAAGTCACAAATCAAGGCATGTTTAAAATACGCTAAGGTGTGTATACATCAGAGAGGCAGGTACAGTGAGATGGGGAAGCCTTGGTCTAGGCCCAAGATGGAGATCATTCCTGTAGCAAAGAAGCCAGGTACTGGATGAACTGGGGGTGGGGGCACTCAGGGAGATACCCTGACTGTGAGGGCTCTTCGTGCTCCTGGGTGAGAGAGATGAATAGCCACCGGAGGACTCCTTTGAGCTAGCAGCAGAGGAGCACCAGGTTCAAACCATTCTTGTTGCTGATCTTTATTTGCATAGTGGGCCTGATGGCTTTGTCTGTGCTCAGCATGGTGTCAGGCCAGCTCAGATTGATTTCAGGGGTCCTGAAGCCCGTGTTCCCATGCTCCCATTCAATAGATTTGGGTGGCAAACCAGAATGCAGCACCTACAAGCAGGACAGGAGGCTTCCTGGGCACGTCTTGCAGGCTAAATCTCCCTGCTCTACTGGCAGGCATTCCAGGCCGCTTCCAACACGCCCATCCTACCTGCCAGTCTCCTGCATGCTGTGAGCCTGTAAGACCTGGAAAGCCCAGGCCTTTCCAGCTTTGGATCGTCAGACCTTGTCACAGTGTGGCCTATGCCCTCAGCAAGGGCCCAGTCACTGGGGTCATCTTAGGAGGTTTATATTTCTGCTTCCAGTGGGCATTTTTCTCCCCCTCTTCTCTGTGTAAGTGGGGCCCTACATATGAACTCTCACAGAAGCGACGGGGTGTGTCCACATATCTCTACACCTGTCTAAGAGTTCATGGTGCTGTATATCTGTCTATGAGGCTCATGACTGGTAGCTGTAGGGACTGCCCCTCAAAGTGCCTCAGAGATGCATGGCACGCTTCTGCCTCAGAACTATCTGACCAGCTAAGCACCTTCTCTTCTCAGAGTTCTCCATGGCTTGTCTTCTTTCTTGCCTCCCGCAAGGTTTTCCTTGAGGACCGGTTTGTCCATGCGGGGTCTGGGACAATGCATGACCATCCCACAGCAGGCCTTCCTGGACAGTTTGCCGAATGAACTCAGAAGCTAGTAAATGATATATAGGACACTTTGAGCCTTAAGGAGGCCCAGTATGGAGAGTGAAGGGAAAGAAAACTGGACACCTAACAAAGTCCTGTGTTTGAGAGCCCCTTCCTTCCCTCACAGACCAGAAGTCAGCGGGAAGTGTGGGTGTCTCCTTCCCTCATCTATGAGATAGGCTTGATAATACTTATCTGCTATGTTCTCACCTCTTACCAAGTGTCCCACCTTTGTAGCGGAACAATTAGTGTCTCAGGAAGCAATGCAGTGTTCTGTTCACACATGAAATTGCTTTTTTTTTTTCACTAAAAATATTTTAACTTTAATATAAACAAGTCACTTGGCCTAAAATCTTGTTGGCAAGAAAATCAGGAACTGATGGAGAAAAACAAATTTAGAATTTAGACTCTTCTTCAGGACGGCTGACCTGGCCACTGAGCACAGGCTGGTTTTATGAAAATGGCTCTAAAGGTGAAGGGTTGTTCTCCATTAAAATACTATTAGGAGGTGTGATGGTTAATCCCCGTGGTCTGTTGGGCAGGATCTAAAATCACCTCTGAGATTATTGTCAAGGGATTATCTAGACTAGCTTAACTGAGGTGAGAAGACCCACTTTAACTGTGGGCAGCAGCATTTTCTGGGTTGGGTCCTCTAATGAATTAAAAATGAGAAATTTAGGGCTAGAGATGGCTCAGCTGTTAAAAACACTTGCTACTCCTGTAGGCTACCTCTGGCTTCAGTGCCCAGTATCCACACAGTTCCTGCTACTCCCACAGTGGCTCAAGTTCTGGGAGATCCATCGCCCTCTTCTGGCCTCTGTAGGTACTGCACGCATGCATGTAGTGCACATACATACATGCATACAAAACTCCCATACACAAAAAATTAAAAATTCATAAATAAAAAAGGAGAAAGCTAGCCAAACATTAGCATTCATTGCTTTCTGCTTCCTGTGGCTACCATATGACCAACTACTCCCCACTCCTGCTTTCAGTCCTTCTCGGTCATGAACTCTGAACATGAACCTTGAACCATGAGTGGAAACAAATCATTTCTCCTGTGAAGTGCTTTTGCAGGGACTTTTATTTATCACAACAGCAGGACAAGCAGTACAAGAGGCATAAAGTGCATGATCTTGCTTGGAATGCAGTTTTCGAAAGCATCACTTGGCCAGGCGTGATGACCTGCTATTCCAGTAGTTAGGAGGATGAAGTCAGAGAATTGCTATGAGTTGGAGGTCAGCTAGGGTTACACAGTGAGATCCTTTCTCCAAACAGAAAAGACAAGGGAAAAAAATGTCTCCATCATCTATATAGACAGAGACTATGGTGTAGGAAGGTTATCTGTCTATGTGTTACTTTCATTGGTTAATAAAGAAACTACCTTGGCTTTTTGATAGGGCAGAATTTAGTGGAGTAGACTGAACAGAATGCTGGGAGAAAGGAAAGCAGAGTCAGGCAGACGCCATGACTCTCCTCTCCGAGAGACGGACGCTGGTTAGACTCATGCTAGTAAGCCACAGTCAAGTGGCAATACAGATATTAGAAATGGGTTAGATCAATATATGATAGTTAGCCAATAAGGGACTGGAGATAATGGGCCAGGCAGTGTTTAAATGAATACAATTTGTGTGTTGGTATTTCAGGTATAAAGCTAGCCATGCAGGAGCCGGGCGGGACGAAAAGCAGACCTGCTCGCCTCGTCACTACAATTGACGCCCGCCGCTCCTTTTACAAGACTAGAAACAATAACAATGCTTAAAATGCTCAATGAACATATAAGTATGAGTATAGTATAGAAAGCTATAGGCATTGCGTGTGCTACCTCACCTCCCGGGTTAGCTTCGATCCTGTGATGCCCCTTCCTCCTTCTTCAGCCTCCCCATCTCATACAGAGGATGGATGGCCTCCAAAGCCTGTACCATGCCTGAAGACAAAAGACTCTAGCAGGCGATCCCATTGACTGGTTGTGGAGGACTAGAGGAGTTCAAGTTTGTAGTCTCCAAAGACAGTCTTGGACATATCACCTAGCCAAGCCCACCTGGGTCATAGGCTTTTCCCTTTGTTTTGTTTTGATTCTTCAAGACAGAATTTCTCCTGGCTATTCTGGACCTCATTCTGTACAAGGCTGACCCCACACTCACAGACAGCCACCTGCCTCTGCCCCCTTAGTGCTGGCATTAAAGGCGTGTGCCATGACTCCTAGCTGGCTTTTCCTTTTTAAGAAAGCGGTTTTTCCTTTATTCTTTATTTTTATTGTTTTAAATCCTGTGTATGCATTGTGTCTTTATATGGATATGCACACAAAAGACAGGTGCCTGAAGGCCAGAGGCGTTGGATCCCCTGGCACTGGAGTTACAGGCAGTGTGAGCCACCTGTTGTGGGTGCTGGGATTCAAATTTGGGTCCTCCAGAGGAGCAATAACTGCTGCTGAGCCATCTCTCCAGCACCTTCCCTTTGAAACAATAGCTTTTATTTGTTCTTTGATAATTTCATATGTGTGTACAGTGAATCTTGGTCATTCCACCTCCAACTGCCCCCCCCATGACCCTTCTCCCTCCATGGCATTTATTTCCTGTTCCTCTAATCCACTGGGTTCATTCAGCTGCCGGCTGGAATGTCGGCTGGTTTCGTTGCCTTGATCTTGTGCCGGTGACCATAACTGCCGTTGAGTTCTGAGTGCCGCGCCGTGTCTGGAAGACAGCATTCACAGTTGCCTTCCCTTCTGGATTTCACAGGCCTCCCACCGCCTTTTACATGATGAGCCCTGAGCCTCAGCGAAGGGGAAAACAGACGGGGTTGAGCATTCATCAGCTGCTTATTCTCAGTGTTTTTACCTGTTTTACATCTCTGCATTGTGATTGCTACAAGGCCAGGAGAGATGTGCGCCCTGGTGCGATGGTGCTGGGCCTGGATTTGCGACTTGCTGCATAGGACTGAATGCATAGTCTCAAGGGGGAGCAACCACTATTCCTGTTTTACTAAGTGAACAAGCTGTCAAACTCCTTTCTGCTTATGTTTATACCCAGAGATTCGTGCTCTTCTGTCTTGATGATTCTTTCCTTGTGGTATTGAATTTAGAGCCTTGTGCATGTTAGGCAATGACTCTACCACTGAGCTACACCCCAAGCACTGTATCTAAAAACACAATTCCAATTAAATAAACCAACCTCAGAAGAACAACAACAACAACAAAAACCCACTATCATCTGATGTACTATAGTGTGGGCTTTGATATAAACGATGTCAGGAAATTGCTAAGGCTGTGATATATTTTGGCAATGTATTTCAGGAGATTTAAATACCGAAGCAAGTGGAGACATAGGTGCATTCCTCTGAAATACTGAGAAAGAGGGAGAACTAGGAGAAAAGGGGAGGGGGTGGTGTTGAACGAGTTACAGGAAATGAAGTCAGTGCAATGCTTTGTTGGCAGTGGCAGGAGCAACGTGGCGCTCATTGCATTGTATGCGTTTGTCTATGTTTCTGCCTTTAATAACAAAATTGTGCATTTTTAGCATGTGTTTGTGAGTGCAGTACCCCCTGAGGCCAGAAGAGAAAGCCAGCGGGAGTTAAGGGCAGGTGCAGCCCCCCCATCTTGGCTGCTAGGACACAAACTTAGGGCTTTCTGAAGAGCAGCAAACACTCTAAACCCGTGAGCAGTCTCTCTAACCTTGTTTTCTGTTTGTTTGTTTGTTTGTTTGGTTGGTTGGTTGGGTTTTTTTTTCTTTTTGGGGGGTATTAGAAGTCTTTCATAATTAAAAGCTGAAAAGGCATTTCTATAGACTGCTAGGTGGCTTGGTGTGTGCTCAGGAGGCTGAGACAGGATAATTGTTTGAGCTCAGGAATGAGAGACTAGATGAGCAACACAGAACTAACTTTTTAAAAGAGAGAAATGGTAGAGGAAGAAAAGGAGGAAGAAGAAAGAGGGAGTGGGGGAGGGAGAGAAGGAGGGGATTCCATGGACCTTTTTCCTGCGCTTATGCTGCGAGGGATATGAGCAGTTGGGGTATCCCTTGCTTCTCAATCGGGGCCCCTTGGAGACCCCTCTGCCACACCCAGAAAGTGCTATGTTAGCATGAGTTGGTTTTTTAAAACATTCCCTGAGAGGAGTTCTGTGTGCAGAAGAACAACTTCTAGAAATCCCACTTTGGGCCGGGAAGGTGGCTCAGTAGGCAAACTGCTTCTCAGGCTGCAAGGGTGGAAGATCGTAATCCCAGAGACTGCTAGAAACCCGGGGCTCAAAGGCTACTCAGTCTAGCCAGAACTGATAAACCTCAGTCCCAGTGAGATCCATACCAAAAAGAAACAAGAAGAAGAAGAAAAAGAAAGGGGAGGAGCTGGAGAGATGGCTCAGTGGTCTCTTTCAGAGGTCCTGAGTTCAATTCCCAGCAACCACGTGATGGCTCACAACCATCCGTAATGAGATCTAGTGCCCTCTTCTGGCGTGAGGGCATACATGGAGGCAGAATATTGAATACATAATAAACAAATAAACAAATCTTTAAAAAAAAAAAGAAAGAAAGAAAAGGAGGGACTGGAGAGATGGCTCAGAGGGTAAAAGCACTGGCTGCTCTTCCAGGGGTTCTGAGTTCAATTCCCAGCAACCACATGGTGGCTCACAGCCTCCTTGTCAGCAGTACAATGTATGCTTAATACATAAATCTTAAAAAAGAAAAAAGAAAGAAAAGGAAAGGAGAAAAGGACAAATAGAGTGGCTGAGGAAGACTGCATTTCCACACTCATGCACATAAATTTTTTTTTGCACACACAAAAATGGTATTCAATTTATTTAATTAATACACTGCAGGAAAGAACTCTTCACTTTCTTTAAACTTTTAACTTTAATAAGCAACATTCATTTTATTTTTGACCCTAAATCTTTGCTTTGAGGGGGCGTTTTATGTTTCACTTAATTAAATCCCCTTATATATTTTAAAGCGAATTTATAATTGTAGTCTATTTGAGTTTACTTATAAGGACTTCAAATGCTTAACAATCAGAACATTCCCAAACACTTAAACGATTCTAATAAGGATAATAAATTACACTTTAAAATACAGTACATCTCAAGTACTCATAAACATTCCAATATTGTTTACAAATCTAGTAAAATCACAAATCTAAACAATTACTCAATTACACATTTTAAACTGGAATCATGAGGCTCATATATTAAATTCTTTAATACTGACTCCGTTTAAACATTGCAAACACTGAAACTGCCCTATGTACACAGATGGTTCCTAAACCACGTAGAAAAGTGTTCCCAGTCCATCTGAACCCTTCCCAAGGTCAACAGACACTTTCGCACAGAGGAAACAATTAGATCAACCTCAGCAATTCGCAGCTTCCACTCAGAGATTGAGGCGAAGTGGAAGGTTCCGCTGCTCTTGTGACAAACACAAACGAAAGGAATCCATTGCTGTGCAAGGCCTGAAATCCCCGGGGCTCTCTCTCTCCTCAGATACCTTTGATGTGTTCATTTATTGCCTGATTCTGCTCAGGATCCTCCTACTCCCCACTACATATTATTCCTCTCTAGTGCGGCCACAGCTCTTAGCTGTTGACTGACACCCAGGTGGAATCTACATCTCTCTATTGACTGTTTTTAGCTCCACTTTCAGGATACAAAAGTCACGATGGAGGTTGACCTGGAGCCCAGAACTCACAGACTGGCTCCTTGTCATGCCTCTGGCACCAGTCTCTCCTACACTCCAGTCCTAAGAAGCTGTCTTGGCAAGGCAAGGGCAGGGGCCTCTTTCTCTGTGTCCCCAGATCTGGAACTATTTCCCTGCTGTGTGAGTGAGTGGGGTGGAGGAGGCCTCTCCAAACCTCAGGAGCCCGGAACTTAGTCTAGACCTTGCTTTCCCCCTGAATTTCTTTTTTTCTCTTAAGAGTTCTTGAAGGGCCGGGCGATGGTGGCGCACGCCTTTAATCCCAGCACTTGGGAGGCAGAGGCAGGCGGATCTCTGTGAGTTCGAGACCAGCCTGGTCTACAGAGCTAGTTCCAGGACAGGCTCCAAAGCCATAGAGAAACCCTGTCTCGAAAAAACCAAAAAAAAAAAAAAAAAAAAAGAGTTCTTGAAGGGCAAGCACAACAGATTTCCACATCTCTTCCACGTCCACTTTTGTGGTCTTTTATTTATTTTATTTTGTTTCTTTGAGATAAGGTCTCGGCTATGGAGCGCAGGTGGTCTCAGCCTTGCTTATGCTGGAATTAGAAAGGTTCCACCATTCCTGAACTGCTGTTATCCCTCTTTCCCTCCCTCCCTCCTTCCCTCCCTCTGTCCTTTTCTCCCCCCTTTCTTTCCTCCCTCTCTCCCTTTCTCCCTCCCTCCCTCCCTCCCTCCCTCCCTCCCTCCCTCCCTCCCTCCCTCCCTCTGTCCTTTTCTCCCTCCCTCCCTTCCTCCCTCCTTTTCCCTTCCTTTCCTCCTTCCTATGTCCCTTCCTTCTTTCTCCTTTACCTTTTTACTTTTAGAAAACTATGGAGTATTTCAATCATGCAAATGATAGTGTAAGAACACCGATGATGACTTTTACTGTGTTTGCTTGTGTATTTAAAGGTAAGGTATTTGGCCAGGCATATCTCTGAGCTCAGGGTCAGCCTGGTCTACAGAGCAAGTATCAGGACAGCTAGAGCTACACAGAGAAGCTCTGTCTCAAAAACAAAATAAATAACTAAATAAAAAGTAAGGCACTTGACAGTCGCAGCCCTCATCAGATTGCCCTCTGAATCTGAGCACTGGAGCTGGTACTTAGTACACAGTGCACCCAGTGTCAGCAAAGCGCTCTCTGTCTTCTGAACTGTAAATGAATGGCTTCATATAATGTAACCGTCGGCCATTTGCTTTTGGTATTCAGCTGTATGTTAGTGTGTATATGAACAGGTCAGTCCTTCTTTCTCGGCTTTCTGAATGAACGTTGGTCCATTCTCCTCTTGATGGACAGGTTGCTTCCATTTTACCTACACAGGCATACTATACTAGAGGGACGGTCTTGCCACATCCTCTAGGGTGCGCATGTGAACCCTTCTCTAGGCGTTCTTTGTAGGAGTGGGTTGTTGGATGATGTAGCACATGCGTGCATCTTGGCAGAGTGGGAGGTCAGAAACTCCCACCAGCAATGATGGGAATGCCTCTCCCTCCACACCCCAGAGAACCATTTGACTTTCAGACTTTGACAGACATGAAACACGCTCTCTCACTCTCTCTCTCAATTTCTCATTCCTCTCTCTGTATCTCTCTGTCTCTCTGTCTCTGTCTCTGTCTCTCTCTCTCTCTCTCTCTCTCTCTTATTTGAAATTGCATTTCTCTGATTGTCAGTAAGGCCGGCCATCACTCGCTGACCCTTCCCTGCAGGATTTTCTAATCTGTGGTTTCCATCTTCTGCACTCCTGAGCAGAACCAGTCTGGTTATTTTTAAAAGAGATGAATAACTTCAATAGCCCTACAAAGAATAGTTATTTTTCACTCTGAGGTCCTAGGGATCAAACCCAGGGCCTTGTGCTGGCCAGGCAAGAGCTCTATGACTGAGCTCCAGGCTCTGGCTCCCACAATGCCTCCTTCCCTAGTTTGTGGTGGCCTGCGGCTGCAGGACAGCCTTTCTCCAATGCCATCACCTTGTGTCGCCTGCCAGCCTTCCTTCTGTACCCTGCCACTGCCTCACCAGTGACCTTCCTTTTCATTTTGTTTTTTCAAGACAGGGTTTCTCTGTGCAGCCCTGTCTGTCTCGGAACTTACTCTGTAGACCAGGCTGACCTGGAACTCAAGAGATCCACCTGCCTCTGCCTCCCGAGTGCTGGGATTAAAGGGGTGCACCACTGTGCCAGGCTAAGGATCCTTCCTTTAACACATCCCAGAAACAATGGCCAAATCCTCAAAGGCTTGGTGGCTGTTCGGACACTCTTCCTACCAGTGTGTTTTGTTTGTACCAGCTGCTTGGCCCTTTGTGCAGTAAGCGTTGCACATTGGAGCCTTCTGCCCTTTGATGCCTGATCACCGCCTCCCTTCCTAGAGCCAGGATTCCCAACACATAAAGAGTCTCGCTATTTCCCAGGAAAACTCAGACATACCCACTGTATTCTAAGGATGTGAACAGCATTGAGCCTGGGACACCTGTTAACTTTATGCCTCTTTCACTTCTTTTCACAAAGAAAGTAACATCCGCATTTTTGTCATTGTTTACTGCCGCCTGCGCAGAAGGCACTGGATGGCACCGAGTCTCCCCACTGAGGCCAGGGACCCCTAAGGTATGCCCAGCCTCTCAGTTCGTAGGCTTGAAGTTGCACGTCTTAAATGGTGGCATTCCCACCCATTAATGGAACATTTGACGATTAAAAGTTTATTAAAGGCTGGCAAAACGGCTTAGTTGGTAAAGGCACTTGCCACCAAGTCTGATGACCCCAGGATCATGTGCTGGGGGGAGAAAGTCAACTCCAGACCTCCATGCCAGAGACGTGGCAGGAAGGCACACACTCAGTTACATACTACATACATGCATACAGACACACACTCACTCACACAGACATACACACTAAATATGAATGCATTATTATTTTATTATTATTTTTTTTTATTTTTTTATTTTTTTTGTTTTTTCGAGACAGGGTTTCTCTGTGGTTTTGGAGCCTGTCCTGGAACTAGCTCTTGTAGACCAGGCTGGTCTCGAACTCACAGAGATCCGCCTGCCTCTGCCTCCCAAGTGCTGGGATTAAAGGCGTGCACCACCACCGCCCGGCATGAATGCATTTTTAAAAGTTTACTCTACATGTTCATCTATCATTTTTTCATGTATTCTTTTTATTTAAAGAGCTCTATTGGAATATTATTATACGTATATTCACTGCCACCTTGAAGTGCGTGGTTTAATGATGTTCGGTGTCTGGAGTCCCCTCACCACCACAAAGACAGGCTCAGTTCCCTGCGGCCACCACAGTCCTATCCTGCCACAGACACCCTCAGTCTTACACAACTACGAATCTTCCTGTGACTATACATTTGTCCCTCCTGGATATTTCATAAAAATGAAGTCATACCTCTGGTATGTTATGACTGGCTTCTTTCACTTCACACATGTTTTCAAAGCTTATCTTGTCATGTCATGTTCAACGCTTCATTCCTTTTTTAGTGGTCAAATAATATTCCAGTGTATGGATATACCACATTTGTTTATCCACGCATCCTTGGATGTCTATTTGGATTGCCTTTACTTCTTAAACATCTAGACCAGGACTTCTATGAACATTCATGTATATGTTTTTGTTTGAATACCTATTTTATTTATCTTCAATTTTTATTTATTAATTTTGAGATAGGTTTTTAGTATGTGCTCAAATTCGTGTGTACCACCAAACCCTGGTCTAAGTTATTGTTAATTCTTTAGAGTATATACTTACCTAGGAGAGGAATTCCTAGTTCACATAATAATTTGGTGATTAATGCTTTTAGGAGCTTCCAAAACACTTTCTACAGGAATTATAGCGTCCATTGCCTTTCTGTGCTGTGAATTTGTCTCTTCTGGACATTTCATATGAACCTACAGAAGCAAGGGAGAGTGTTCTAGGCTCCTCAGGATCTCATCAGCATTTATTTTCTGTTACAAAATATTGGGTGTTGGGCGGGGGGCAAGAGATGACAGTGGGGTAGTGGAGGAATAAACATTATTACAGCCATCACAGAGGGTGCACAAGGGTGCCTTGTTATGGTTTTGAGTTACATCTCTCCAATGACTAAGATGTTGACGTTTTGAAAATGGCCCACTGGGCATTTATGTACCTTCTTTAAAGATATGTTTATTTGCTGGGCGCACACCTTTAATCCCAGCGTTTGGGAGGCAGAGGCAGGCGGATCTCTGTGAGTTCGAGGCCAGCCTGGTCTACAAGAGCTAGTTCCAGGACAGGCTCCCAGCCACAAAAAAGATATGTCTATTCAAGTCTCCTCTCCTTATTTTTTTGTTTGTTTTTTGAGATGTGGTTTCTCTGTGTAGCTTTGGAGCTTTCCCTGGAACTCAGACTGGCCTCAAACTCACAGAGATCTGCCTGCCTCTGCTTCCCGAGTGCTGGGATTAAAGGCTTGCCCCAGCACTGCCTGGCTTCTCCTCCCCTTCTTTTAATTGGGTTGTTTAACTTTTGAGGGATGAGTTGCTTGTATTCTTTAAATTAATGTTTTATCAGCGTAAATTATATGCAGGTTGCTGAGCTCTGGTGCTGGGGAGGAGAACTGCACAGGTGAACCAGCTAAGATTCCTGGCCGCCGTCGTCCTCCCTCTGAGAGTCAGTGCAGAGCCGGAGGGAGGACTCCCAGCTAATCCTGGGGCCCTGTGGAGGGGGCAAAAGCTGAGTGGAATGAACTTGGAAGCCACGGTTGGAGTTGGGGAAATGGTAAGAATGCCTGGCCGGAGTCCAGGGATCCCTGGGGAGGTCCTGAGTGTAGAACGCCAAGCGTGGAGGTGGAAGGAGGCATGGGAGTGGGAGTGGAAAATGAGGGGAGATAATATAATTAAAAACTGGCGGGGTTGGGCTGGGGAGGTGGCTCGGTTGCTAAGGTGCTTGCTATGGAAGCAGAAGGACTTGGACCAAGTCTGGTAGCAAATGCTTGTAGCCCTGCTGTGAAGGAGGTAGAGTTGTGCACATCCCTGGGGCCTGCTGCCCAGCTGGCCTAGCCAAATAAAGTGAGCCCCAGGTCTGCCTAGCCAAATAAAGTGAGCCCCAGGTCTGCCTAGCCAAATAAAGTGAGCCCCAGGTCCGTGAGAGGTCTCCGGAACAGCTTCTGAAGAACAACACCCAACACCTGGATGACCTGGCCTCCACAACTACAAGCACACACACATATATGCACCTGTACACACTAACATGCACCTCTCCCACAGGAGCATGAGCACGCATGTGCACGCACACACACACAGTTGACAAGGTAGGCTAGGCATGTTGCTCCATTGTAGAACACTTGCCTTGCATGTTTAACCTCTGGCACTATAAAAAAAAAATAAAATGAAACTAAAGTAAACATTAAAATGTACAAGGTAAAGGCATAATGTAAAAACCATAGGGAGTTCAGCAGCAACCGTGGACTCCCAAACTCTTGCCGGAACAACTGCACCCTTGTATATTCCCAGAAGCAACGTGCAGGGATGTCCCCCACAAAGGCAGTGAGAGGCCATAGAAGCAGCAAGCACAAAATGTTCTGCTTTGTGCCTGGGCTCGTAGGAGTTGCTGAGAATAGATCCCAGGCTGTCCTGGCTCCCACCGGAGACCATCGGCACCAAATTCCAGAGTGGGAAGGGGGTCTGTGACTATGTGTGGCCTCGATCCCTGCTCTCGGTCTGGCTGTTCGGGAGTCACGTTGGACTCTGCAGGCTGTTCTCCAAGCTCTCGGGCGCCTGCCAGTATCCCAGCCTGTAGCTTCCCATCATACCTCAGGCCATCCGCTAAGGAGGGGAAAATCAGAAGAATTTTGGAGAGTAATTCTCCATTTCCATTGGCCAGAGGTCAGCCAGATCATTCCTATTGGGAAGCACCTTCTTAAGCATGAGGACACGGATGTGCTCTTGTCATCCTTGGTGCCTGAGTGGCATTGGCTTAAGAGCTTTGTGCTTGTTCTGTGGTTTCTTCCTTTCTTGTCATACACAGGCGAGGGTGACATTAACTTTGGAGAACGCGAACTGTGACTACTTGAATGTCCTAAACAAGCCAGGCCAGTCTAGAATTTTACACATATCTGTGGCTATATCCACAAGAACTTAAAGTCACTTTGTGGCGGCCAAGTACAGTGGTGGCTGTCTATAGTTTTTGTTGAGGCAGAAGGATCACATGACAATGGAGTGCGGGGAGGGGGGGCATCCTAGGCAACATACAGATCCTGGTCTCTTAAAATAAAACGCTATTTTGGCAAGAAGAGCGACGCTAGAACATGCACTTAATATGCACAAGGCCCTGTATTCGATCCCTATGAACCTAAATAAAAGCCAGTTGTAATAAAAGTTCATTTACTATCATAACAATTTAAAATACATGTCACTATGGAATCAATGTCCAGTCATTCTCCATCGTCCACACTGGAGCAATGTGCCTATTCTATCGCCTCCCACTCTCTCTCTGCCTCTCTTCTCTTCTCACCCCTTCTCTCCGTCCCCCCCTTCCCACTTCCATTCCCCCTCCATAACTCAATAAATCAACTTGATACCCAAACTCTCTCTGCATGGTCTGTCTGTCTCTTACCCGCTGTGGTCTCCCGCTTGCTAGGGCTGGTCCCGCTAAGGCCTCAGGTGACCTGCCACTGCCCCTGTGGGACTGGTCCCCCACCATGTCTTTATAAATGATAATGTTGGTGCGAGACTCGACCAGGCTCTCTCCATGCTCCCTCCCACAAGCAGGTGGGCCAGCTGAGGACACGTGGGGACCCTGGACTCAGACGACTTTCCAACATTCTGTGCCTGCGCCATGGCTGCAATGGTAAGGTTCCCTTCTCCAAGTCGGCTTTCGCTCACACTCACCTCTGGTTCCCCACGGCTAAAGATTGAGCTTTGGCACCGCCACTGCTGCCACCGAAGTTCGGACTTTTTGTCCTTTTTTTCCCGACCACTCGGAAGCGGTCTTGTCTCCACTGATCAGACTTTTGTCCTCTTGGGCAGCTCGGAGCGATCCTTTCCGGCCCCCAGTTCCTGCATCGACAGGTCTCGAATTGGCTTGGCCTAGCTCTCAACCGCTTGCCTTTGGGTTTTCGCCTTTCTCACATTCTTAATTGTGGGAAACAAACGCTCAAAAACTCTCCCTCCAACCTCCCCCTGGTGTGTCTTCTACAGACCCTAAACCTTCTGCCTTACTTAGAGATCCTAACCTTATCCACAACCTCAAGGGGAGCTTTCTAATTTCTACCAGTAAACAGGACTGCCTTGTCCTGCCGGCATCTCACGCTGTCCACTTTTCCTTTCTCTGGGCAGCCCCCTCCCCACTGCCTCTAAATGCTCTTTTTCTTGATCGTATTCCTTTTTCGCTCCTGTTCCTTCTAGTCTATCTCCGCCACTGTTAGGGCTGGCCCCGCAGAAACCGGTGAGACAGCTGTTTCCAGTTCCCCGCTCCCCCACCCAGCTGCAGCTGGGAGACTGTGGCGGCTCACCTTGCTGAATAATTTTCCTGTTTACTTCATGTATGAAAGAATATGTTAATGGTGTGGCCACACGGATGTAATTCTGTTTTAAATTTATGTTCTACGTGGCCTCTGTGTCTCACTTGTTATATTTATCTGTTTAAAATTCCTGCTGCAGCTCTGAAAACGTGGCTTCTCTATACAACACGCGACTCCATTTTGACTAATGGCAGTTCAGGTGACCTACCATCTTCACTAAGGGCAGGTTAGGTAACCAAGTCGCCATCTTTACTGAGGTATCCCTTTCCTAGTCTTGCAGTTTACTTACATTTTTGTCTCTAAATTCCTCTTACTGACTCTGTTATATGTGTGTTTTGTGTAGTGTGGCATTCTTTTGGTAGGGCCCACCAATGCATCCACTTCGCCCAACTCATGTTTAATATGTGTGTGTGCATGCATGTGACTTGTGTTAACTATGTATAAACATGTTAGCTTTAACTCTGTGTGTATATGTGTATAAAACTTAAATTCAACTGGGTGTAAATATACATATATTTACTGTTAAATGTTATAATTGTCTGTTCATCCTATCTCATTCCAGACTAAGAAAACAATAAGTCTGATGTTTTTAAATTGGTATGTACTCTTAAATTTCTTTCTTTCTTTCTTTCTTTCTTTCTTTCTTTCTTTCTTTCTTTCATTTATTTATTTATTTTTGGTTTTTCAAGACAGGGTTTCTCTATTGCTTTGGAGCCTGTTCTGGAAATCGTTCTGTAGACCAGGCTGGCCTCGAACTCACAGAGATCCGCCTGTCTCTGCCTCCCAAGTGCTGGGATTAAAGGCGTGTGCCACCACCGCCCAGTAACTCTTAAATTTCTTACAAAAATACTGTATATATAATCCAACCCTACTTTAAAATATATTAAGCTGTTCTCCACTATTGTCAGTTCTACTGTTAAGCTTCTATTGCAAGCAGTTTTTTTCTTCTTTGTCTTCCACAAATATAAATCTTACCTGTTAAAAACCTGAACAGTCAAGCTTGAACCCAACTCTCCAGGCAGATTCTATACTGCAGTTATACCTGATAAACAGCCCTCAACTGCTCAGAGATCTGGGGAATGTGGCATTTAAATATCTAGTTATTAAAAGACTTTTCATAACAAAAAGAGGCAGGTTGACTCCTGGCAGCAGCGCTCTGTTTTCTCAAAAGAAGACAGAAGACAGATGGGCACAGAATGATGTCCATCTGCAATTTGCTACATCAACTGCCAAGTGCTGACCACCGGGCAGAACTGCCTTTCATCTAAACTGAAGATCTCCAGACAGTGGACAGAATCAGTGGAATAGACAACCTAGCTGCTCAGGTCAAGGTAGGCTTGTCTTCCTACAGGTTTCTAACCCACAGGATCTTCTAAAGCCTGGCAGGCCCCGCGCTAAACAGCAGAAGGCAAATATGACCCTCAACAACCATGGAGGACCCTGAGGAGTGGCCCTAGGTAGACAACCGAGTAAGTTCTCTGTCGTTTTATAATCAATAACTCAAGTAAAATTTTATCCTTCTCAAAGATCTCTGATGCAGTTTGACAGCTGAGAGGTTTTGTTAGTTTAAAAGGACAACCTCACCAAACAAATTTCAGTATAACTTCTTAACATGGTCTAAATAAAGGGTGTTTTAAGATATACAAATGTGGGGGCTGGAGAGATGGCTCAGTGATTAAGTCCTAGCACCCACATAGCAGCTAACAACTGCCCGTAACTCCAAGATCTGACACCCACATAAACATACATGCAGGCAAACCACTAATGTACATAAAATAAGAATAAATAAAATTTAAAAAAGATATACAGATGCAAGTTATTAAGGTATGTGCCTACAACTTATAAAAGTATGAGGACAAATACAAGATATCAAATTTCTCTCTCATGCTGCCTTTCATAGCCTTAAAGATACTTCTCATTGTGCAAAAACATCTGTCACAGCCATTTTGACATAAATATGCTGCTGTTTATACAATGTATATGTCTAAAACTTATTTTTTCACCAACTCAAAAAATTCATGTGAGTTCCAGGGAGCCAAATTGAAGGATCCACCTTAAACATGTCAGATACACTCCCTCTCTATTCCCTGGTCCTAAATTACTTTTTCTTCCTAAACTTAACTTTGTCCTCTGCTCTGCCAACACCTTGCCAGGTCCAAGAGTCACAGGACAGTTCCATACCACAAGCCCTGGACAGGAGTAAAAAGACCAGCTACCCCAGGATGTGACCAGCACCCAGCTTTCTCAGCCCCCCACCTCGAGAAAGATTTCGATGCTCACAAAGAAGCAGGAAGCAGTCTTGAGAATTTGCCGTCCCAATTCCTTTAACCTGCTGTGCCTAACTCCCCATCTTTTTCTTATGAGGAAAAGATGGGAATGTTGTGATCTGCTGACCTGGTCTGGTACCTGGGTATCCTGTTTCTTTAAGAGACAAACCCCACCCACTCCCAACCTCCCCCTTTGATCTCCTGCTTCCTCTCCAGCCTTCTCTCCTTCTCTCTCTCTCTCTCTCTCTCTCTCTCTCTCTCTCTCTCTCTGTGTGTGTGTGTGTGTTCCCTCTTCTGAAGAGGTAACTACTGCCTCTCTCCCACCCCTGCTTCTCTCTTCCCCTCCTTCTCCCTTTCCTTCTTCCCTTTCTCCTCCATAACCCATTAAATAACTCTATACTCGGACCCAGCAATACCACTCTTGGGAATATACCCAAGAGATGCCCTATCATACAACAAAAGTATATGCTCAATTATGTTCATAGCAGCATTGTTTGTAATAGCCAGAGCCTGGAAACAACGTAGATGCCCTTCAATGGAAGAATGGATGAAGAAAGTATGGAATATATACATATTAGAGTACTACTCAGCAGTAAAAAACAATGACTTCTTGAATTTTGCATGCAAATGGACGGAAATGGAAAACACTATCCTGAGTGAGGTAAGCCAAACCCCAAAAGAGGAACACGGGATGTACTCACTCATAATTGGTTTCTAGCCACAAATAAAGGACATTGAGCCTATAATTCGTGATCCTAGAGAAGCTAAATAAGAAGGTGAACCCCCCCCAAAAAAACATATAGTCATCCTCCTGGATATTAACCTTCATCAGGTGATGAAAGGAGACAGAGACCCACATTGGAGCACTGGACTGAAATCCCAAGGTCCAAATCAGGAGCAGAAGGAGAGAGAGCACGAGCAAGGAACTCAGGACCGCGAGGAGTGCACCCACACACTGAGACAATGGGGATGATCTATCGGGAACTCACCAAGGGCAGCTGGACTGGGTCTGAAAAAGCATGGGATAAAACTGGATTCACTGAACATAACGGACAGTGAGGACTGCTGAGAAGTCAAGAACAATGGCACTGGGTTTTGATCCTACTGCACGTACTGGCTTTGTGAGAGCCTAGGTAGTTTGGATGCTCACCTTACTAGACCTGGAAGGAGGTGGGAGATCCTTGGACTTCCCACAGGGCAGGGAACCCTGACTGCTCTTCGGGCTGATGAGGGAAGGGGACTTGATTGGGTGGAGGGGGAGGGAAATGGGAGGCGGTGGCGGGGAGGAGGCAGAAATCTTTAATAAATAAATAAATAAATAAATTAATTAATTAATTAATTTAATTTAATTAAAAAAAAATAACTCTCTACCCAAACTCTCTCTGCATGGCGTAGCTATCTGTCTGTCTTTCACCCACCGTGGTCTCTCACCCACCAAGGCCTTGAGTGGCCCACCACTGCCCCTCGGTCCCCCATATATTTATAGATGATAACACAGACTGGTCTTGATCTCAAGCCTTCTGCCGATATTCCCCAGATACTGGGATTATAGGCA
Source organism: Chionomys nivalis (assembly GCF_950005125.1). Lineage (NCBI taxonomy): Eukaryota > Metazoa > Chordata > Mammalia > Rodentia > Cricetidae > Chionomys > Chionomys nivalis. The sequence continues at coordinate 52,940,867 of NC_080101.1, read as the reverse complement.
TACACCACCATGCCCGGCTCATTCATAAGTTTTAAAGGGCTAGCTTGGCTTGCCTTCCGTTCTAGTCTTCTCCGTAGCTATTTTAAGACTGGGGTTCATTTGAGGCGAGGTGGAAATGTACACCACTACTACATCTTTTTTTTTTTTTTAAGATTTATTACACATACAATGTTCTGTCTGCATGTATGTCTGCAGGCCAGAAGAGGGCACAGATCTCATCTTAGATGGTGTGAGCCACCATGTGGTTGCTGGGAATTGAACTCAGGACCTCTGGAAGAGTAGTCAGTGCTTTTAACCTCTGAGCCATCTTTCCAGTCCCTTCCTCCTCTCCTCTTCCCGTTCCTCCTCCTCCCCTTCCCCCTTCCTTCCCCTTCTTCTCTTTCTTCTCCTTCCCTGCTCCTCTCTCTTATTTTCTGACCTCCCAAGAGCGGAACTTTGGAGGCGTGAGACAAGCTAGAAGCACTAAGGCTGATTGCACAGCCTCTGCAGATCTACCTGGGTCTGCAAACCTATGCAGACAGCCGACAAAGAGCACTTGGTGGGCTGAGAGTCAGCTCCTGCTCCGAACCTGGTCCTCTCCTTTTCAGCTGACATCTCAACCTATCTCCAAAGTCGCGTAGTGTCCCCGTCAGTCCATAAAATACCTCTTCCTTTCTGTGATAAGTTATTTCAAACTGACACTCCCTTGTGAAGGATAAACAGAAAGATCTCAACCAGACGAACTTCTTACTCTATGGCTCACTGAAATAAACCATCTGAGGCAGCAATGGAAAGTTCCCAAAAGTTCTGTCCTAGGGTGTTGCAGTCCCTGCTCTCCTGAGTCCTCTTGAGTTCCCTGCTGTGCATGCTACAGGTAAGGAACTGGTTCCTGGGTTTTCAGCTGGCCCGGGGAAGGACCCCAGGGACAGGATCCAGGCGGTGGAGCACAGGAAGTTGAACAGCTGGAGGAACTGTGGTTAGGGAATCTCCCCTGGGCGGCAGCCGCGCTGCATCCAGCCCCGTCCATGACAGCCATATTCATTTCTTCACTCCCTGGCCACGTTGTGTATTTCCTGGCTCTCAGGCCTTCAAGAATGTGAGGGCAGTGACTTGGGCTCCAGAGCCCTCAGGAGGAAAACACCTCAGGTGCAGTTCCAGGGGTTTTCCAAGCCCCCCAACATCCTGCCTTGCAGCTCAGAAAACCTGACAATGCCCAGCCGGCTCTGAAGGCAGAGAGCACAGGGAGGAAGTGAAGTAGCAGGCTGTAGACACCAGGCTTTCATTCCTTCTTTCCTTAGAGACAAGCTCTTCATTGTCATTTCCAGCCAAGTGGTTTTATAGGTTCCTCTCCGCCTGCCTTGGTGGCTGCCCCTTTAAAATCCTGCCTAATTCTGTTTGCTTCTCTGAAATGCCTGGTGGTGTGAGGGCTTGGGAAGGCTCTTGCTGTTAGATCCGACTGCCCTTGGCAGGACTTTGCCAATTTCTCTGGCTTTCTCTAACTCTGCACCCAGGAGAGATGGTAAGAGTCAAGGTCCCCAAAGCCTGTATTGCTTTCTTCTAGCAGCTCCTTGACAGCGACCGAGCTGGTGAAAACAAGTACATGCGTATGCGGTGTGGGAAGTCCCTTTAAGGCAGATGTTGACATGATCCTATTTCTAGATCATTGACTATAGGTATCTGAAGAGTGCAGGGGAGCCCAGGTCAACATTTATTGAACATCTACTGTGAATTTGGATCTGTGCAGTGTTAGGTCCAAGCCCCCTGAGAGAAAGAAGAGAGGTCATGTCTTTGGGTGTACAGTGATTAATCCCAGCACAACAGCTAGAGTATAATAAAACATATTTGGACAAGTGCACCATGTAGTGTGTGCATACACCCATACATAAAATATTAAATGCCACCCAAAACATATCAGAAGTTTGTCTTTAGTTCCCAGCTCCTAAACTCAGAGATTCTAAGGAGGTAGGGGTTTCTCTTTGAATGCTTAAGGCGCCTCTTTCAATCACGTCTGAGTGATGCTAATGGAGGCTGGGTGCTAATGGAGGCTGAGTTTCAAGTTCTCTGTCAGAGGATGAAAGGAATTTTAATCACTGCTCTACACTGGGGAGGGGAAAATGGAATCCATCCTGCAGTGGCTAATGGTTGGATTAACCACACCTCCATAGCAAGAGCCTGGATCAAATATCTTTACCTATTCTTTCTATCTATCTATCTATCTATCTATCTATCTATCTATCTATCTATCATCATCATCATCTAACCTTATCTAATCTATCAGTTATCTACCATCTATCTAATCTATCTACCTATCATCTATATCTATCTAATCTATCTACCTATCATCTATATCTATCTATCTATCTATCTATCTATCTATCTATCTATCTATCTTCTATCTTCTATCTATCTATGTATGTATCTATGTATCTGTCTATCTATCTATCTATGTATGTATCTATCTATCATCATCATCTAACCCTTATCGATAGATTAGATATAATCTGTTATCTACCATCTATTTAATCTATCTACCTATCATCTATATCTATCTATCTATCTATCTATCTATCTATCTATCTATCTATCTTTCTATCTACCTATTATCTATCTATCTATCTATCTATCTATCTATCTATCTATCTATCATCTATCTATTTGATACAGAGTACTTATGTAGCATTGGTTATCCTGGAACTCACCCTGTAGACCAGGCTGGCCTCAAACTCAGAGAGATCTACCTGCCTCTGCCTCCTGAGCGCTAAGGAGAAAACAAGTGTATCTTTCCACCTACCTGTACAAAACAAAAACAAAACAAAACCTCTTGAACTGCTCTCCGGGTGTGCTGTTGAAGGCATGAAGTCCTAGCACTCTGGAGGTAAAGGCCTGAGGAGCAGAAGTTCTGGGCCAGCATTGGCTATATAGTAAGTTCCAGGCCAGCTTTAGCCTACAAGAGTAACACTACTATGCCTGTCTCAAAACAAGACAAGGCAACACAGAACAGAACAAATGAAAACCAATAACCAAAGGAAACTCCTTGAACTATAAGGCTGAGAGTTCTAGGTTGTTGAACACACTGGGTTCCTGGGGAAAGTCTGGACCAAGACGCCTTCCCACACCCCAGGTGCCCCTTCCCACACCCCTTACCCTGCATACTGTCTAGCTCACTGTTCATCTTCACTATCCCCCAACAAACCAGAACTACTACAGTGTTTTCCTGAGTTCTGTGCCATTTTAGGGAATTAGTGGTCCTGAGTGGAGTGATGGGTGCTCCTGAATGTGTAATCAGCAAGGTGAGAAGCCTGGCGACCCCCTTTGCGGCTGGCATCTGAAATGGGGGCAGTGTTGTGGAATTGTACCACTTACTGTCGCATCTGTGCTCATTCTGGGGCAGTGTCAGAAACTGGACTGAACTGCGCGGCACCAGACAATATCAGAGAACAGGCACATGCCATTGGAAACGAAGCAATGGTAGAACGGGCTGGGGTGTGACTACTCCCCCTGCCCCTTCCGCCTGCTGTCAAGGTGAACATGCGCAGCCTAACTCAATCTATTGAAAGAAGTCCCAGTATTCAGGAGGCAGAGGCAGGCGATCTCTGTGAATGTGAGGTCAGCCTGGTATTCATAGTAAGACCCTGTCTCAAAAAAAGAAAAAAATAAAGCTGGGCGGTGGTGGCGCACGCCTTTAATCCCAGCACTTGGGAGGGAGAGGCAGGCAAATCTCTGTGAGTTCGAGGCCGGCCTGGTCCACAAGAGCTAGTTCCAGGACAGCCAGGACTACACAGAGAAACCCTGTCTCAATAGATGGATGGATGGATGGATGGATGGATGGATGGATTGATTGATGAAGAGGTGGAGAGGTAGATAGACAGAAAAAGTACAAGGTGTGGGAGGCACCATTCGAATCCATTCTTCTCACCGTCCCCTACCCTCAGCACTCTCTTGACAGAAGGCCTCTATTTTTCCAGTTTGTACACGAAGGAACTGAGATAATGCTAAGACAGAGGCCCATCTGATGAGGGACAGGCAAAGCAGGATTTGAGTGCAAACTGACAGCAGACACTGAGGTTACTGAGTCTGCAGGAAAAGCATTTCAATCTGAGAGGAGTCAGGCAGGGGTTAGCTCAATGACAGAGCACCTGCCTCCACACACAATGTCCTCACTTCCATTCCCAGACTGTAAAACTGAAATAACAGCGATCTAGTCTTACAATTCTGGAGGCTGGCCACCTGAATCAACATTTTAGCAGGGGTGGCTCTTTATGCTCAGGGAGAATCCTCTATACCCTTCTCCTAGCCCCTGGTACTTGGTATAAATCCTTGGTGTTCCTAGCTTTGTGTCACTGCCTCTGCCTGTCTGTCTACACTCCTACCCCTTCCTCTCTATCTTCTTTTGAGATAGGGTCTCATCTATCCTAGGATGGCCTTGAACTCACTATGTAACAGAGGTTGGTCTTGAATTTCTGATCTTCCTGCTTCCACCTGAGATTACAGGCGTATGCATGTCTTAAATAAGACATGGTACCCATGGCTTTCAATAAGATGGTACCCATGGCTTTCATATATACTAGGCAAGAACTCTACCCATTGGGTTACACTCCTCACCCTCCAAGTGTCTTTTGCTAAGGACACCAATGACTGAATTTAGGGCCACTCTGATCCAACATGATCTCATCTTGGCTCCACCTGCAGAAATCCTATTTCCACATCTGGGGACATTTCCAGGACTTCATTGCATCTTCCTGGAGGACATGCTTCAGTCTGTTTTTGCACAACAACTCTACAAGGTGCTGTGCTGCTGACACATATAATGCATCCATGTTGGGTCTAGGATGATCACCTGTCTAGCAGGCACCTGAATCACTCAGGCTCTGGATGAGATGGGCTGGCTGAAGACAGGGCAGGCTTGAGTCTGTGTGTGGGGGAGGAGCGGGGGGGCACTGGGGTGAAGGAGCTAGGTTTCTGGCTCTTCTCTGGAGGGGAGGGGAGGCCTGCAGTGGGGTCTAGGTGGACCACACAGGATGTATGGGCAAGGGAAGGGGCATTTTTCTTGGCTGCTAGGCATACGCATCTCTCCCTGCAGCGTGGTTTCAATCACCCTGACAGCAAAACCTCAAGCTTCAAATCTGGCCCGAGGAAGCTTTGTTTTTCTTGCTAATCAAGACTCTTGCGTTTGGCTCATGGTGACACAGATTTCAGCAGCCACGGCTAAAAAGGTTTGTAGGAGCTCCTCGAAGGCATCAGGTTAAGCTCTCTATGGGAACGGAGCAAGGTAATGAGAACTAATCCCTGGGAAGCAGGACTTGCTGGGAAGAGGGGCCAAGTGTCCTTCAGCATCCTCTGAGACAGATCATGAAATGTTTGATACTCTGCCATCCCTAAGTAACTGTAAACCCAGGAAGAGTGGAGAGTAGGTACGAGCTGAACTGGGGCCTCAAACTCCCGGCCTTGGCATTCTGAATCTGGGCAGGCGCACATCTGGATCTGGGTCCTGCCTTGGGCAGGTCTTGGCTCCCAATGACGATGATGCTTCAGGGACCAGAGAGGAGCTGGCTGCTGAGCCGACTGATAGAAGCTGCTCCTGTTTCAAGTCTTGTCACAGAGAGAGAATGCACCGAAACCACCATGTATCCACTTGGTGACTCTCAAAACGTATTTTGTTTCCCCTCAGGGTTCTCATGAAACACTGCCTGCACATTTAAGCAGTTCCTGCTTCTGTAGCCAAGCAAGCAAAACTGCCAGAGAGCAACAGCTTCCAGGCTTCACTTAGCAAGAAAATTTCCTTTGGTGTTTTAACAATGGATTCGGTTACTGGAAACCCAAGCAGAAGGTTAAGGACCCCATGTGCAATCTGCTAACACTGTTCTTCACCTTGTGGGCCCCTGCCGCAGGGCTGGCCACACACACTCTTTTTCTTGGGACAAACTGAGGTTTCTGAAGTGTGACTCAGGCTAGAGAAAGGATCTAGGCAGGAGGACAAGGTTTCTAATTGGGTTTCACCTTGGGAGAGGAAGTTTCAGACTTCAATCTGGCAGCTTTTGTGACCGGCTGCCAAGTTGGGTCCCTAGATCTCTTCTTATTCACTCACCTCCCCCACCTGGATTTGCCTGCTTTATAGCTTCTGTGTGACTCCAAAGCCCAGCACCAAACGTCTTCCTAAGGGCAGGGACCCGTGTCCAGCTCTAAGTCAATGATGATCACCCTGCATCCCAAACATACCCACCACCCAGTACTGGGGTGTGCACTCAGAGCCTATACCTGCCAAGACAAGGCTCTGCCAATGAGTCACCTACTCAACCATTTTCTGAGACGTGACCCCACTAAGCTGCACAGGATGGCCTTGAACTCGCTCTGTGTGTAACACAGGTGGTCTAGAACTTTTTGCTTCTCCTGCTCCCAATATAAGGCTTACACTGCTAGGCATGCCCCAAAATGTAACATCTCTACAGCTGTGTGGAGCCTGCTCTTTCTTTTTCTTTCTTTTTTTTTTTTTTTTTTTTTTGATTTTTCGAGACAGGGTTTCTCTGTGGTTTTGGAGCCTGTCCTGGAACTAGCTCTTGTAGACCAGGCTGGTCTCGAACTCACAGAGATCCGCCTGCCTCTGCCTCCCAAGTGCTGGAATTAAAGGCATGCGCCACCACCACCCGGCGAGCCTGCTCTTTCCTTGTGGGTACCATGTTGCTCTTCAGTGCCGAGAGCCGCCAAGTGAAATCAGTGCAGTTCAGCCCCAGATCTCTGTTCTCACTGCTCCCTGACTTCCAGCCTTTCCCCATCAGCCTGGTTACTGTAGTGTCTGCCCAGTGTCTTCTCACTTCTGGCGTCTCAGGAATCCGCAGAAGCCTGGTGGATTCCATCAGTTTGAGTATTTCACTTTCTTCCCATATCAAAAGGAGCTGGTTCCCATCCAGAATGATGGCTATTCTCAAGATGGAATCTTCTTAGACTTTTTTTTTCTATGTTCTGTTTTTAGCCACAATGAATAGAATATGTTAACTTCTGGGGCTTCCCTGGAACGTTACCAAGCCTGTGTCAGCTGCCACTTCTCCCCTCCCCCCTTTACTGAGACCTCACTGCAGTCTGAGGCTTCATGCATGCCACGTGTAAACAAAGGTACCAGCATTGAAATTAACTTGACTGAGTCCCTGGTGCAGATGCCTTATGTACATGTTATGTATGAATACACACGCTCTCTGTGCTCCCTGGCCTAGACCTGGCCATTTCTGGCCCTTACAGCTTTGGTATTCCCCACTCATCTTTGTAAGTAGGTGCAGGGTGGGAGATACATTTGGCATAAGAAGGGCTTACCTGCTCCCCTAATCCTTACCTATTTTAGATTTTGTTGGAAGCAAAACAAATCCCTATGATGGAGGACAGCGTCAAGTTAATTTCTGCTAGCTGAAAAAGAGACTTCACAGCAGGTGGTGGTGCACACCCTTAACCCCAGCAGAGGCAGGCAGAGCTCTGAGTTTGGGGCCAGCCTGGTTTACAGAGTGAGTTCCAGGACAGCCAGGACTACACAAAGAAACCCTGTCTTGAAAAACAAGAAAGGAAGGAAGGAAGGAAGGAAGGAAGGAAGGAAGGAAGGAAGGAAGGAAGGAAGGAAGGAAGGAAGGAAGGAAAAGAAAAAGAAAAAGGCGTTTCACTTTTTTAACTTGGGAAAAATGAGAAAGGTACAACCTTTCAAGGAAACAGGGTACTACACACACACACACACACACACACACACACACACGGGGCGGGGGGGTGCTGGCTTTATGTAGTTCAATCCTCTCAAGCTACACTAATCTTATGTGACAGAGCAGCAGACCTAGTAGATCAAGGGGGTGACAATAATTGGGATTCATCTTTGTCAGCTTTGAAACTTGATTTCTGAGTCCTACTCATGATAATCCTTAAACTAGTTGAGAAGTTACAGAAGACAAGGCCAGTGCTGGCTAGAAACGTGAACCGGCCAGACGACAGTAAAGGGAACTCAAGAGTCAGCGTTACTGTGGGGAGGGGGAGCAAGGGGACCGACCTGGTACAGATGAAATAGCCTTGTGAACACAGAAGGGCGCAAGAGCAGAGAGTCCGTGTTGAGGAAGAAGAGCACAGGCGTACAATCCACACCAGCCATTGCTTGCACACGTGTTAGGTGAAGACACCGGCATGCATGGGTTTGTGGCTCTCAACCTGCCATCAACAGTATCCCTTCCAGACCGGGTCAGTCATGGGAAGGACAGGTGGAGAATTAAGTCAGCCCAGGAGTAATTACACTGGGAAGGGACACGGAAATGAAGGTAAAGTTATATGAATTAGGTTTATTAAACTTGGAGATGGACCACTCTATAAGGGGAAAGCAAAGAGAACTAGGAATAGATATCAGCCCGTGAGAACAAAATTAAATGTGACAAGGGTTTTCCTTGGCTTTAAGGCTGATCAACAAGCTATTAATCAGCAGAAATTCCCCAGGATGGTTTTGTATACCCTGAAAACAGCCACCGCGCCCCAACACTGTGGGAAGACTACTTCAAAGGGCTTATGAAGCCCATAATCCAAAATTAAGCAGCAGCTGGTCAATTTACTGTCACAATGCCTCCAGGCAGAGCTGGCTGTCATTCCTAAAGAGAAGTCTGGCCTGGGGTGGTGGTGTACGCCTTTAATCCCAGCAGAGGTAGACGACCTATGTGTGAGTTCCAGGACTGCCAGGTCGGGCTGCACAGAGAAACGCTATCTCGAATAGAGAGAGACCTGTCCAGAAGGTGGGCCCTGAACAGTGAGACACCCACACTAACACAGGCAGTAGGTTTCCTTCTCCCATTTGTAAGCAAGCTCTTAACGAAGTACCTGCTCCAGGCAGACGGTGACACTGGGGTTGGAGCACCCACCTAAGTGTGACCCCCTTCAAACGTTCTTCTCCACGTAACTCAGGATAGGAGGGAAAAACCCCACACCGCTTTCCTTTATAATGTGGTCGACAGCTAATAAGTACACAGCCAGTCATGTAAGTATTTAATTAGTCCTTTAGAAAACTTCTCGATTAGTAAAGGTAGGCTTATTTTGACAGCCTTAAACATTGGTCACTGTTTAAACAAGACACCCTAAAACAAACAAAAGCAATCGCAGAATAGTTCATAGTCATTTACAAGAGGATGGTGCACACGTGGACACAGAGGTAGAGATTCACTTTTACAATGTTTCACTAATGCACAGATACCAAATTCAAGGCACGAAATAGCTTGCTTTACAAAAAATACTGTAAAAATGTCATTTGCTGTCCTACAATGTGAATCGGCCTTTCAAAGGAACTGTAATACAATGGGATCCACAGCCCTCCACAGCACTCCACACGAGATCTGCTCCCCGCACTAATCAGAGTTGGCACAAACATGGGGACTTTTTAATGCAGAAACTCCCATTTTCTGAAACCACCCTTGTAGAGGTCCCCCTCCCCCAAACGCGACTCCACAGCTCCCTGAGGAAAGGGCCCTTTATGCAGCGAAATTCACAGGTAGAAAATGGACAATCGTTTCAATGAACCAGGTCTCTAAACAGTCAATTTAGTATTTCAGAGATCGAATTTAAAACTCACCTAATATCTTAGTTATCGTAAGTGTGAGAGAGACCCTCTGGCCTTCGCTGTGACGTTCAGACTGCACTGATCTCAAACTGACATCAAAAATTCCTCTTAACAAGAGCTAAACCCACAGACACCATGAGAAGCCACCCACCCTTGCATGAGTAGAACCCAGAACACACAACAAAACGAGGCAGTGCCAGTCCTTGAACGCACAAGGGTGCCAGCTGGCTAGACTTTCACAATGATGAATGAAGGAATGAATGGATTCTGTGGGAATTCAGAAGGACCATACACAGGAAACACACTGTAGTCATCATTTCTAGACTTCCTTGTTCATTACAAAAATAATGATGTCACACAGTGCTTGTCTAAATACTGGACTCATTTTTGGGGCCCTGTCTAAAAAAGGCCCCATTGGCAAAAACCCAAGCTCACATTTTTCCAGCACTCTAGTCAGTTAATTTACATTTTATTATTTTTTAAAAAGTTGATTAGAAAAAAAAAAGTTGACACGGGGTTAGAATCCAGAGACCGTCAGCACTGCTGATGTGCACAGACCGGACCATCCTGGCACTCCGTACAAAGCAGTCTTAGATTCCATTTTTTGCTTCATTATTGTTTGTGGCTTGTTTCCTTTGCGCGATGAAGGGGTACATACACTTGTCAGCTCCTAGAAATCGGTACATGCACACGACTGCTTCGAAAGGAAGGATGCTGTAAAGGAAAGGCACAGTGAGCAAACGGGGGGCCGTGGTCCCCTCGGCTGGGGCGGTGGGATGGGGCGGGGACAGTTACCTCTTCATGAAAGTCACGATGTACATGAGACGTGGGGTGCAGATCATGGGCTGGTCGGTGAGGATGGCCCGCATGGCCTGCTTCACACAGTAGTCAGGCTTCAGAGGGGGCAGGAAAGTCTCGATCTCTTTTCTGGAATGTATATTCAAAAATGAAATTCAGAATTAACACGACATGGAAGACTGAAAACAATACATCAAAATACTGCAATGTTAACTGAGGAACACGATTTTCAGAACATTTTCTTTCATGGTATTTTTGTTTGCCTCACATTTTCTACTATAAACACACTTCATTGTATTATCTAGTGAATAAATTCAGAGAAAAGTAAGCAGAAGGAGTTGGCTTTTTGGTAAAATGAGGTTATTGAGATGCCTTATAAGCTGTCTGTATCTCAAACCCTTCTGATGCTGTTCTCTGAATAGAGAAGGGGGTTACTTGTCCTAAACATTAGACTAACAAGTGGGGCAGCTTTCTGCATTAGTGCGGCTAAAGCGGCGTGAGCAGCAGGCAGCCTTTCCCGGCCTCACTGCTATAGCCTAGGAGCCTCCGAGGTGAAAGGAGCACACCGCGGGCTCATGGAGCACAGCACAGCTCTATGCAAAGGATAAGAGGCAGACCTAGGATTCAATTTCTTGTCTCTCTCATTTTCCTTTCAAGCTTGGAACTAAAACCAGGCCTTGAACACGTTAAGCACATGCTCCAATACTGAGCCCCATCTCAGGCCCTAGATCTAACTTCTCAGTCCAGACTTAATGCCAGCTGGAGCCTGAAAAGCCCAGACCACTCTCCATCACCTGTCCGGCTCAGTAAGTCTAAAGGAAAGTCCCCAGCAAACAGGGGGACTTGACCATTATCCTCTCACCCTTCAAAGATCTCCACGTCAGCAAGTACCCCTGCTGATTCACAGGTCTGTTCACTCTGTTGGGAGCCTTGGCAGGTGAAACCCAATGTTTAGGAATTCATAGTCCCACATGCCCCTTCCCAAGTGTGAGGGGATCCATGTAACTGTTTGTAACTGTAAAGGATTTCATCTTATTGGGCTGAGTCTAGCTATAAATACTTGTTAGGGGGAAAAACACTTTCAAGTCTGTAGTGTGACACTCACTCGGTCTGTAGTGTGACACTCACTCGGTCTGTAGTGTGACACTCACTCGGTCTGTAGTGTGACACTCGCTCGGTCTGTAGTGTGACACTCACTCGGTCTGTAGTGTGTCACTCACTCGGTCTGTAGTGTGACACTCGGTCTGTAGTGTGACACTCGCTCGGTCTGTAGTGTGTCACTGTAGTGTGACACTCACTCGGTCTGTAGTGTGACACTCGCTCGGTCTGTAGTGCAACACTCAGGCTTTTTAGAAGGGAAGGCATGGTGACCCTCTGTGACACTGATATTGTTTCCTATCCAGGATAAAGCCACATTAAGGACTTTTCTCCTGCAGCCATCACCTGCCAAGACTAATAAATAGTAGAGAAGTAACTCTTAAGGATATAGCATCTAAGAAAACTCCCAGGTATCTGTATGTCCTCCTGGAAGATGGAGAAAAGCCTACTCCTATCTGATACTCGGGATTAATCCGTTAGTATCAGCGTGGCATCAAACCCTCATTTGTCAATCTTACACATGCACGTTAGAGCCTTCCCTTCCTTCTCTGTAGCTAGGTCTCACAATGAGGCCCTGGCCGGCCTGGAATTCACCATGGAGACTAATCTGGTTTCTGACTTGTGACAATCCTCCTGCCCCTTGAGAAGTGCTAAGGGATCACTGACGTGTGTCACCGCACTCAGCTGCTGCTGACAGTTCAAGTGCAAGCCTGGCTGATGAGAGATAAGTTCACACATCTCCCAACATTACTCTGTTGTATTAGCAAGAAGACAGGTTCCCACTAACCTGATTCGGCAGCCTCTGAACATGCCCGTGTCTACAAGGTAAGGGCAGACCAAAGTTGTTTTAATTCCATCCTTTTCAGCAGCCTTTAGCTCATGGCTCAGAGATTCATGAAAACCCACAACTCCAAATTTACTGGCACAGTAATCCTGAGTAAGAGGAGAGAGAACAGAAATGCTAAGTCTGTGCACACGCTCCCAACTGATCTGCAGCTTCCTGGTGCTGTCTGGTTAGACGTTTACTATGAAGGTTCCAGGTAATGAAGCCAAGACAAGGAAGCTGTCTTCAAGGACATATATCTGACGTGGTTCAGAGCAGAAACAGCATCTTCCAGGCAACAACAGAACAGAAGAATGTTTTTTGCCACATCAACCAAGTATCATGTTACTTTGGGGGAAGTCACTGCAAAGGGTTCTATGAAAGCTAAAAGGCTGGAGTGAAAAAATGCAGGGAGCTTCCCTTTGAAGTGCCTGGAAACCTTACAAATGGCCTCTTGTTTAGCGAAGGAGACTGAAAAACCTGTTTGTTACCAGGAGAACAAAGATAAGTTAACTTGGGCTATAAGCTATTAGGATCTGAAGTTAAATAGCAAGAGCCACATCTTCTGAACTTCAAACACAACTTGAGAGCATATGATATAGGAGTATTTGCGTATCTGCAAGAAGCAGCGTTTCCAATTTTCCAGGCATCTGTAGCCAAGTCTTATGGAACAATGTGTGGAGATGTTTAATAATCTCAACCCAGCTGAGAACGGGTTAAGAAGCCGAGATCTACACACTCATACAGCATCTGCCCCTGGCCATGGCAGTTCACCTTTGACCTCACTTATCCGTTCTCCCCACACTGCCTTGTCGCTCCGTGTCAACCCTGTACTGTCTACATCCGGCAAGGCTGCTGAGGAAAATGGGCTCCGTCCCTGCCCTGTCCTTTGGGCTGTGACAACTTGGTAAATTGGTATTGGTAAGTTTACAGCCAAGGAGAACCCCTCCTCCAGCTGGCCTGTTTTAGAGGTGTGGTAGCAGGTCTCTTGTGATGTGAGAAGGAAGGAAATGCTTTAGAGCTGACAAACCTCAACTCCAGCAGTGCTGAACAACCCCAGGGAGCTCGCGACCGTCACAATGTGGCCATGGTTAATCTCCAGCATCGTCGGAAGAAAGGCCTTAGTGGTCTGAAAGAAGCAAGATGCAAGCTTTAGAATTGACATGTCACATCCCCTCTAAAGCCCAGATCACAGAACAATCTCAGAGCTGTAAAAATGACATCTCCCAGTTCATCTGAAAACATCTTCCATCTATCAAAGAGAGACCTTTTTTCTTAAGTGTCTGGCTAACTTAGCGCCATAGCATTGCCCTGCTAGGCCAGCTGTAAACCAGGACCAACAAAGCTGTAACCCAAGAGCTTTGGGGGCTAATGTCCAGAGATGAAAAGAAAGTCATTAGGAGAAGGTTCTTTATCACCTTTCGAGTGATAGAGATCTGCTAATCTGAGCCACTCCTGGGTCACAGGGCCTTCTCCTGTCATGCCCTGTGGTTCAGCTGTGTTCTGGTCTACGAGCAGCTGCCAGCCTGCCCACCAGCAGGTGCCTCACGACAATGTTTCCGAGGTGGCAGATGCGTGAATGAAGAGCCGTCCTAGCGTTCTGCGACACCTAAGGTTTACGGTCTAAGAGACGAGCAGGAGGTGAGGTACTTTAGAACATAAACACTGACAAAGCGCAGAGCCATTTTAGTGAAAAAATAGTGTCATGGTGTGACTACCTCACTGCTGGGAATCCGGAGGAACCCGACCACAGTTCACTGTGGAGCACATGCAGGGTCTCCCCACAAAAACAGAAGTCCACCCACTCAGGGTAGCAGATGATAGAGCAGGCCCAAAACAAGGTAGCAAAATCAGACATTGCATGGGCTTCTTATTAAACTACTGACTCCTGTCTCCAAGACACAGGCAGTATTTAAACAAAAAGATCCCTTGAATTACTTAAGATGATCTATAAACCATCCCACCAGGCTCCCAACAGTTTTATAACCTGCTTCTTAAAAGAAAGCAGCGAAGAGCAATCTGTCTACTGTTGAGTTATGGTCTACTTCCAGCACTGGTCCCCATGATTTATGAACTTACAAGACAAAACACTACATAGCCTCCTCGGAGAAGAGCTGCGTTCCATTTCAGACACTTTCCTGCTGAGGTATCAGAGTCTGCGCACGCATTTCTAGTGCTTGGATAACTTGTGTGCACAAGATCAAAGAGTGGTCCCATTAATTCTGAAGCTTTCCACACTCCAATTCATGGGGCAGTTGCCAGATGAATCTTCAAGTGACTCAAGGTCTTGCCCAGACTGTTTCCTGCATCATCACATAGCACCCATCCCCCAGACTGTTTCCCGCATCATCACATAGCACCCATCCCCCAGACCGTTTCCCGCATCATCACATAGCACCCATCCCCCAGACCGTTTCCCGCATCATCACATAGCACCCATCCCCCAGACCGTTTCCCACATCATCACATAGCACCCATCCCCCAGACTCTTTCCTACATCATCACAGAGCACCCATCCCCCAAATCACATCCCGTTTGCTCGGGGCTCCTTTGGAACCCATGCCAAGCTCACTCTCATCTGCCCGCATTCCTGTCCTATAGAAACCAAAGTGTAACATTCATTACTCATTTACCTTGTTTTTACATGAGTTTTAAATGCTCAACATCACTGGAATCTTCAATAATAACTTTACTAATTTTTAAAATTCCTATAATTCTTTATTTATTTTAGTCTTTGCGTATGTGATATCAGAGATTGAATTCAAAGAATTATGTGCACACCACTCAAAATACAGCCCCAGGTCATGCGGTTTCGTATTGTTCTAGACCAGCTTGACTTTGTCTACACCCTAACATATCATTATGTATTTTACAGTGTTTTGATTCTGCTTGTCTTATACTTGTCTGGCTGTCCCAGACAAGCTCAAAGACTCAGTCAGTCTTACAAATACTGGGGCCAAATCCTTCTCATACCACATGGACCAGCACACTGCTGCTGTCCGGAAAGGAACACCAATGCTTTGGTTCCACTATTTCCCTGGAGTAGTAAACAGGAGCAGGGCAAATCCAATACTAATAATTACTTTGGTCAGCTGGCATTCCAGGTCACTTAAGGGCTCAACTTCAGGCTCTATAACTTACATGCAGTTGTTATTCCACAGAACTGAGGTAGAGGAGTTTGCAGGAGCACATACACTTGGAACTAAAGTAGACGGTATGAAGTCTTAAGAGTAGCAACATCTCCTGAACGTCTAGTTAAGACTAATGCCTGCAGATTAATTAAAGGGTCTCTCATTGATTGGCCAGACAGAGTGGAGAACACCAGGGATCCATCTGTGCCCCCTGCAAGCAGCATTATCCTTAAGATCCACACCACCATACCCGGTTTTTATGTGGGTGCTGGGGATCCAAGCCCAGGATCTTAATGCTTGTATAAGCAACACCTTATCAACTGAACATCTCCCCAGCTCCAGGGAAACGTCTTCCTAACCTTCATCTGAGGTCACTTCTAGGGACTTGTGAGCCAACCTAAAAACTTACCTTAAGCTGAAAGGGAACTTACTATCCCAAATCTGCTGAACACTCCAGCTTATCCTGGCCCACCTCAAGTGTGCCCAGAGCACTTGTGTAAGCCTCCAGCCGGGCACAAGTGCAGAGCGACTGCAGCGCCTAACGCTAGTCCGGGGAAAGATCAAAATTCAAGGCACAGTTCCTTCTGAGCATATTACCATTTCAAATCATCACAAAGTCAAAGGATCCTAGTCAAACCATTCTGAGTTGGAGGGACTGTCTATATTAAGTTTGCCTAGTGTTGAAAGACAGGGATAAATTTAGTGCCTTTTAAACTTTTTTGTTTTAAAAGTTCTTAATGCGGGTAAGTACAAGGACTTGCTATTAAACGCTAAGAAACGGCACACAGTCTAAAAAGCTAGGAAGATTTCGGTCTTCTTGCTTTGGTGGACTGAAAACCCATTCACACCAGAGTAGGTGAGATTCTGATAACCGCTAGGCCATATGTGCTAAGGGCCTGTCTAGAGGCATTAAGCAACTAACCTAGATCCCCAGCACAGAACAGGGCAGGTGACAAGTTCCCAAGGTTGTGACAAGGTCTCAACTTTAATTTGCTGCAAAGTTCTGAAACTGATTAATGTCCCCTCCTCCCTCCAGGAGGGAGTCTGGTAATATCAATGCATCCATTTGACAGGCACTCCCCCGGCATCTATTACTGGCAGGCACTATGTAGGGACCTGGCCAAGCAGCCATTAGGGAGCCAGGGGCTGGCCCATTCCTCCACTCCTGTCTTTGAGCACAACTCTACACTCACCTGCGCATCAATGTAAGTCAGCTCGAGTCTACCTTTCCATAAGACGGTGTCAAAACAACGTGATTTGGGTCTAATTTTGCTCTGATGCCCTTGGTCCATCTCACCCACCTGCAATGCTGTCTGGAAAGCGAAGGTACTTTGTGTTTAAGGGAGGGGACAGAAATAAAACAATCCAAATATGGCCAAGTAACTGGTCTTTATGTGTGCACTACCGGAGAACTGTTTGAGTGGCTAGTAACAAGATACGGAGAGGAGTGTTTTGTTCAGATACAAACCTCTTTTTAGTCTTAATCTTTACAGTAGCAGTGGTCAATATTCAATTTGAAGCGCATGACTTTTTTACCTAACAGTTACCTCTGAATGAAGGAATTGGAATGTGCCTTTGTATAGTTTACATTTTAAGACAAAGGCTCATATTTTTCATTTAGAAAGTGTCCAGTTGTAGGTGAAGCTATAAACCACTACACTCCTGACGATACGCATTACAGTTTGACCCTAAGAGGTGAAGCCATCTGAGGCCGCACAGTCTGCCTGCAGGTTTCTGGCCGTGTGAATGAAACTCTTACCAGGCCTTCCCCTTTGTGAAGCAGAGCCAAGCATGAGGTAGTCAGTAGTCGCGTCAGGATCACTCCAGTGCCCGCTGATGTGGCATGTGACTGCGCACTGAGGCCGTGCGCAACCCCACCTGAGGTATGAGCTTTGCTAGTAGATAAAGTTAGACTCTTACTTTGTAAGAAAAATACTACAAATGGGTGAGTAGAAACCATGGCATTTTCAGGAATTTTCTGAAGTAAGCCGACTAGCTTTCCTGTCTGATTCTTGCCCTCAACAGTCTGCTAGATGACATCTGAGATAGCACAGTGTACTCCGTCCTTGACACAGCTTGACAGCACAAAGAAATCTGGCACTTGGCAATGAATTATTAATGTGCACAAATATTGTAGCATGTGTGAGGTGGAGACCAGCGAGAGGTGAAGTGCCAGTTGCCATGACACCAGTCAGTTCAAGCTAAGGTTCATCATCTTCACCTTTGTCTCAAAGAGTCTGAGCCTCGTGCCTAAGTGACTTCAGATATGAACTTGAGCATGTACTGCATGTGTGCTCTCAAAAGGGACAACTCAGAAAGTCCGCTGGCCATCGAGCGTGTTGAGACAGAGGATCTAAACGGGGTCTTTCAGGCTGTGTAGCCAGTTGGGCTTACTAGCCGGCTGATGCCCACAGTGGTTGCTAAGGTTCCCTAGGTCCTGATTTAAATTCAGACAACTGTACCCTGCTTTCTCTTCTCGCTCACACGTCCGAAAGAATGGAGGAAGAAATCTAGTGTCCATCAGAGAAGCCACAGTTGGTCACAGCACCAACAACTCTTAGTTGGAACCTAGGACTGTTTAGTGTTTGTGTTCCCCGCCCCCCATTTGTAAAAATGAAAACTTTAATTGGCATTCCATGTTTCCATCGGCACAGTTCCTCAAGGTCCCTCTTCAGAGCTCTGGACACTCTGGAAGGAACTGTTAAGTGTCCTGTTTACACTCTGAGCAGGGTCTTCCTAACAGAGAAGCAAGGGGCTGCGTAGGGACACTACATGCTGCAGCTTGAGCAATCTTTGAACGCTATGTTTACACCAAATTAACTTCCAACAGCCCGCTGTCCAGACTGTTCTTGGTGCTCTTAATGACAGACTGGGCAGCTACAGTGTCAGAACCAATCAGGCTCAACGAGAGGATGTGGAGAGATGTGGAACCTGGCAAAGGCTAACTTCTGCCATCTGGAGACATCACACGGTGGAGGCAGGTGAGACACACAGAATGTGCCCCACATACCTGAGCTAGTTCAGGGTTCACAGACGCGAAGGGGAAAATTAATTTCTCTCAACAGAAAAAGGATTCACACTACATTTTTATGCATTTCCAGACCATTCCATGAACAATTTCAGAAAAGCTATCTTTAAAAAAGAATTCCAAGTATTTGTCTCTCAGTTGAATATTCAAGGATGAACAGAAACTCATTTCCAAATGGGATAATGGAAAATGGGTTAATAGCACTGACATACCTAGTTAAGGGTTTGCAGATCTCCACACGACAGCATGCTATACAATTTAGGGAAGGAAAAAAAAAGATGAAGGAGGGGAGGAGCAGAAAGAGGAGTACCACCAAGACTGCACTGAGCAGAACTTTCACACATGGAAATGTTGTGTCTCCCCAGGAGTAAACACCTTTCCTTGTACTTTGCTCACTCTATCTGTGCTACTACCAGAGTCTTTATCAGGCTCACAGGAGAACACTCTGCTTACTTGCACGACCATCACGGAATCTGGCGGCGCTCCTCTGTGAGGTCTCAGTCATGGCTCCTGGAAAACTGTGACTCAATTGTGAAAACCTTTGTATATGTGTATTTGTGTGGGTGCATCTCTTTCTGTCCCCCTCTCTCCGTCTCTGTGTATGTGTGTGTACACGCACACGCCCGCCGGGGGTAACCTCCAGGAGCCATCCACCTGTTATTTTCAGACAAGGCCCCTCACGGGAACCTGGGATTCACAGATAGGGCCACACTGGCCAGCCAGTGAGCTTCAGGAATCTGTGAGTCTCCATCTTCCTGGTGCTGGGATTACAAATGTGCACCACACCTGGCCTTTTCATGTGCACGGTGGGCATTAAACTTGGGTCCTTAAAAGCACTTTACCAGCTGAGCTATCTTCCCAGCCCCTGGGAAGGACTTTCTAAGGCACTACAAATACAGCTGACTGAGTTAGGAAGATTAATAGAATAAATCACTAACATGCCCAAAGAGTACAAATGCTGACACACTGTACTCTAGGTAAGGAATAAATGGCTAAATACTTTCAATTTTATAAAGTTGAAGGTATCTGATGAATAAATATATATCAAACT
The DNA here is from genome assembly GCF_950005125.1 of Chionomys nivalis. NCBI lineage: Eukaryota > Metazoa > Chordata > Mammalia > Rodentia > Cricetidae > Chionomys > Chionomys nivalis. The sequence goes on along the minus strand of NC_080101.1, from coordinate 52,921,403 downwards.
TTAGGACTTTGGCCATAGACAAGTGCTAGTTGATAAAAGCAATCTCTATTTCAAAAATACCTATAGCTAAGAGATAGAGTATATTTGCTAGGAATGTACTGATGAATTCTTTTAGATGCAGTCGACAGATCCTGCTGTTCATGTAGCTGCATGAGAACCTGTGCTCCCTGTCCCAGCTGGGTTCATTTGCACAGGCAGAAAGGTCTCTGAATAGTTGTGCAACAGAGCCCCGGGGCACTGGAGCTTGGAACTAGTATTCTCTTAGCCTTAACACAATGCACATCTTACTGTCCATTAAACCGAGACACAGCATTTGTTTTAAAGACAGAGGGGAGCTAGAGAACGTCACGAGAGTCACATCTGTGCTGGTGTTGCAGACAGTTCTGACTGAGAAGCTATGGACAATGGACTGAAAGCATCAGCAGTTAACACTTGCACATGCACAAGAAGACTCCTACAGTTGCCCTGCAACCAAGAAGCTAATAAAAGCTCAGCCTTTCAAATGAACACCTAGATGATGACACCATTAGTTATTCAGCAAAAATAAATGCTTCATTAACTTGTCTTCCCACTGTTAAAGACAGGATGGATGAATGTAGCCCAGGGCAGAAGCTGTGATTCCAACATTCCCTTACAGCGTAGGGCCTGCTACACAGAAAGACCAGGGAGGAGGTAACTATACTCTATCTGTTGGGAGAGTGCACTGGTCTTCGGGATCCAGAGCCTACAGTCCCGACAGCCGTTACCTAACCTTCCTCTCTGTGGCTGGACAGAGCTCATTTGTGATACAGAAGGGGACCTCCAGGACTTATGCTCCATGTCCACAGACTCCTTCATCCGTCCCTCAACAGCGAGAACTCACAGCACGGGTCTTCACACTGCAGCATTCCTTGCCTAAGCCTCTCGTAAATGACTCAATAAGGAGTAACTCTGTTGCTGCAGCTGCCAGCATCTGGTGATCAGTAAAACATCGACTCATTAAATATTTATTTGTTGTCGTGGCTGTGCCTTTTCACATAGTTTAACATGCATTCATACCTTTTATCTATTAAAAATTACAAACTGTCTGTGAGAAACACTTATCATTATTCTCTGTTTTGCTTAAGTCTGTGGCAGTTCCATGTGTTAAAAACAATGAACATGGGTTTTGAAATTCTGCTTCCTCTGCTCCCCAGATGATCAAAGGAGAGGTCCAGGAGCTCTTAAGCTCGGGCCCCCTCGCCTATTTAACAACTCTTATGGAATAATGAAAATAGCTCAGAAAATTGCAGCCATATCACCTGATGAGTGGCAGGCTGTTGCCCAACCCCATGTCTCACACTTGTGCCCCTCCCCAGAAACCATAATTAAGACAGACCTTCTGAAAGGCAGACACTGGTTCTGCAGTAGTGACCAGGAACCACATCCAGAAGGCACAAGACGCCCATGCCAGCTTAGCCACTGCTCGGGCCACTACAAGCGGCAGGACGTCTTTGCCCCATTCCCAAGGCCCTATGGCCATCAGTCCTTGTAATTCACATGTGCAAATAGTTCACATACTTCACTGGTTCCAACAAGTCTTTAAAGACTTCTTTATTTAGCACGGGGTATGTGTAATCAAGGGGTTAACGCCTGAAAACCTATGGCGTCTGTGCTGAGTTAGGTGCTGCTAAAACACAAAGATAAAACACTTGTGACTCTCCTGAGAACTTTAGGAATTATAGAAACCACATTTTCCTTTAAAACAGGGGCTCTCAAATCCTGCTACACACCAGAACTATCTGTGAAGCTCTTCTCCTCATGTCCAGGACACACACACCACCTATTCCACAATTCCCAAGGGGGCAAAGCAGGTGGGACATACTCCCCAGGGGACTGCAGAGAGCAGCAGCGGAGATCCAGTGCTATAGCAGAGCATCTCAGACTCAGGACCACCAGGAAGTTTAGTGTCTTAGGGGGCACACCTCGGGATGCTGGTGGAACATGCCTCTCATCTTCACTCGATGCCAACTCCACCAAGCCGATAAGAAGAAATGTTTCCAAAGGTTGCCATGCTACATGAAGGCAAAGCTGCCTCTTAAGTCATTCTCTAAGGAACATGGTCGTCAGTGAAGCATACATACAACCAGAGTGATTTTCTTTTGAGGTCAGGAATACATTTTATGCAAGAAAACAAAGAACAAAAAAACAAAAAAAAAAACCCTACAAATTTGCGCTATCCCATCACGTTTAGCTTCTATGGCTTTACACTACCACTTTACAACTAAAATCTTTTTGGGAAGTAAAATAATGCTGAGGATACAGCTGGGAATTGAAAACATTACAGGGTTGTGCGTGCATGCGTGCGTGCGTGTGTGTGTGTGATGCTGGAGTACAACGTCGTACACACTGGGTCAGTGCTTCACTCCTGAGCTGCATCCCTCAACAAAGAACACTAAACGGTAACAAGAGGGCTGCCGCGATCACATTAGTCAGCTCCAGCTAACCCACAAGTGTTATTATTAAACTGTGAACTCCGAACAAGAAAACGTCCTTTTAAGCATAGCAAGGGTCCTGGGTTGGGAGCTGGGGCTCAAGGAGAGCAGCACAGGATGCCCCGCCCACCAGCCCACAAACCGTGGCCAGAGCTCACTGCAGATCTAAGCAGGAAGAACACAGCTCTCCATTTTCTGCCACTCAGCTTATAGCAGAGGGCAACAGTGACTTGGAGAGATGACGATACGTTGGACTTGCTCATTCATACCCTAGATCTGAACCCAAATTAAAACAAAACAAAACAAACAAACAAAAACCTAGCTGGGTGTGGTGTTTTTCTGGATCCCTGCACTGAGGCTGTGGCTGGAAGACACTGAATTCCAGGCCAACCCAGGCCGTATAGCAAGACCTTGTCTGAAAAACAGACAAAGAATGACTCAGGAGATAAGCCGCTTGCCGTGCAGTGGGAAGACCCTCGTTGGAATTGTCAGGGCATAGCAGTGTGTGTCTGTAGTCCCAACAAGACTCCCAGCCAGCATGGCATAGCCAATGGTGAAGGAGAACCTGTCTCAGACAGGGTGGAAGATAAGGAGAGACACAGGGTTGTCTTCTGATCTCCATAGGAACACTGGCATGTAGTGGAATGCGCACATCTGTGGATGCATATACATACACAGAGAGAGACAGAGAGAGACACAGACTTTTTTGTTTGTTTAAAGAAAGAAATCTTGATGAGGGTGGGCTCCATCTACAGTGTATGACAGGACATTTGCCCAGTTTAACAGGCTGGTAAAGGAAACGGGAGGAGGCGGGTTGAGGAAGCTGGGAGGTAGGATGAAGACCTGCTCCTCTCCAGACAGAGACGGTACAGTGATTCCCAGAGGAGAGCCTGGGACTGCCCTTCTGACCTGAGAGCCGCCACTGCTCTCATCTACTTCTCCTCGTTAGCCAGCAGAGCAGGGCCACTCACTCTGTCTAGCACTGGTTTTAGAACCCCCACCTGCCACCATTTACCACGTAAAGAGCCCCAGGGCCCTGTGTGGAGAAAGACTGAGGGGTCCATGGCACGTCTATTTCCTTGGATCGTTCTCTGCACTAGCATGGCCCCACTTCCATTAGAACAAGGTCTCAAAGACCCAATATGGTTCAAAATCCACAGATGCTCTGAGGGTGTGGCTGTCGCCACTGTGCAGACCTGAGCAGCTCAGTGCCCCTTCCACTTCCTGGGAGCAAGTCAACTCCAGTCCATGCTCTGTGAGCCCATGAGCTCACCTAGGAGAAGATGGCGTCTGTACAAGTCAGGTGCTTCGGCAGCAGTACCAGCTGGTGGGAACTGCAGGATTTTCAAAATCCACGATTAAGATTTTTAAAGAGAAGTCTTAGAGTGATCTGAAATTCTGATCCCATAAGACGCTTATGGAACAGAATAAAGATTTTTGCATTTCCCAGGAGCTAAGCAAACAAAAACTAGACCCATGCTGACTGAAATTCTGCACCAAGCACACATAGGCCTTGCTCGCCCGTCCTTGTAGAAGAGGCCTGCTCTTGTGCTCTCCTTCAGGTCTCCTCCGCAAGGCTGACATAAACCAGGACTCTCTTGTGCTCTCCTTCAGGTCTCCTCTGCAAGGCTGACATAAACCAGGAAGAGAAGGAAGGGAACTGGGTGACCACGGATGCAACCACATGACTCTCCAAGATCTTGGCCACCTCCAATGTAGGCCATGGGAAATTACAGGAAAGGCACAGAAAAACCCAGAGCTGGACGTTAGTAACAAAATTCTAGTGTGACATTGATTCTTCAAGCTACAATTTTACATGCATGTCTAATTTATAGAGCAAACTTTCTGGGGATATTAGCTAGGGTTAATAAGTCATTGCTAAACTTACCATGCTAATAAAAAATCACATTTGAAGATTCTTACATTATACCAGAGGGCAAAAACTATAAGTGAGTCACAGGACAAGCTACTGGACAAGAGCTTTGAACATCAGTAACAACTTTACACGTCCTAACTTGGAGCTTTTGGCCGAGGGTCTGGGTCCTACCGCCTGCCTGGCTTCCTTGTGGAAGACCTGAAGGAAGTCTCGCTCTACCTCGAGACGGCTGCTTTAGCCACCGACGAAAGGATAATAGCGCTATTTAACCCAAACTTGCTGTAAGCTCAAATGAAAGGTGAGTGTTGATGAAGGATCTGCCAGTTCAAATGCCGTATAAAAAGCCCAGTGAATGGACGGAGGCTTGTTAAGGACATGCTTGTAAGCTATTTTGGCTGAATGCTGTCTATTTTTGGCTGGCTTGCTCCTTGTTTCTTTCTTGAGGCTCCCACAGTTCCTGGTTCTTACTATGTATAGCTGCCAGTCCTCCCTGCCCTCTGCACAGCACCAGTCCATACGCTGGGTTAGAACCCGGATGTAGGCACCAGAAGAAGCTGTGGCTCACGCTGCTGAGCAGTTGTTTCACACGCCTTGAATCCCAGAGGATGCTGGGAAACAGAAGCAACACTTCACAGTGACACCTCTCCTCTAATGCCTTTCCTCAGTCCTTCTGGACTGAGCACAGAAAACAACTGTTTTAACTACGAACCAAAATAATACTTGAATGCAGGTTAAAAATACTCACTACAAGTCTGTGCATAAGTATTGAAAATAACTGATTACACCAATTACCCTCTATGTTTCTTTCCCAAGAGACCTCAGAAGCGCCCCATTTAAAAGCCCTTGAGAAATCAGCAGGGGGCAGTATGCTAATTACAATTTGCAGGTGGGAAAATCGAGGCTTTGAATGTGATGTTTCACTTGTCCTCAAAATACCCATGTGTTTACGTAACTTACACTACAAATATTTTCCCAGTTATACTGATTTGGGAAGTGTTATTTTGAGCCTCATTGCTTAGAATAACACTAAGAAACCAAACCTTGTTAATATTCAAAAACTCCAGTACTAAGGTATTTGAGGGAAAAGCAACAAATTCACATTTTATGCAAGCAGCAAAAGCATTTGTGTGATTTTGGAAAGCTTCACAGACCAAGTAATTGGTCTTGTAAAAACACAAGTTTTGTTTTCAAATGTGAATTCCTTCTAAGTGCCTTGTCACCAAAGGGGCTGGTGTGGCGGTCAGGGCCCCCAGCATTTGTCCTTGCTTGTTAGACATTCTAGCGGCATTTGTGGACGCTTCCTGTGGACGCTTCCGTGATTACCAAGCAGACTCACTTTCTCCCTACTCACTTAACATTAGTTTCTGAACATGTTGGGGAAAATGCGCTCTGACAGGTGTGAACTTGAGTTTGAAGGGAACTGATAAATACAATGGAAAGGAAAAAGGAATTGCAAACAGGCCACACTTGGGAAGCTCATCGGGTAAAACAGGCCAGCATTCCTGTGGGTGAAATCCTTCTTGAGAGGGGGATGTGGAAGGCCGTACAAACCCAGAGAACCAGGTGACTGAAACTGGTTGGCCAGGTATGTCACGGGGAAGTGTGACTAAACCCTGAGGCCATGCTCTGCCAGCCAGGGTTAAGTCACAATGCAGGGACATTTTCTGATGCTACCTTCCTACTTTAATGTCAGAGAAAGAAGTCAAAGCTCCATCCCCTTAGATATTAGCTAATTATGGGGAGGGGGGCTGAAAAGAACTTCCAGGACTGCAGACAGATGTCAGGGGGCAAGGCCCTCTGAGTAGCTAACATAATGCATTGCCCTCTGAGATAAGGAATCACTAATTAACCCAAATGAGATTAACACATTTTAGTCTGAGTTTGGGCATTACAGGCTCAAATACTGGATTTAACTCCCTCAAGTGAGACAGGAGGTAGATCCCTATTCCTGAGGACTGTTAAGACTTTTTTCTCCCCACACTTTCAAGATTAATAACAAAGGGTCCCTTCTCCTAGGGAAAATCGAGTTATGTTTTATGTTTGTAGGAAATAAGATATAAATCTGACCTGCCATGACACCCCCTAGTGGAACTTCAGCAAAGTACAGTTTGGGTGTCCAAAAACATCTTGGATACAGGTTATTTTTCTAATCCAAAATACCTACAACAAGAAGGGTTCAGAATTCCTCCATATTTGCATATGCATAATGAAGTATCTTGGGGATGGAACTCAAGTCTAAATGTAAATTTGTTTATGTTTCTCACATATATTCAGCACATATACATAGCCCAAAGGAATTCGATGCAAATATTTTGCTTCTGTTTTGACCCTATCATATACATATGGTTAAGTGTGGAACTTTCAGGTTTCTGATCAAGGTGCTTTTGTTTCTGGGGACTTCCAGTTCAAGGCCAGTGGCCAGCACCACAGTCACCTGCCCACCGCTCACCACTGAACAGAACAAAAGCAAGCAAGTAAATAAATGAAGCATGTGTTCTGTGAATTCCCCCAGAGTAGGGATCCGAGGAAGGCAAGTTGGCTGCTCGCCTCGGCTCAAGAGGCTTAATTTTAGTTTCTGAAAGAACTGAAGCAGAAAGTTAGGAAACTCCGCCATTATTTATATCCCTTATCCCAAGAAAAGCCTTAAATAAAAGGGATTCCTACTTAAAATTCTTCTACTTCTCAAGTAAGATTATTAAAGTGCTCCCAGTAATTTTCTGATTGTCATTAAATTAATTTACTGAGGTCAGAGAATCAACCCACTAGAATTTGCCAAAGGTCATGAATGGCTCACAAACAACTGCAGCAAAAGCAAATTTAAGGGACGAGAAGAAGCGGAGAGAACATGGGTGGTTGTACGTTTAACTGCAATGTCTGCAGCTCTGCACCTGCCCCAGCAGTCCTGCAATGAATGGCTAAAGACTCTGCCAAGGGCTCTCTCTATTCAGCCTTTTTGAAGAAGCTACTCGGCGTGCTAGCATTGGCACGGGTTAAAGAACGCCCCACTCTCACATGTCTTTTAGATTAATTTTTACCTGGGCAGATAATAAATAAAGTCCTGGGCATAGAAACTCCTGGCATAGAGAACAAATACCAACTTTGCTTCAAGAAACTGAGAAGCAAGCCTGGTGGTGGCGGCGCACGCCTTTAATCCCAGCACTCGGGAGGCAGAGGCAGGCGGATCTCTGTGAGTTCAAGACCAGCCTGGTCTACAAGAGCTAGTTCCAGGACAGGCTCCAAAGCCACAGAGAAACCCTGTCTCGAAAAACCAAAAAAGAGAAACTGAGAAACTGAGAAGCGCCAGTCACTTGCGATCAAACAACTTGGACCATGACTTTGAGGACTGTCCACCAGGGCTTGCCATTTACAGATAAAGACCCTGTTGCCCTTTCACAGGTGTGACATGCATCTGTTTGTCCCTGAGAGGGGAGTCACTCTGCAGCCCAGGCTGCACCTAACTCCCGACAATCCTGCCGCGGCTTCCTAAAATTTGGGTTTACAGGCATAAACCCCCATATTTGACATTGTTTGGAAAAAACTATTTGATTTTATTGTCTCCCCCAAAAACCCAAACTCTTCTCCAGTGCCAGAAGCACCTGTGAAGCATGGCTACACGGGCTCTCGCAGGACAGTGGGGTGTCTAGTCCAGCGGACACAGAGAGTGCCAGGGAACAGAACAGGTGCTGAACTGGGAAGACAGATGTCGTTCAAGACACCATGCTTATGGCCTTCGACTTCCCATTATGAGCAATATGGTCACACTTCAAACTCAACACTGCTTAGATAACCCTGGGTTGGGCAGCAAGGAATAGACACAGGGAAGGAAGTCCGGGGGCTCTTAGAGTCCAGGTGAGAGGACATGGAGGCACACATGATGAAGTGGGTATTTGTTCAAAAAGGACTTGGTGACCAATGAATGCGCACAGGACACACAACTGCTGTCAGGCTTGGTGACTCAGCCAGGGTAGGGAGTGAAGGGGTAGGGAGCTGACCATCCTCACAGGCTGACGGACAAGGGGACAGCCAGGAGGAGTGTGAGTTTGCCAAGGGCCCAGAAATCAGTTAGGCCACAGATCACCCAGTTAGATAGAGGCACAGAGAAAAGCGGTGGGAGCACACAATACCGAGGAGCCAGCGCTTTACCGTGGAGAGCTAAGATGTGGAGCAAAGGGGAGAAGGGACTTGCATTTCAAGGACGCGATCAAAGCCACATTCTGAGAACATAGACTTCCCTCTGCCAGCTGAGAACACACGGCACTGGCTACCCAAGTCTGACAACCAGGCACAGACTATACTCTACCAAAGATGGAGTGGCACTTTTAGATGAGATACCATTTTCTTCCCTGCTTACACCAGGATGCAAAGTACATTTTATCATGTTGTAAAATTTGACTTTTATGGGCAATAGATTTGGCCCTGCATATATCAATATAGAAATTCTAAATTCACAGAGCATGTGATCTTATTCTGTGTACACAGTACAGCTGTGCATGCCCCAAGCAGCTGCCAATCTAAAGAGAAGTTTCATCAGTGTTCAGCGACCACGAGAACCTGACAAGGTAGCTAACACAGACCTCTGCTCAGCCACCACCTCCTTCTGCTCTCACACGGCTACACACAGGACGTCTACCGGGTAGCAGGAGCCAGTTCTGGCACACTGACAAAGAGGCTACAAACTCCACATTTTCAGCAGCTACCCTGAAATAGGAAAGTGATCATTCTATAAAAGATTTAGTTTTATAATATTAGAGTATGAGAGAGAAAGCATTAGACAAATAATTTTATGAGTACTTTAGAAAAAACACAACATTTAAAGTCTAAGAGAGCTTAAGCCAATTAGATTTTTCTAGTCAGAGAATACAGTATATAAGATTAAAAACCAGTAAATCACGTAAGAACGCAAACATTAATGATCATCAGGTACAGTGGTAGCGCGCTAATGTCTTTAAGTGCTGCCTTACTCTGATCTAGCCAGTGGGCTCTCACTTCTCCTAGATGGATTCTACTAAATAGACTGCAGACATTTAGATATAGATAAATGCTGAATTCGGTAATTAGTATTTTAAAACTGTGAAACCTTTTAAGTTAAGTGGTCTATTAATTAACTACCAATTATCTTGTCTGACTACCATATCAATAGAAGTAAATTACTGACTAGCTGACAGATTTAGTCCTTTACCATGGAAAATCTCTACTGCACATAAAAAGGCCTGAGGCTGAATGCTCTTGCTTTTCTCTTTCTGGTAATCCTGGATCAATTTGCTAATTTGATAAAGGCCAAGCCCAGCTCCTTGGTTTAAAAGGACCTATGGCTAAGCTCTGGCTCAGAAACCAACCAAGACTCCCTCTCCGGAAAAAAACCTGAAGAGAAGCTAATTTAGTTATTTCAGGGAAATGCGAAGCTGCAGTCACTGTGTGGCTGCCAGGCTGCAATGTCACTTGATGGACGAGAGGTGTGTTTTCAAGTTCTTGCCTCTCACGGAGACGGCATTTGTGTGAATGACTTGGATGCTCACGGCAGACAAGCAGACTAAAGCCTACCCCGCATCATTCATTCGCTGACTGGAACCAAGAGAAGGCTCCTGGAAGGTCTGCCGAACAACTCTGAAGGTTAGTATCATAGCTGACTGGAGGGTAGGAGTGTAGGCTCAGAAGGAAGGAAACAGCAGCAATACAGGCTCTCCTCTGGAGGCCCGGGTCACAGAAATGAATGATGGCTGCCATGCATTCAATCTGTGTTTGATTCACAGTGCTGTACCCAACAGCTGTCTTCTTAAAAGCCCGAGCCTTGAACCTAGGAGTGGGCTCAGTACGCCACGGAAACAGGAGCACACAGGAGCAAGGGGGGTAAAAAGTGTGGGTAGGAACCGAAGAAGACACGGACAATGAGTGGAAGGCAACCCCAACTTGAAGTCAATAGCTCGGTTAGTCCAGCATGATGTTTCCCTGCTCAGAACCCACAGCATGGACCCATCTGAGTACTCTCTGAATAGGTTACCTTCTAAATATTTAAGCAGAAGCCTGTTACGTATGATCAAATATTTATTAACTAAATTAGAATGCAGTTCCAGGTGTGTGTGGTTGTGTGTGTGTGTGTAGTGGGGGTTCGGGTATAACAAACTGCCACCAAACAATCTGTCACCAACTTTGTTATGTGAGGCACAAAGTTGACAAAGTTGTTTCAGAAAACACTTCCTATGTGCCAAAGGACAAAATGACAATATATGCCACAAAAAGTTGAAAAAAAAAAAAAAAAACAACAAAAAGTTATACATAGTTCATTTAACTGTAGCTTCACTGGAAAAGTAGGGATAGGCCAGGAGTGTAGCTAGGGGGTAAAGTGCCCCTAGCATGTGCAGGGGCTCAGAGAACAGGGTGTTGAAAGGGACAGTCCTAAGGCTCCTTACAGCTCCCAAACCCAAGGTACCAGCAAAGGCAGGGGTTGGGATTGAACCAGACCTTAGAGGAGCAGAAGAAGAAGAGGCGCTCTGGGCAGCAAGAGCAGTGCTGGAGCTTGCAGAGCACCTCCGAGCCGGAGTCACGTGCTATTCTAGTTCCTCCATGACTTCAACTCTGAGTCAGGGTCAACACACTTGTTATTCTACGAAAACACACTGACTGCTAGTTAAAAGTCTGGCTTAAGATGATCTGTCCAAATGGCGGAATGTACTCTGCTCAGCAGACCGACATTTTTAACTGGATGGGGCAACTTCTTTTCCCCGCCCAGGCATAGTCAAAAGGCACACTGGTTATTTCCTTCTGAAACGAGAATGGCGGAAGCCAAGGCAACACATCTTTGCAAACCTACCACTAACGTTTTCAAACAAGAAAACCAGAAATGGAAGCTGAACTCAAGTGGCGTTCAGCAATATTTTTAAACCCCCGCAGCAACCACCGTAAAGATTAAAAGCAGCCTCCTTTTATGTTGCAGTTGCTAACTCTCAGCTTCTCTAAAGGTTTGTGAAGTCTTGGCAAGAAGTCAGAAATTCCAACACTAAAATGAATTTTCTGACTCAATATTGAAAATAAACTCTTAAGTTTAGATGCTTAGGGGAAAAACAGCTGGAGAATTCAGGAGCCTCCCATAGTTTAATACAAAGTGATGTCATTACCAACCAGGCTTCCAAGAACTCCCTAAATTGTGTGGTTAAGCAACTCAAAGCTCAGCAAGGAGATTAGGAAGGTGCAGCTCACCCTTGGTGCATGGACTCAGGCACAGGGGTGCAATTTCTTCCTATGTTAGAAAATGGCTGGACGCCACACTAGTGTCAGTCTGTGCCCTTTCACCAGAGGCCGTGGGTTTCCTTCAGCACTCCAAGTCAGCCCCTAATTTCATGTCTAAAGAACCGCTGCTGTCCTGCGGCATGCATTTAACCGAAGGCTGCACGGTTTCTCTAAAAACCTGGGTATATTTAAAACTGTACAAGTTAGTAAAATGATTAGGCAGAGAATAGTCAAGAAGGTGAAACTTGAGGAAACTTGGTGAAGGTTGAAGTTAATAGTTAGGAAATCTTGCATCACCTCAAACGTTACTGGGGGAAAAAAATCAGTGTCTGGCTAATACTAATCTTCCAACGGATGTGCCCGTTTTCAAGGCTGGCGAGGCAACTGAAATCAACTGGAATCTGTGGCGGCTCAAACAGGGAACTTACACTGTACCCGCAGTTTGTTTTTTATTTCAAATGCTGACCCTGGTTTTGTTTGTTTGTTTTGGAAACAAGGTCTTGCTATGTAGCCCTGGATGGCCTGAAACTCACTGTGTTATTAGACCAGGCTAACCTTGAACTTATAGAGATCCATCTACCCCTGTCTCCCAAGTGCTGAGGTTAAAGGTGATGTGCTGCTACGCCTTGTCTGGGGAGTTTTTTACACTCAGAATTATAAACACGTAGGATTCTTGACAAATTATCCTGCCAAGTCCACTCAGTTGGCCCTTACTAACTCATGGCAGTGCTGTGACACTTGATGCCTGTTCTTGCAGCAGCAAAAGGCTTGTCTGTTTTGCACACCGACTGCACACCTATGTACGTGTACATGTGTGTGCTCATTCTCCCACGCTGCACACTCATTTAAAATGCCGCGATGGGCGAGTTCAGCTTATTCATATGTTCATTTCCAGAAGCTTGGAAACAAATTACATAAAGCTCATGTTTCCAAATAAAACATTAGGATAAGTTTCATCCAGGACCAGAGAAGAGTCTTGATACTGGACAAGCAATAGCTGAATACTTCAGAAGACAGATTAAGTTTTTAAGCAGTTGCTAAAACATTAATGAGGTTTAATGTGACCTGTTTAGGAGAAACAGCGCTTTGTTGAGTTCTATTGGAAGACATCTCTGCCTATGGGGGTAAAACCCTATCTCCTTACCCTTTCTTCCTTTCCCCTTGGTGCAGGGATATAACCCAGGGCCTTGCACATGCTCAGTTAACACCTGAACTACCTGAACTACTCTCAATTCTTCTTAGTTCTCTTTTACTGGATCATTTCTGACTACATAAGGAAAATACAAAGAAAAAACAGTAAATCATGGATCAACACGACATGCTCAGAACTGGAGGGGAAGGTGTCGCATCCACCTTTATTGACAATCCAGCTAAAAAGGTGTGGTCCTCTGGGAACTGAAGACCCCTTGCACTCTCTGGATGCTGTAGGGACTCACAGGGACTCACAAATGCTCTTCCCCTCTCTGTGGTTGTTTCAAGATGACTCCTCATTTGAGAGGTGCCAGATAAAACAGTCCCGAGATGTCCACCATCTGAACAGTCTGTATGGCCGATGGATGCTAAGCAGCTGCCAAGGTGGCCTGGCCACTCCCAATTAACCACAGACGCTGATCTCAGAATTTCTGGCACTTTCTAAAATGTGGCTGAGCAGTAGTTTGGAAGCCTAACCCCTGACTTTACGAATCCATAAGAACCAGGGTTTTCTAAACTCAACAGAAAGCTAAATAAACAAAGCCGGGGCTTACACTCCCTCTTGTTATTTTAACAGCAACCTTTCAAAGTAGTTCACCATCATCAATTTCTACCTTCTTAAGGAACACTGAAGGGGGAAGTTTAAAATACCCACCAGACACGGCGGGAACAGCTCATTAGATGTGGAGGGGTGCAGGTGGCTTTCATGCTGGCACACGAGTCTGTCCTTCCCAGCTTTCTCACTGAGGACCCAGGAATAAAAACAAAGATTCATATTTACCCAGAAGTGTGCATGGCAGTTGACCATCATGGTTCTCTCGATGAGCTCATCAGGGCATTCCAGGAGGTGATGTCCAGAAACCACACCAGCATTATTGACCAGGACCGAGACCTCACCGACCTCCTTGCGGACCCTTTCAGCTGTTAGGTAGACATTCTCCCTCTTTCCGACGTCACAAGTGTAGGTAAAAACCTGCAAGTTACACGGGGGCAGGATTTCCTCCTCACCATTGCCAGCTGTCCTCGGAATCCAGATGAGGGGAGGATGGAAGAGAGAAGGGGTGCAGAGAGTGAACCACATGGCAGTCAGCAGGACAAAACTCATACAAAGCAAAAACACTACAGTGAGCTTCAAATTTCTAACACTGTAATGCTTGCCAATAATTCAGCTTACAGCTGCCTTCCTCCCCCGAAAGTCTGTGGGAATTACAGCAATTTACTGGACAACCTTGCTTAGGGGAAAGTCATGTAATTGTGGCAAGTCCGATACAAGTAGACCACATGGGATCAACTTGCTGGAGCTAGACACCTGCAAAGAGCTGAGCTCAGCCCAGAGAATAACACACATTACACATTCCTGGTTTCAGATGGGGGTGGGAGGAAGCCAGTGGCTAGAAAGCTCTACCCTCAGAACAGAAATCCTCTCCAAGGCTCACAATCCAAATTGTAAGCAACAATATGAACTCACTCAAAGCCAGGAAATGGATGAGAAGTTTCTAATGAAAGAATGGAGGTCACTGGTTTGTCTTTAAACCGATTCCCTTAAGAATTAATCCCACGGATGGAGTTTAGAAGTTAATGTGCAAGTTTACCACAGTAGAGTTCAAACAGCATAAAATCAAAATCCCTTCCCTAAAAATGAATATTTCTTTCTCTCAAATTTGTTGCCTCTCCACACTAGCTCTGAAAATGTGACATTCTGAATCTCACCTAAAAGCACAGGTTCTGGTAAATTAGGTAACAAATGATAGGTATGGGGGAGGGCAGGCCAAGTCAATCTGGCCACCACCAAATTTCCTAGAACAGGATCTATAGCTGACTTAGGTTTACATTTTTTTTTTCAGATGCACACTAGCTGTTAAGCTCATAAAATGCAGATTGGGATACCCCCAAAACCATGAAAGAAGTCTACCAAAGGTCTGAAAACACTGAAGCACCTTCTTTCTCAAAGGAAGGGGAATAGCTCTCAGTTACTTAAGGATGGGGAAACAATGTAATTATTTCACGGAGCTAAAGTTATAGTGAAACGATCCACACAGCTCTAGCCTAAGCGGCCCAGACCTCACAGAAACAGATAACTGCTTCAGTTCGTTGTGGAACAACTTCCCAAAGACACTTTAGCTTCCCATCATGCCACATGCAAGCCAGCCTGGGAAATTGCTTTGGGATCTAAACCTGTGGTAGTAGCAAGACCCCCCCACCCCCCCACTACTGGCAGAGTTTAGGAAAGCCCAGCGTGGCGCCAGAGAAACCTGGCTTTAGCGCACTTCCAGTCTTTCAACACAGAAAACCGTGCTCTCTTATCAAGGGGCAAATTCCACTCGCCTTTGGAAGACCTGTGGGTGTTCTTTTCCTTGGAGAGCGGGTCTGCCCGTGACAGTAGGATGTGGGGACCCTCCGTGGCGGGGAGAGGTTTGACCCAACAAAGCACGGGCCATTACCTTGCAGAGCAGCGGCGTCGGCCGCTTCCAGGTCCCGGTAGATGTGACGAACCATGCCTGCAGTCTCCTCGTTGCTCTGCGTGTTGATGTCCCAGAGAACCAGCTGTGCCCGGCGCCGGGCAAACTCCAGAGCGAAGAGGCGGCCCAGGCCGCTGCCCGCGCCCGTGATAAGGCACACCTGGCCGGCCACGCTCTTCTCCTTGGGCCGCACGAGCCAGCGCGCCGCGGCCAGCACGAACGCCCACAGCACTTTGAAAGTGACCACGAAGAACTCCACCACGATGTTCATCGCGACGTCCCGGGTCCCGCGCGAGCCCCAGCACCGTGTGTCCTCACCCTCCCCGCGCCAGACAGCCCAGCTCCTGGCCCCGGGAGCGCTTGTCACTGCGATCGGGGTGCGAAGCGTGCGCCCCGAGCCCGCCCCCGAAATGCCGAGAGGGGCCGAAGTGCTCGGGGGCCAGTCCCTCCCGGGCGCTCGGCGCGGTGGTCACGGGCTGTGCCTGCCGCTGCTGCCGCCCGGCTCGGCGCCTCCTGCTGGCGGCCGCTGGCTTGTCCCGCAGCGCCCAGCCGTCCGGTCCCGCTGCAGCAGCGGCGGTGACAGCCACGAGTTAGGCGACGCGCGCAGCCTTCATGACCAAGCTGCCGACGCCCGAACGTCCCCTGCGCCGCTGCAGCGGCTCCCTCTCCTCCTAGGGCAGGGGTGCGCCGTGCGGGTGGCTCCGGGCGCGGGAGTTGTCAACTTGACTCAAGTTGCGGGAGGGTGCGGGCAGCGCCGGGAAGGGGCGACTTGTGGGGCGCACGCGAGGGCTGCCAACCGCTCGAGATGCCAGCGCGCCTCGGGTCCCCTGCCCTGCACTCGCGCCGCTGTCACTCGGGCGCCGGGCTCTGCAGCGGAGCTGTGGCCGCGAGTCGGGGCGCTCTCCGCCGGCTCTAAGAGAGCTCCACACACCGCGCTATATAACCAGAGGGAAGCGCCGGCCGCTGCAGTGGCAGCGGCCCTCCCTCCGCTCGGCCCTCCCCGCCCCCGGGCGCACCCCGCCCCCGGCCCACCTCCCTCCCCCCCCCCCCACCGCGCCCTCCCTCTGCCCGCTGGCCGCCTCACTGAGCGGGGCAGCCCCTCTCCCACGACCGTGGCCGGAGCCTCCCGCCCTCGACGCGCTTCTCCTTGCGGCTGACGCCCCCTGCCGTGGGTCGCCGCGGCTGGCTCCTGCCGGGCCCCGCGGTCGCCAGAAACCCCCCCATCCTCCTCGGACCGTCCGGTCATCGCTCTTGCCGGGCTCGCCACTTTCGCCAGCCGAGGGACTGTGGACTCCGGGGCCTGCGATCAGGCGCTGCCGAAGACAGCCCCACTGGCGGGCGAAACGAGGACCTCGGCAGGGCGGCCGGGGTGTGGGGGGGAGCAGGGCTGCGTGGCCACGGGCGGCAGAGAGCCCGCGGAGGTGGCCGACAGTGACTTCGTTTCTCAGTTAGCCGCTGAGGGACGTGAACCCCCAGTCTCTAGAGAGCCTCACGGGAATCATCACCGCGAAGGCTGCCCAGAGTCCCGGTCAACGTCGCCCTGCAGCCCGGCGGGCTATGGAGTGATGCATGCTGGGATTTGTAGTTCACATTCATGAAAGTGGCTTTTGGGTCCAACGATCCCGCGGAGTCTGAGCCTAATGTTGTCAACGCAACCTGGAGGAATTAAAGCCTAGAACTGATAAAAGTGTCAGCGTCGTGCTCATTTAAAAAAAAGTGTACTTAGTGTATTTGTTTTCCCATGAGTTTTACCCTGAAGTTGACTGGCAGTGAGTAGGTCAGACTGGTGTTAATTTTGCGCCTGCAAAGTGAGCGCTCATTTCCAGATTCTTTTCTGGCTTATCTCAGGACAGCTATAAATCCTGGGGCTTCGCGCTCGCGGACCTTTAAGGGGACAGTGCGCATGCGCCGACTTCCTCTTTTTTTTCCGCCTGGAACCATGGAGGCTGTGCCGTAAGTAGAGTCTCCCCTTCTCCAGAATCCCCCTCCATCTCCCACACTAGAGGCATTTTTGTCTCACTTTTCCAGTGTCTGACTGTAGCCTGCACCACTGTCTACCTGTCTGAGTGTTTGTGACGCTGCGTTACATTAGGAGGGGGGCACGGGGAGCCCAGGCACGGAGGCCTCGGGGACGCCGGCAGCAAGCGGCAGGATGTGTGCGGAACCCGCCGCTCGGGCGGAGGTCCACTTCACGGTGTCATGCGTTTCGAGGGGGCCTGGAAGGAAGTTCCTTCTTGGCTAGGGCAGGCTTGGGCGTTTGCCGATCGGCCCACACCTTCGACATGTGGAACTTGAGACTCGAACCAGGAGAACATTTAGAGTCTTGGGACCTTGGCCCTAAAAGTTGGAGCCTGTGGTAGCAGTTTCTGCAGTATTTGCCAGCTTTTCCATCAGAGGCCAGGACTGATGACTGGGAATAGGCCTAAGTCTTAATGTCTTAGGTGTTAGCATTTAAGGCGTAAAGGTTCAAAGATGAATATTATGGACATGGAAGAAATCTAAACTCTGCATCTTCAGCAGAACATTCTAGGACAACGGAGATGCCAGTGGGTGACGGTTTTAACAGCATAGCACTGAGTATCTGCTGTGTTCGAGAGACAACACTTAAGGTTCTTCAGTTATTAACAGTACTGTTTGCTAATGACAGGGAGAAGAAAAAGGTTCCTGCCGCACCGGGAACCCAGAAGAAAAAGAAGGTTCCTGCTGCTCCAGGAACCCTGAAGAAAAAGAAGGTTCCTGCTGTGCCAGAAACTCTGAAGAAAAAGCGAAGAAATTTCGCAGAGTTGAAGGTGAAGCGCCTTCGGAAGAAGATTGCCCTGAAATCAGTAAGTAAACGTTGGGGGCCCCTGGTCGGGACTGAGAATGGAGTGAGATGTTAGTAGATTGATCTGCTTCGTCGTGGTTATTGCTAAAGAGCTTCTGGTAGGTCACTGTGAGAATCGTTTAGTTATCCCTTACTGTGGCGAGACAGTTTCCTAGAGCTACCACTGAGCTCAAGTGTGAGTAACTGCCGTGGTTTTCAGCTGCGAAGGGCCCAGAGGAAGCTCATCTATGAGAAGGCAAAGTACTATCACAAGGAGTACAGGCAGATGTACCGGACAGAGATTCGCATGGCCAGGATGGCAAGGAAAGCTGGGAACTTCTACGTGCCCGCAGAACCGAAGCTGGCCTTCGTCATCAGAATCCGAGGGTAAGTTCTCAGGAATCCTGTTCTAGGATCCCTGCTGCAGAGGCCTTGACAGTTTTTATAAGTGTGGTTAGAAAGGGGGACCAGAGATTCATTGAGGGTTTATTTGTAAGACCTGTGCCTGAGCTGTCTATTCTGATAGCACTGTAGGAGTTGTCTGCAGTTGTCTAAGGTTATAATGTGCTATAGTATTGTAGCGAAGATGTCTACAAAAGTAGATGCTTGGTAGTTTTTTATTGTATAACAGAAATCAAAAGATAGAGAAGGCAGGTTATTAGTAGTTATTAGTCTATTTATTGGGACTTGCTTACAGTCTTGTTGTGGTTTAATCTCCTGTTATTTGAAATTATGGTAAAAGCTGCAGGAACATTTTTGGTCTCTTTCTGTGGCAGTATCAATGGTGTGAGCCCAAAGGTGCGCAAGGTGTTGCAGCTTCTTCGTCTGCGGCAGATCTTCAACGGCACCTTTGTTAAGCTCAACAAGGCTTCCATTAACATGCTGAGGATTGTGGAACCATACATTGCATGGGGGTGAGTTTTCCGCTTAGGGGATTAGTTATATGACAAGATGAACTTAGATACTTTGATGGCTGTGTTCGGACTAAACCCTTCTCTGATTTCCCTATTTCAGGTACCCCAATCTGAAGTCAGTAAATGAGCTCATCTACAAACGCGGCTATGGCAAAATTCATAAGAAGAGAATTGCCTTGACAGATAATTCCTTGATTGCTCGGTCTCTTGGTAGGTTATGCTTTTGGGGGGTAGGGTCCGGCGCTCAAGGTCATGCTTTCCAGCTACACCTTTTGTTTTGTATGTTTGTGGGTGGAGGCTGTGTCTCACTAGAACCTAGAGTTGCATTCTGTGTTTTCATGTGCTCGGATTACATACAGGCAGGCCACCATCCTTGTCTTGTTGGTGTGTGTGTGTGTTTGGTGGGGGGGTTCATTGTCTCTAAACCCCAGTCCTCACTCTTGTGCAGCAAGCAGTGTTATCTCTTGAGCCATTTTCCCTGTCTGGCCCCTATGACATGATTCCTAAACTCCTTGATGGTTTTAAGAAAAATAAATGCTTCACACATCTTTATTTTTGAAGTAAGGTCTCAGTTGTATTTTTGGCTGGCCAGGAACTCAGATTTTCTTGCCCCTGCCTCCCAGCTAACTGATAGGACTAAAGGTGTGTACCACCAGGCCTGACTTGTCCTTGCTTATTTGATTGATAATATTTAATTCCACCTTTGTGTTTGTTAAATAACTAGACGTGTTCTACTGATTTAAGTTGCAGGACAGGCTCCAAAGCTGCACAGAGAAGCCCTGTCTCGAAAAAATGATAAGTAAATAAAATGGGTGATCTTAGACTCGATTTTTTTTTTTCCAGGTAAATACGGCATCATCTGCATGGAGGATCTAATTCATGAGATCTATACAGTTGGAAAACGCTTCAAGGAAGCGAATAACTTCCTTTGGCCCTTCAAATTGTCTTCTCCACGAGGTGGAATGAAGAAAAAGACAACTCATTTTGTGGAAGGTGGAGATGCTGGCAACAGGGAAGACCAGATAAACAGGCTTATTAGACGGATGAACTAAGGTGAGAGATTGTGTCCTGAGAGAGCTAGTCTTGTTTGTTTTTTTGAGACAGGATTTCTACATATTTCTAGCTGTTCTGAGGCTGGCTTAGAACTCAGCCTTTGCTGTGCAGTTTCTGGGATTGAAGGCGTGTGTTGCTATGTCTGGCTAAGAACTAGTTTTCGGGGAGGACATTTTGAATGCTTTCTGTTAAGTGTTGATTGGCTATATCACTGATTTTTCTTTTATTTGTATGAGGGGTTCTGTCTGCCTTTGATGAAGTATGTTCTTTTACAACTGATGTTGACTTGTAGCTTGGAGGGTAGTTTTTAACTTGTATATGTTTTTCCTTTTCAGGTGTTGCCCATGGTATTTTTGTAATCTGGTCAGTTAATAAACAGTCACAGCTTGGCAAACTGAACTGTGTTGGAGTCTTTGTTGGCCTGCCTTTGCCCTATCACTGGTAGTAGCAAATCCTAGAATATGAAAAGTTAAATCATATCAACAGCCTGTGACATGCAAAACCAGCTCCAGGGTATATGTTGTGAAAAACCATTTGTTAGAAGACTTTTCTCTGAAAACAGTCGTTTTTTTTTTCTTTGTTTTTTTTTTTAACTTAAGTAAATGAGTGAAACCTTGTGAGCATTTGTGATTTATGGGAGGAAAATGCCAGAAGTTCGGTGCTTTGGACGTTTACTGCTGAAGTCCCACGTCTCGGGCTTTGGCTTTCCCGGCAGCCTGACACCTGGATGCATTTTCCTGTGCGTGTCTATGTACCGCATTGCACATTGCTCCTGGAACTGGGATTACCAAGTGGGTGTGAGACTTCCAAACCTGGAAGAGCAACCACTACTTTTAACTGCTGAGGCATCTCTAGCACTTCCGTCTTGATCTTTTAGTTTTTGATTGTGAGTGAATTATACTTTTTAGTGTATATTTTAAACAGATATTTTGAGCATCTAAAGCAGTTGCAGTGAAATTGGTAAGCAAGATTTATAAGATTTTTTTTTCTTTTCAAATGTGCAGTGGTGTTTTGCCTGCATGTATGTCTGTGAGGGTGTTGCATCCCCTGGAACTGGAGTTAAAAGACAACTGTGAGCTGCCATGTGGGGTGCTGGGAATCGAGGCCATGATCTCTAGAGGAGCAGCCAGTGCTCGTAACTGCTGAGCCATCTCTCAGGCCCCTAAAAGATTTTTTTTAATATTTATTTATTTATTATGTACACAATATTCTGTCTGTGTATGCCTGCAGGCCAGAAGAGGGCATCAGACCCCATTACAGATGGTTGTGAGTCACCATGTGGTTGCTGGGAATTGAACTCAGGACCTTTGGAAGAGCAGGCAATGCTCTTAACCTCTGAGCCATCTCTCCAGCTCCCCCTAAAAGGTTTTTTGAAATATACATGTATATCTTCTAATCCCTCCTACTGAACCCCTTCCTCACGTGCCCTTGCACTTTCATGTCTTTGTGTCTTGTCTGCTGCCTTTAATTCTGTTGCCTGCACGAGCACAGGATGTAGTTACTTGCCCTGATCAGTTTAAAGGCTATACCACTAAGGGATATGACTGCCCCTCCCCCAGCAACTATTAACTACCTACCTACCTCAGAATGTAACATACAACATAGTAAATGTTTTTTGGTCTTCATTAGTTGTACCAAAAGTCTTGAGAATATTGTCAAGTAGGTGACTTAAATTTGCGGGCACTGTTGGAGAAATTAATGGTTTGAATAGTTCTCATCTCATGGTCCTGGAAAATAATTTCTCTGAATTGAGAGTCTGAGTTCTGGAGAGAAATCCAGGTTAAGCTGATGTTAATCCCAGCACTTCAGAGGCAGGTGAATCTTAATTTCGTGCCAGCTAAAGCTACACAGTGAGACCTGGTCTCAAAAAGTATATGCTCATCTGGGTACTTGTAAGAGTAGTTAAAAGGCTCTTGTGAGCCACATGGTATAGGTGCTGCACTGAACCTGGATCCTCCACAGGATGACTCCTCGGGGACATACCTAACCCCTTGCTCGGTGTGTCTGAGCAGGTGGATCCAGAGTTTATGGTCTGTCTTGTGCCTACTACTTTGAAAAGTCGACATAGTACAACTGTTGGTGCCTCCTTGGTTTCCAGGCTTTAAGGAGGGTGATAGATGGTCTCTGAGAGATGAGAGTCAAGAATACAACAGACTACTGGGTGGTGGTCTTTATCAAAGTGATAGGATCTTAGTTGATAGCCTTTCTTGGAGCATATGTTGTCCAGTGACTGCTTTAACCTGAATTTGAGTATGAACAAGTTAGTAAATTAGGAAATCTGAGCAAGTTAGGCATAGGTTAACATGTAGGAATGCCTGGACTAAAGAAATAGACACGAAGAGAATGACTGCATTCCTCTTGCAGATGTCTTATACTTTGTGTGTGTTAGGGGGTGGGGTTGCATGTAGAAACTAAACACTCAGTGGGTAAGAGGATGAGAAAGGAACTACAGGAAAATAGAAAATTGTGACCAAGATAAGCAGAGAATAAAATGCTGTCAGGTGTCAAGGGTCTGTTTCCTAGTACATTTTAAAATTTTGTGGTCATAGCTGAATTTTAAATGAGACTTTCTGGGTCCATGCCCCATCTCCACACTGACTTCTGAAGTCTGGGGCCTGGGAGGTAGCTCTGTAAAAGAACTTGTGGCACAGCCTTAGCCAGACAACCTGTCAGGAACCCATGTATGCAATGGGCTACATATGCTAGCACTCCTTAACAAGAAGGGAGTCAACCCCCCAGGAACTTGTGGACAGACACCCCCCCACCCCTTGGCCTGGAGTGTGCAGCCCAGACACCCTTCCTCAAACAGCTGGAGGTGAGGATGGGTCCCTGAGTTCCACATGTGCTGTGGGAAGTTTGCACAGCTGTAAAGTCTCCCTGTCAAGTGGGGAAATACTTCTGTTGAGCTTCATAGGATGTTAATGAAGGTGAAGTGTTTCTGGTTGTCTCAAAAGCGGCTTGGAAGTGTAGTTTGAACACAAATTAGCATGTCCAATATTAGACAGAAAACAGCTTCTGGTCTTGTACATCTGTCCAACAGACCAAGAGGATCGGGTCTGGAGATGGAAGCCAAGAGTTTATGTCTTTTCTCATTTATAAAATAAGTCGTACAGGAGAGGTGACTCTGGTTAAGAGCACTGGCTGCTCTTCTAGAGGACCATAGTTAAATTCTCAGCACTCATAGACAAATCACCTATACATATAAATAAGGATTTTAAAATTAAAGTTGCCTTTGTGCTTATGGAGGGACCAGTAATTGAACTTGGGTCATCAGGGTTGGTGGCAAGCAATTTTACCTACTGAGCCCTCTCTTTGGACCCTACTTTTAATTTTAAGAGCCTTGTGATATTAGGCCACTCTAATAAGCCAAGGTAATTTATCCATCTCAAGGTGTTTAAATACATCTGCAATCTTGTTCCGTAGGGTGTTCACAGGCTCCAAAATTTCACAAAGGGGCACCCAAATTACCTTGTCAACTGTAATCTTGAGTCTGAAACCTTGGGAAGCACCCTCCCTCCCCCTTCGCAAACCTATTTTTTTTGAAGCATTTGTCAGTTCTGAAACGTTGCTCTTCCTAGCTGCTCAGTGTAAGTCTTGATTCCTAACCCTGTAAAGTAACATTAGAGTAGCATTAAAGTTCCTGGTGCATTGTAACCACTTCACACACCCTTTTCTATAAATTCATTAACTGATTTAAAGCTTTTTAATAGATTAGCAATCAGTTCAGGAGGTTGTTTTAAGTCAACAAGGAAATTTATATTCTGGCTAGTTTTTTGTCAACTTGATACTAGTCATTTTGGGAATAGGGATTTTTGGCCGCCCCTTGAAAAATGCCTCTCCCATAACCAGATTGCCCTGTGGGCAAGCCTGCCATGAATTTTTAATGATTGATGGGGGAAGGCCCAGGTCATCGTGGGTAGTGGTCCTGGATAGTTTATATATTTAAAAAGGCGGAGTAAGCTGGTAAGCAGCATTCCTCCATGACCTCTGCATCAGTTCCTGCCTCACATCCTTTCAGCCCTGTGTTGCTTTTTGTCGCCGTACTTATTACTGCAATAGAAACAAGATGATATACTACAAATGCAAAAGAAAACTTCAAATTGTTCTTAACTGATTCTAAAAGCCAGCCAATGTACGTGTTCATGGTTCTTCATACGCATTCAGTGCCTGTGGCTGGGGGTGCTTACTCCGCACTGTGCACCTACTTCTGTCACATCTGCTTCACTGCGCCACCTGGAATGCTGTCCAAGCATAGTGTTTTTGTTGTTTTTAAATTGCTGCTATTACACTCTAATGCAAGGGTGTTTGACCCACTCTTGGAAAACTTCAAGTCTTTGATTAAATCACATTGACAGTCTTACATGGTCCAGTTACATGAGGTTATTAGAAAAAAAAATGCCATTTGCTTTCAACACCCCAGAGAGATTTCACAGTTTTCCCTTTGCATTGTTGGGATGAAGACATGACTTCAACAGTCCTTTTGCTGCCTCGCCTGAATCTGCACCCCGGAGCCCGCAGTGGAAGGGAGGACCAATTCCTGACGTTGTCCTCGACCCCCATGCGCATGAGCACACAGAGAAACGTTTGTGGTTTGGTTTAAAACTTATTACATAGGAAATTCAGGAAAGATTCCAGCCTCCTGCGTTCAAGTGAACACTAGGTTATTTGTCTCTAGAAAAACTTGATAAAGCTGAGGTGCTGAAGCAGTCATCGGTCCCAGTTACCAGTGTCAGCCCTCTAACGTACTCTTTGCCAAGAAAAGCCATTTCCAGTCTCAATATCAAGCCCTGAAGCATCCAGTGTTTCCTTACCTGCCTCTTGGTTCATACTCTCTTAGAATCCTCTGTCTCCATATACTTGAATGCCATCAGGTCTCTCTCAATAGCAGGGCCCTAGTATTCCCAGGTCTCTGGCACCTACTGGACAGATCTGTCTGCCCTGGGACTGTCCTACTGAGCACTGCTGAGGCTCCCAGTGCCTTCTGGAAATCCAATGAGTCGTCTTTAGAACATAGCTTTTGAAATCCCAGGCCTCTGGTTAACTGGCACAGTGTGGTTATTGTGGCGCAGGATAAAAGGTGGAACGTGTGTGGATGCACATACTACACACATATACACAACTGTAGGACAGTCATATAGGAGTAATGAGACCTAATAATAGGACCTGTTACAGGAACACAATTCATACTATATGAAGTGGAAAATTTTATAAAGGAAGTGGGAGATACGGATTTATATTAATACTATCTCTAATACATGAGGTGAAATAATTATGAACTGCTTGGGCTTCATAGTGTTTTCCATTAAACCAATTAAGTTTTTAAAATTTCAGTTATTGTGTTAGGCATGCATGTGTGTGCGTTCACTGGGTGTGGTCAGGTGTGTGTTCGCACACATGGATCCATCTGGGGAGAAAGGATGATCTTGAGTTGGTTCTCTCACCTTTGTGAGGGCTCTAGGGAGTGGACTCAGATCATCAAGCCTGCCTCGTAAGCACTTTTACCCATTCGCTGGTCCCCAACTTACTGTTTTACAATATTGTATTTATTTTACATATGTGTATGTTCACGTTACCACAGTGCATCTGAGGAGGTCAGAGGAAAACCCCTGGATGCCTTTCCTGCCTTCTTGTGGGATCACAGATGGTTGGAACGTGGGTTATCAGGCCCTGGAAAGTATTTCTACCTAGTGAGCTATCTCACACCTCTAACTTATGTTAAAAAAAAAAAAAAAAAAAAAAGAAAGACAGACAGACAGGCTGCCCCTAACCCAGACTGTCCTTGACCTTACAGTCCTCCCTCAGCCTCCGACAGGCTGGGATTACAGGTGTGCACCATGAGTCACTTGTTCTCAACATTATATGCTGGCCATTGTTTGGATATTTATACCAGCTGCATGTGGAGAGTTATTGGTACCCTTTACTTTTTAGATAGAATCACTGTTTTGTTTTTAAATGAGATAAACTTTTTTGGGGGGGGCTAGAATATAATTGCATTTCTCATTCTGTTAAAAAATCTAAGTAAATATTTGAGTTTGCCACTTTTGTGTGAATTATTTTCACGTTTGCCCCGTCATTTCTTCTGACTGGGATGTGGATGGACTTGTGCTGGGGAGATGGCTCAATGGGCTGATTGCCTGCTGCCCAAGTGTGAGGTCTGGGAGCCTCAGAAAGCATGTAAAACCTGGGACATGATGAGTATGTCTGCAGTCCTTCGCTCCTACAGGGAGATGGGAGGCAGAGTTAGCAGCTAGTCTGGCGTAGACAATTGTAAACAACACAGACCTTGTCTCAACCAAGGTGGGCAACATCCTGTTTGTTCTCTGGCCAAACAAACATGCCTGCATTCAGACACACACACACACACACACACGTGAATTGTATGCGTGCATGCATGTACACACATACACTTTTAAAGACTAAGGAGAGAGAGTGAAACAGTAAAATAAGGTGGCCTCTTGGGTTTTATCATGTCATTGGCAAATAGTATGTGATCCATTTTTTTGGTTCCTTCTGTTTCTCTGTGTTTTGAATGTTTGTATTCATGTTGAAACAATGCTCAACAACATTAAGAGATACACGATTATTGGTGGTTAGGTTGAGAGTTTCATGGATGGGATCAGGGCCTTATAAATTGCCTGGGGGCAATATGGCAGCTCTCTTTTTGTCCTTCTCCATGTGACATTTGTTTTTCTGGAGCATGTAGTGTTCAAGGTGCCTTCTTGAAAGAAGGTACTGTGCCCTCACCGAGCACTGACCCTGTCTTCCCATTGATCTTGAACTTCTTAGCAGTAGAATTTTTGTTTGTTTGTTTGTTGTTTTGGTTTGGTTTTTTGAGACTGGGTTTCTCTGTGGCTTTGGAGCCTGTCCTGGAACCAGACTGGCCTCGAACTCACAGAGATCCTCCTGCCTCTGCCTCCCCAGTGCTAGGATTAAAGGCGTGCACCACCACCACCCACCTAGCAGTAGAATTTTAAGAAAACAAATAAGGCGGGCAGTGTTGGCACACGCCTTTAATCCCAGCACTCGGAAGCAGAGGTAGGTGGATCTCTATGAGTTTAAGGCCAGTCTGGGCTACAGAGAGACTACCAAAGCTACACAGAGACACCCTGTCTCAAAAAACCAAAACCAAACAAACAAAATATGGCATTTAAGGGCCATATTTAGATACCCAGCAAAAGAACAGTTGGGGAAAGGCAGAGTTTGTATGGTGCAGGAGCCAAGAGGGCACGGGGAAGAAACGTTTGAATCCTAGCATATTGTTTAATCCACATAATCTCTTCTATGTGATTCTCTACTTTGCAACTCCAGAACTGGATTTATAATTGGTTTTGAGATCAACTCCAGACATGTTTTCTCTTAATTTCTGCCCACTAAATTCTCCCCTTAAGGAAGTTAATATGCAACCCAATCCTATATGTCTCATTATCCTTACTTTTTGTCAAGAATTCTTTTATTTATATAAAGTATACATATTCATGTATTCATTGGAGACAGGATGTCACATATTCTAGACTGGCCTTGAACTCACGATTACCTTGAATTGATCCTCCTGCCTCCACCACAGGGTTTGGGATTACAAGGCATATGCCGTCCTGCCCTTTTTTTTTATGTAGTGCTAACCACCAAACCCAGAGCCTGGTGTGTGCTAGGAGACGGATCCGCCATCTAGATGCCCAGATCCACTGACCCTAGTTTCACAAGAGGGTTTAGTTTCTCTACCGGGTCTAATCTGAATTAGCTTTCTTAACCAGAGTCCCTGAGGACTGGTATCCTGTGTGTTGAACAGCGAGGCAGGCTGATGCTGAAATTACTGAGTAGCTGCGGGTGCTAGACTTCTTAAAGTAGGGAGGGGACACCCTTTTCACAAAATACTTGAAAGGGTCTAGTTACTTTGAATCTGAAAAATGAGGCTGATGCCAGCTGATGTGCCAACGGCCTAGGAAGCCAAATTCCACCTTGTCCAACTGTCCATTCTCTCTCCTACCATTGGAAGAGTGTCAGGACTGACGAATGTCAGCCAGCCTTGTTTCTGCATAGCTCCGCTCTCAGCAGGGACCCAGAGGTAGCAACAGTGTAAGCGGTCTCCGGTTATCTAAACTAGTTTGGTACCCTGACGCAGGATCCCTTCCCGGCTCTCAGTGTAAGCGGTCTCCTAACCATCCCAGCATCACTCTGGCCCGGTACCCTGCCCTGCTCTCCTAACCATCCCAGCATCCACTCTGGCGCGTTACCCTGTCTCCGGGTCTTTTCGGCTGCTGTACTCTCAGTGTGACGGCCCCAGGCTACCGGCGCCTAGCAACCAACGGCGCACCAGGCAGGCGGGGCCACAGCTGCAAGCGCTCGCTGGCCCGGCAGGACCCGGCCGTGCTGAGCGGCGGCTGCGCTCCGAGCGTCGCCGGGCTGCCGGCCGCCGAGCATGCTCGCCCTGAGAGTGGTGCCAGTGCGAGCAGGCTGTCGGCCGCCCCGCCCCGCCGCAGCGGACAGTCCCGCGACACCACCGCCGGCCTGGGCCGAGGGCTCGGGTCCGCGCCAGGCCGTCGCTGGCCCCCGCGCTGCCCGCTGCCCCCGCTGGCCGAGTCGACCTCCTTGGTGCCGTGGGTCCGGCACCTGAAGAAGCCCATCTCTTCGGTGCAGCTGCGGGGACGGTGAGTTCAGGGAACCAGGGCTCCAGGCTGGAGGCTGGAAGGGCTTCCTCTAAGGAGAAACTGAATGTCTAGAGAGCCACGTGGGCCACTCCAAAGCTGCTCTCGTGACACTTCGGCCAGATGGCTTGGGCATGGGGATCTGACCAAGCCTACTCCACTTGTGGGGTCAAATGGCAAGAAATGAGGATGAAGTCATGAAAAGTCTTTCCACACCTGTTAGGTACTGTTCAAGCAAAGCACCCCAGTGTTTACTGCACACACCCTTACAGGTTTGCCCTTCCCCTCTCCCAGAGCGTAAACCTAAGGTTGGGACCAGAGATACATTTACTTAGCTTGACTTCCATTTGTCCCCCCCGCGCCCCCGTTCTCCCACGTAGACTCAGCTAGATGAACCAGAAGTCACTGCGCTGCCAATTCAATCTTGTTTAATTTTTGATGTGCCCATATTTGTGGGTGCATTTTTTATTTTCACTAGATTCTAAACATACTAGGAAATAATGGTGTGGGCAGGTAGATTGTTTAATGCATTGGTCATCCACACTGGTTGTTCCGCCTTTTTGGAGTCATAACCGTCAGGGAAACCATAGGGACAAATGCAAACAACTCTGCAAACAAATGGATTTAGGTCATTGTCCTCCGAGAAGCAAAAGAACCGCAGGTTTTGGGTCCTATGCTTGTGCGCGTATGTAACCCTGTTAAATGTTAGAATGGTGATTCATAAAACTCTCGTTGTTAAAAAGGTTCTCTCTGCTTTTTAAATTACATTATGGCACTTGGGGACTCCTCGTTGACTCAGTACAGAGACGCGTGAGCAGGACCCCAAGACTTTCCTTACTTCCTACTTCCTACCACTTCCTTTACTTCTTAATACATTTAGTGTTCGCGCGTTTCCATCATTTCCTCCTTTGATTTTGGCCACGGATGGTATAATCTACACAGTCTCCACGGAGAATGGTTCCAGTTTTTCCCGTTTACAAACAACACAACGATGAACGCCATTCTCACACAATGAAACAGTTCTGTGGCACAAACCCCTTGAAACAGAACTGCCGAGGTGAGGGTAGGGTCTGTGAGACGGCTCCGTGTGTGAAGGCATTTGCAGCACAACCTTGATGTCTTGGATTCCAGAACTCCTTAGAGGAGGAAAGAGAGAGCCAACTCCACAGGGTTGTCCTCTGCCCTCCACGTGCAAGATGTGGCGTATGTGACCTCTGCCCTCTCCCCATACACACCACTCACAGGAAGGAAAAAAGTAAAGAAACAGAACTACTGAGTCGGATTATGTACATTAAAATTTTTGGTAGAATTTTGCTTTTAAAAAATGTATTGGGGGGCTGGAGAGATGGCTCAGTGGTTAAGAGCATTGCCTGCTCTTCCAAAGGTCCTGAGTTCAATTCCCAGCAACCACATGGTGGCTCACAACCATCTGTAATGAGGTCTGGTGCCCTCTTCTGGCCTGCAGACATACACACAGACAGAATATTGTATACATAATAAATAAATAAATATTTTACAAAAAAAAAAATGTATTGACTTGCCGGGCAGTAATGGCACACGCCTTTAATCCCAGCACTAGAGAGGCAGGTGGATCTCTGTATCTCTGTGAGTTCGAGACCAGCCTGGTCTACAGAGCTAGTTCCAGGACAGGCTCCAAAGCCACAGAGAAACCCTGTCTTGAAAAAACAAAAAACAAAACAAACAAAAAAACCATGTTGACTTGCATTTTCTTTTGGTGTGTGTGTGTGTGTGTGTGTGTGTGTGTGTGTGTGTGAGAGAGAGAGAGAGAGAGAGAGACAGAGAGAGAGAGAGAGAGAGGAGAGACAGAGGACAGAGACAGAGAGATCACGCTTCCAGGCTAACCTTGAACTCCCTACGTGGCTTGAACTGATCCTCTTCCCATTTGCTCCCAGTTATAAGGGCGCCATCAAGCAGGGCATGATTTCCCTTGTCATCGGTAGGTGTGGCGAGGGGAAAATGTTTATTATTATTTAGAAATAACTTAAATCATAGTTTCTGTTTGCAGAGTGTTGAGCACTTAAAAGTCTTTTAAAAATTCAGTTTTTGTCCTCTTATGAGAGTCAGAGGCACGGCCCTATGAGTGTTTGACTATCAGGGGACAAAGTGAAGAATAAATGCAGGCTCCCTTTACTCTGGTGCTGCGCTTCATGGGCAGCTGTCGTCTGGCAGTCATCTCACGGGTACTGTGAGCAGTAAGTGTTAATGTCTTTCTCACTAACTCTTGTACTCGTGGATATGGCCTCTTGCCTCCGTGATGCTCGGGTTATCTGTCCGGTCACTCCTCTTTGGCCTTTTCTTCATCCTCGTGCCCCACATATATCTTAAAGGCTCTTCTGGCTTTCTTCTCTTTCTCCAGTCTCTTTTGCCAACATATATCTTAAAGGCTCTTCTGGCTTTCTTCTCTTTCTCCAGTCTCTTTTGCCAACTTTAACTAAGTTTCTGGCCTTCTCGTCTGTGAATAGCTTTTAGCATTTTTTAAATAATTTATTTTTATTTTATTTGCATTGGTATTTTCCCTGCATGTCTATCTGTGTGTGGAGTCAGAGACAGCTGTTAGCTGCCCTATGGGTGCTGGGAACAGAACCCGGGTCCTCTGGAAGAGCAGCAGTTAGTGCTTTTAACCGTTAAGTCATGTCTCCAGCCCCTAGTTTTTAGCTCTTTGTCTTCAAGCCAGTTACCGTACCCAGTTTCTACTGCTTGGTTCCAGGTTGTGTATGTCCACTGGATGACCTGCTGGGCTTGTTTTTATGTAAACCAGTGTTTCTCTGCCTGCCAATCTCCACTCTAGCTCAGTCCCTTTGAACTCTGTTTATCCGCCAGGTTCTCATGCCCAGATAATAGCTGCAGTCACCTGCAACTCCCTCTTCCTTGTCAGAGCTTCAGTCTTCAATCCATTGTTGAGCTCATTCTCACTGGACTGTTTTAATAGTCTCTTAGCAGGGCATGGCGGTGCACACCTGTAATCCCAGCACTTGAGAGACTGAGTTGGAAGTTTGTGAGTTTTCGGCCATCCTGGGCTACATAGTAAGATAGTTGTATAAGAGAAGAAAAAGTACTTGTTTTAGCAATTTGCCAGTTATAGTGACATGCAGATCCCAATATGCTAGTTGCTTTTATATATAGAAGTTGCTCACATTGTAACAATCCCAAGGCAGGTGCATTTATCACCTGGTGGCTTGCTTCCAGTTTCTTCCAGTTTTTAGAAGAACCCAGACTCTGCCTTAATTATCATTTCAAATTCAGCTAGCCTACAAATGGTGGCGAAGTTTCAAGAGCGTTTCCTCAGCGATCCAGCTGGAAATTGTGTTATATTTTTTGACTTAATCTTGGAAGTCACACTGACTTCCTTTGCTTTATTTATTCATCTATTTGTATCTGTTTAATGGCTGAAGATGTTAAATTCAGGGAAAGCGGCACCGATCTCATCAGTGAGCACTGACGTCACACAGGAAGTGTGACTGAATTTGTACTAGCACATCCATCTTTGACAAAGACGGTTTCCTAAGGGCCGTGAGAAGACAAATCACAAACTGCCATTGACCTGTGAAGGCTGCTAGGCTTGCCATCTATCAAGGAGTGAGCTGGGAGAGGGCGGAGCTGCATCAGCTTGACTCTGGGGCCGGAATTCTCACTGACACAGAGTTAGAGACTGCAGCCCAAGAAGATGACTTGATTGTGCCTGTAACTGTGAAACCCCAGGCCAGGCAGAGACCAGTGGGAAACTTCCTGTATAGCAAAGTACCCATTGCTTAAGCAACCGTTGACTCCTGGAGGCAGCGCTCTCCCCAAGTCTCGCTTGTATGTTGGAAGTAAATTAACCACAGTCGGGAGCCGCGGCAAATGCAGCTTGTGGAATATTTGTGGACAGCAGCTCCGAGCCCCTCTGGGCCCAGCGACACCCCCGAGAGTAGCAACAGAGAGCCAAAGGAGAGATGTGCAGAGGACTTGGCCCAGGAGTCACCGTAGAGAAAAGTAGAGAAAAGGTGTCTTGCAACTGCTCTGAGAGCTGCCCAGTGTGGTGGCCCTGGAGACGTGCAAAGCTTCTCAAAGGGCGAGGAGGACGTTGCAGTGGGAGCCATCTTGAGAAGTTCCCAGCAAGCCTTGCGGGGGGGGGGAGGAAAAGGTGTCCACCCCCCCCACCACAGCGTGCACGTGACTTTCCAAGCAGCTCAAAGACCCACATGAGGAGGGAGGGAGGAAGTCAGACTGGCGGAGGGGAATCTCTCCTTTCCTGCATGAGCACTCCAGCAGGGAGGGTCTTTTTTCTTGGGGGGGGGGGATGTATTTGGTTTTTTGCATGTGCTGACTGGTTAACTGGAGCGTGTGTAATTCCATATAAGTGCAAGTATTTTTCTTTTCATTTTCCTGTTACCTTTCTCTTCCTCACTCTTCTCCATCCCTCAATCCCTTCTCTTCCCATCTCCCTCCTTCACTCTCAAGATCAAGCCTTTCACTTTCCACTTTTCTCCTATTTTTGGTATTAGATTTTTTTTTTATTTTTCTCTCTTTTTAACAACCTTTTATCTTAATAAAATATAATCGTTATAGTAATCGTTTGACTTATACTATTTCTCCAGCAATCCAGCTGCTGTTGCTTAGGTTGTGGGTGATGTAGCTGGTTCTTGGTCTGTACTGTACTTCTGTGGCTTGGCTCACTGTTACATGCTGTTACAGTTTTGGTTTTCTCCTTCCCACAGCGTTTGGAGAGTGCTGTGTAGATGCTGAGTGTATGCCGCTGATGGGACACCCAGTTCAGAATCAGCACATGTTGCCCTACACATAACCTCCCTGGCTCAGACATCAGCAAATATATAAACTCCAAGAGTAGGAGAGGTAAAAATTCCAAGCCAGGGACCAGACTCTAAGTAAGCATGGTGTGTGTGTGTGTGTGTGTGTGTGTGTGTGTGTGTGTGTGTTATGGAATTTCTGACCCCTGGGGGGAAAACATAGATTGAATCCAATTATAATTAAGGGATTTATTGATTACTGCTAGCAGAACAACAGTTTTTGAATTGAGTTTTAGACTCAACTAATGACTGCTTGTTCATTTCCTGACTGCTCAGACTCAAATAATCATACACAAACCAAATTAATTACAACACTGGTTGGCCTATTAGCTCTGGCTTCTTATTAACCAACTCTTACATTTTAAATTAACCTATTTCTATTAATCTGTGTATCAGCACGAGGCTGTGGCTTACTGGTAAAGATCCAGTGTGTCTGTCTCCTTCGGCAGCTACATGACATCTCCTGATTCTCCCTATTCTTTATATCTCTGTTCAGATTTCCTGTCTGGCTTTGCTCTGCTAAGCCATTGGCCAAAACAGCTTTATTGCTCAACCAATGAAAACAACACATATACAGAAGGACATCTAACATCAGTTTGGCTCTGCCAAGTTTAGGCAACCTGAATGCCTGCACAAGCAGGTTACAAAAAAACCAAAAAACAGTCACCACATAACCAGTAGGTGGTAATAGATGTGCATTTTTCGGTGGGTGGTCACTAAGTAAGAGTTACTAGAAAATTATCTTCCAGGGACTGGAGTCAGAGACAAACATCGAGTTGGCACCAAGATGGATGTTTTAGCCATCTTCATGGTCGGCAATAACAGAGGAAAACGGAAAAGCCTGACAAGTCTATGGACCCTGCGCCTATAAGGACCACAGCACAGGCTGAGCCCACAGCCTTCAGAACACACGTTCTTACCAAGATGAAGGAGTAAATGAAGGAGGAGGGCCCTGAATGTTCCAGTGTCTACATCTTCTGGATCCATTCCTGTGAGGCCTCAGAAAACAGGATCCTCAGCTTTCTAAACAGTGTGCACTGTTTGAAAACACACTAACCCCTAACCAAGACATAAACAGGGAAATTATACTATTAAATCCATTAGGGTATATATCCACCACGTAAACATTCTCATATCATAGGATATCTCACCAAGGGAAATCTCTTCCCTGAAAAGGTTGCCACATAAAAATGGAAATATATCCATCCAACGTGGAAAGACAAGAAATGTGGGGAAAAAACCAGGCAAGATGACTCCTTTGAGAATTCATAATTCTCTAGAAACTAGATCCAAAGTTGTTGAAATGGGTAAAATGCTGGATTAAAAACCTCAAAATTATGACTCTTTAAAAGACTAATGAAGGCTGGAGAGATGACTCAGCAGGTAAAGGCACTTGCTGCCAAGTCTGACGACAAGAGTTCGATTTCTAGAAGCCATGTGGTGGAAGGAGAGAGCTGATCCCTGACTCCACACATGTTCCATATGTACACACACTCATACACACACATGAATAAATAAAAGTAAAAAAAATCAATTTTGGGGTGAGGGGTGAACTAATTAAGGAAGATCATACAGGATATGAACAAGAAGTTCAATAAAGAGATTTTTTGAAAAGAAAACAAACACGTTTTTTAGAAATGAAAAAAACAAGTAAGTCAAAATTAAAACAAGTCAGTGGAAAACTTCACCGACAGGGGAAGTTAAGAAGAGAAGAATTTCAGGGCTGGAACATGAGGTTCATGAGCTAAACTTTGCAAACAGGAATAAAGAAAAAGAAACTTCAAGCCTTTGAAATGACTGAGAAGCTACAGCAGGAAAATCATAGGCTTGAAGCCTACCTGCCTACAGAGCGAGTTCAAGACCAGCTTGGGCGACTTCCCAAAATTGGCACGATGGCTTAGCACTTAAGAGTTTACTGCTCTTCCTGGGGATTCAAATCCGGTTTCCTGAACCTCTTTTGGATGGCTCACAACTTCCTGTAATTCCAGTTCAGAAGAAGAAAACAACAGCCATGAATGCACAGGAGAGAATAAATCCCACTAGGAGAAAAGATAAGCAATCAAAAAACTAGAAGAGCACAAATTAGAAAGATAAACAGTGATAGGAACTAGGACACACATTTATATTATCACCTTAAATGAAAATGGTTTTATTTCTCTAATTAAAATATACAGACTTCGGGCTGGAGAGATGGCTCAGTGGCTAAGAGCACTGGCTACTCTTCCAAAGGTGCTGTGTTCAATTCCCAGCAACCACAGGTTGGCTCATGCCTCTATAGTGGGATTTGATGCCCTCTTCTGGCATAAAGTCATACATGCAGACAGAGTACACACATGCAAGATAGATAGATAGATAGATAGATAGATAGATAGATAGATCTTTAAAAAAATATATAGACTGGCTAATTAGATTGAAAAACAACAATCAACTGTTTGCTCCTGTAAGAAACACACCTCACCAACAAAGACACGTACAAGGCTGAAAGAAATGAAAAATTATATTTCAAGCAGTTGTAGTCTGGAATAAAGCAAAATTAATTGTGTTCATATTTAATAGTGCAGACCTCAAGGCAGAATTAGGAGAAACAAGATCACTTCATATTAGTTCAAGGAATATAAATATATATGTACCTAATGTTGATGTACCCAATTTTATAAAACAAAACACAACAGGAATTACTGGACATAAAGGGACATGGAGGCTCCAGTATAATTATAATGGCTTACTTCAATATCTTATCCTCACCAATAGTTTGGTGGCCCATAAATATCACACAGACATACACACACACAAAAAAAATCACTGAAGGAACTTCAGAGATGAACTATCTAAAAATTTAATGGAGTCAACAGACTCTAAGCTTCATCTGACAACTGCATCATACACATTTTTGGATATTTTATGGAAATTTCCTCAAAAATATATCTCTGAAATAGTTATTTTTAAGGCAGAAAACAAGTCTTAAGAAATTTGAAACAGCCGGGCGGTGGTGGTGCACGCCTTTAATCCCAGCACTTGGGAGGCAGAGGCAGGCGGATCTCTATGAGTTCAAGGCCAGCCTGGTCTACTGAGCTAGTTCCAGGACAGGCCCCAAAGCTACAGAGAAACCCTGTCTCAAACAAACAAACAAACAAAAAAGAAATTTAAAACACTTGAAATAATTCCTGTCACCTTCTCAGATCATAAAGAAATAAAATTAGAAATCAACAGTAATATATATACTACAGAAACCACATAAACATGTAGACCACAACTGTCCTTTTTGGACAGTGAGCAGGTCATTGAAGATATTAAGGAGAAAAATTTAAAAGCTACTAGAATCAAATTTAAAATGTAGACACAATCTATTAGAGTGTGTGGAATATACCAAAGGCTGTTCCGAGAAACGAATACCGGAGAGTCTACATTAAAACAAAATAGAACTCTCAGCCTGATGATGCATCTCAAGGTCTTCAAAAAAAAAAAAAAAAAAAAAAAAAAAGAACAAACCAAAACCCAGTAGAATAAAAGGAGGAATACAGATCAGAGTTGAACTCAGTGCAATGGCGGCCAGAAGGACAATACAAAGACCCAGGCAGACAAGGAACTGTTTCTGTGAGTAGGTTAGCGAGACTGATAAACCCTTAGCCAGTCTAGCCAAAAGAAACAGAGAAGATATAAATTGTTAGAGAGGCAAAGCAAGATATTATAATATAATGGACAGAAATCCAAGAGACTTAGCAGGAATTCTTCAATAAACTTAAAACAGAACTGCTATAGTGTCTGCCTTCCAGGGCTTTGGAACTGACCTTACTGGGGTGACAGTGAATGACAGACACAGTCTTACAGGAAAATGGATGGGGAGGGCTGTATGAGGCAAACCAGTAGCCTGGTAGCCTAGTAGCAAGTACAGCTGGATGAATAGATTCGCTAGTCTCAGTAGGACATCTCTGCACGGAAGTAGTCTCGGGCTTCAGTCATCCCAGAGGAAGTGCGTTCTGCCCACAAGATCAGCATCCCCTCAGGGATGCTTGTCATTCCCCCGAGTCTGGCCTGGGGGAAGGTCTGCGGTATGAGGGTCCTCAACATGGCTGTGCTCATGTCATGAATGTTCCTTCATACAAGGGTACCTTTGCTCCCCAAATCCACCCATACCTGGTGTATGACTGGGGGAATCAAAGCCATCATACACGAGAAGAGCCTGTGATGCCATGTTGATGATGGTGGTATTCATTCAGCCGGCTTACTGAATCAGCCCGGGAGCCTAGCAGTGTCTGCATGCATAAAGAAAATGTGGTACATCAGGGTATTATCCAGACACACAGAGGGATGAAATGATGTCATTTGCAGGAAATGGAGGAATAAAGACCATCACATTAAACCTGGGTCAGGTGATTTCCAGGTCCTTGGCCTCTTATCCAAGAACTGAACATACTTGCAAAAGTGAGATGACTTTACTCAGAGCAAAGTCATGGTGTAGGTTATAGACATAAACACTGTCAGGACTGACATGGGACAACATGAGAGACAAGGGTCCTGATTATTATTATGTTTGTTTGTTTATTATGTATAGTGTTCTGCCTGCATATATACCTGTATGCCAGAAGAGGGCGCCAGATTTGGTTATAGATGGTTGTGAGCCACCATGGGTGGTTTCTGAGAATTGAACTCAGCTCCTCTGGAAAAGCCGTCTCTCCAGCCCAAGGGTCCTGATTATTGTTCTGAGCTTCCTTTTAAGGTTCTCAAGAGAAAGAGTTGGTTACTAAAGGGTTTTTCTTGAGGGTTATGTAATGATTTCTCCTTTGGGCATGCATCTCACAATGCATCTGATGCACACCCCAGCTATGCGTAAGCAGAAGGTGGAACATAGTGGATTCTTCCTACAAAGTTTCTAGAAGACAGTGTTTGCCTTATGCATGTACCCCAAACCAGTTCAGGCCTGACTGGCCCTTCTATTTCCGTGCCAGATACATTGGGAATACACTTGACTGAACTGCTCAAATTTGAAAATTTGAGAGCTGGGAGTGTGTGTAATGTAATGCAGGTGAAGAAGGGCAAGGGGCATCTGAAGCAGCTAGCTGTACTGTTTGGAGAGGGGCATGTGTGTGCACAGTTACATGCAGGTGAAGGCGGGCAAGGGGCGTCTGGAGCAGCTAGCTGCACTGTTTGGAGAGGGGCGTGTATGTGCACAGTTACATGCAGGTGAAGGAGGGCAAGGGACATCTGGAGCAGCTAGCTGCACTGTTTGGAGAGGGGCGTGTGTGTGCACAGTTATATGCAGGTGAAGTAGTCGGTTATTAACTGTATTATTACAGGAAGGTGTATGTGCATAACCCCAAAGCAAATGGCAATCATAGGGCACCAAACTATTTCCTCTCCTGGCCTGCCTTGGTAGAGATTGTGTTTATGAGAAACATCAGAAAAAGCGTTTGGTTTGAGTCTGGTGAGACAGCTTAGCAGAGAAAGATGCTCAATGACCTAAATTTGGTACCAAAGATCCACAAAGTAGGAGAGAACCAATTCCCACGGATTTTCCTCTGACCTCCACTTGCGTGGTGTGGAACATGCAGGGGTTTTTGTTTTGTTTTGTTTTTTGTTTTTTGTTTTTGAGCTAGGATCTCTCTAAATGGGTCTAGCTGACCTTGAATTTACAGAGACCCACCTCTCTGCTTCCCAAGTGCAGGTATAAAGATGTAAGCCACCATGCCTGATTAGTGGTTTTTTTTTTAATTATATCAATACATTCTTGAAGTTGTAAATACTTGCAAATGTGGACTCATTATTTTTTAATTTGGATTTTAATTTTCTTTTTTATTTCAACCCCTCCCCCCCAAAAAAGTTTTTTGAAGACAATCACTCAAACTGGCCTCAAACTAGTCAAGAGTGTTCTTAAATTCCCCAATCCTCCTACCTCCCCACTGCTGGGATCACAGCATCCATCATGGGGACAGAGTTTCTCTCTCTGTAGCCTTGGCTATCCTGGAACTCCCCACGTAAACTAGTCTGGCTCTGAATTTACCAGCTTGCCTCTGCCTCCCGAGTGCTGAGATTAAAGCAATTCACCAGAATGCCAGGCTCTCAAAGTGGACTTTCAAATAAACTTTTATCATAAAATATGTAAAATGTAGATTTAACTTTAGAGATTTGTCTTCATGTATTTTTCGTGTGTATGATGGATGTAAATCCAGCTGTTAGAACATCTTCTGACCCAGCAGGATAAAATGCCGCTAGGAGGCCGTTGCAGTCCGAGACACTCCGAAGTCCAGCTGAGTGTCCCGTCTTCCGTCTCCCACTGGCAAGTTCAGTCCCTGTCTCACCTGTCCTGGGTCTGTTGAAAGGGAGCAGGAGACTGGCTTAAAGCTGAAAGTTCTCCGGTTTTCTCTGCTTCTATAGATAAAAAGGAAGTTCTTAGAATGGAATGGAGTCTGGATTATGATTCTAAGAGTCTTTTCTAAGAGTCTTTTTTTTTTTTTTTTTTTTTTTTGGAGCCAGGGTCTCACTATGTTGATGAAGCTGTCCAGGAACTCCGTATGTAGACCAGACTGGCCTCAAACTCACAGAGATTGTCTTGTCTCTACCTCTTGAGTGCTGGGATTAAAGGTGTGTGCCAGCATGCCTGGCTAACTAAATGTTTCTTTTTTTTTTTGGATTTTCGAGACAGGGTTTATCCGTAGCATTTGGTTCCTGTCCAGGAACTAGCTCTTGTAGACCAGGCTGGCCTTGAACTCACAGAGATCCACCTGCCTCTGCCTCCCAAGTGCTGGGATTAAAGGCGTGGGCCACCACCTCCCGTAAATGTCTTTTAAGAGTCTGGAAACTATCAGTTACTTCGTATTTCATTTGCAGTAATTTTTATGACTGTTGTTGCGCAGAGAGTAGTCTTGGTGGGTCTTCACCTCTTTAGCCACAAATCCTATGATATCAAAAGCACTTAGGAGGTTCCAAGGTTATCAAAATACAGGAAGTGGGTGGTATCTTCTTGTTATCCCAGCTCTGGGGAGGTGGAGGAGGGAAGATGGGAAGTTTAAGGCCATCCTTGAAGAGATCTGTTTTTAGCCTAAGTTAATTAAAACCCTGTCTCAAAACACAAACCAACTGAAAACATTCATTAAAATGCTTAAAACATAGCAAATTTTATTATTAAAACTGTCTAGCTTTAAAATTCAAAGGCTATGCTGGACATTGTGGCACAAGCATTTCCTCCCAGCGCTTCAAGGCAGGGGCAGTCATGTCTCTGTGATTTCAAGTCCAGCCTGGTCTACATAGTGAGTTCTAGGCTACTCAGGTGCTATATAGTGAGACTTTCAATAAGCAAAACAAAACCCCAAGAATGCCTATTTCCACATTATAGTAAATGTGTGTTAATATTTAATCTTCATGGTAACATGAAAGAGATATTTACCAGAAACGCCCGTGTTCTTGCCTTCCCTGCCCCAAAGCAGCGTCTCCTTCTCATCCGGGGTATTGAAAGAAGAGAAAATGACAATGTTCTCTCCTGAGTTCAAATTCGAGGCTTCCAAAGTCAGCAGAAGTTCCTTGGACAACTGCTTTCTGTTTGAGAGCAGTTGGAGGAAAGCAGTTTTGGAAACACAGAAGATGAGGAAGGGTAAGTTCATCTTGTTTGTCATCTTTTGGAGAAGCAGAAGGGACGCCTGGAATTTACATATATTTCCCCCCTAAGCAGTCAAGAGACATCATGTAACTCCTATGACATTTATAGTGGGCTAGTATATTAAGTTTATGGAGAGGGGAAATGGAAGCAAGTTAAGATTAATATTCTTTGAGTGATGCAAACACAGTTTACTTATTTACTTATATTTTAAAATTACTTTATTATGACTTATATTTTAGATTGTTTTGCGACAGTCTCACTATGTTGTCCTGGCTGGCCTGGAAGTTACCATGCAATCCAGGAGGACCTTGAATCATTGAAATCCTCTTGTTTCTGCCTCTCAAGTCTGGTGCTAAAAACATGCACTGCAATGTTCAGCTATCAATTTTTTAAAAATTACCCTTTCCCTCCTATTTTTCTTTCTAACAGGGTTTTACATACCTTAGGCTAATCTTGAATTTGTGGTCCAGGCCTTTTAATTCCTCATTTTCCTGTCTCCGCCTCCCAAGCGCTAGGATTTCAGGCTTGTGCCACTGTGACCTGGAAGCTTTTAAACCTCTCAACCTGCCTTTTCTATTTAATGTCTTTGTTTTTATTTGTTTTTAAGAGGTGTTTATTATTTTATTTTATGAGTGTTTGTCTGCATGTATGTGTGGGTACTAGGTCTCATGGAGACCAGCTAACGATGGAACTGCAGTACTAGACTTACCCTGGGGATAAGGAAAGGACTCTGCCGGTAAAGCACTTGCTGAGAAGGCGAGTTTAGGTCCCCAGAACACATGAGCAGGGCAGCCAGCATGGCAGCCCTCCTGTAACCCAGCACACCAGCCAAGAGGGGGTAATTACCAAGCTGGCCAGCCATCCAGCTTAACTCCACAGCTCTGCGTTCTGGGTTCTGCCTTAATATATGAGGTGAGAAGGATTGATGAAGGTATCTAAGCAAATCTTGGGCAAACACAGGCAAACAAACACCTCCACATTCCCACACACGAGAAAAAAAAATGAAAGAAAACCTGAAGTCAAGTATAGTGGAGCGTACTTCTTGTGATTCCAGGTTTTGGGAGGCAGGAAAATTGTTGCAAGTTCAAAATCAGCCTGAGCTACATAGAGAGACCTTGTCTCAGTTAAAACCCCAACCAACCAACCAACCTACCAACCAACCAACCAACCAACCAACTAAGCCCAAAACCCAAACAAAAAGACTTGGCAAAATGTGAAGCCAAATGAAGGCAGTCTGGAAACTTCATGTTGGCTTGTACAGATTTGGTTTGAGTTTTGTGGAGAGAAAATTCAAATCACTGCCAAGGGAAGGGTTTCAGATCATGTAATTTCTACTTTGTGGTTATTTACACAAATGCAGGACAGATTCAGTAGCAGACAATGCAAAGGTCTTGAAGGTGATGCTTGTCTAAATGTGGTGCTAATATTCTGTGAACTCTGATAAAGAGAACTGGCAAAGCTGCCACTGCTCATGCTTTTGTTCTTGGGGAAGGGCCGGCGGGATTCTAGGGATGGAACCTAGAGCCTCTCACACTTAGTGAGTCCTGCTACTGAGCTGCTTCCTAATCTGTGCCTTTTATTTTCAGACCCAGCACTAAATTGCCCAGGCTGGCCTTGAACTCACTTATAGCCCCAGGTTGGCCTTGAACTCAGAACCCTCCTGCCTCAGCTTCCCAAACACTGGGACTGCAGGTGTGAGTTAACACAACCAACTTTTCTTGTTCCCGTTCTTACCCACCCTCCAAATCTACT
This sequence comes from Chionomys nivalis, assembly GCF_950005125.1. NCBI lineage: Eukaryota > Metazoa > Chordata > Mammalia > Rodentia > Cricetidae > Chionomys > Chionomys nivalis. Next base: position 52,878,637 of record NC_080101.1, on the reverse strand, counting down.
CCTCCCTGTGGTGAGTCTGGCTGAATTTGAAAGTCATTCTCCTGGGAGAGTCAGACGACAGTAGCGCCAAGTTCTTCCACCTGTGCCTGATTTGCTTTGCCACACTGTATGCTTTAGTGTGTGATAGAAGTGTGCATTTAACCGAGACGATTATGATTTTTTTTATCACTACACACTATAGCATTTGGTCTAGAAGAGCCCAAAGAATGTCTCAAAATGCCATATTTACCAGAACTGCCAAGTTGCCCAAAGAGCTTAAATTCAACTCCGCTAGAGATCCATAAGCACTTGCTACATGCTGAGACCGAGATCCCTCCAATCAGGTAGGTGGCCTGCTTCTGACTGCCTTTGTTGACTGTTTATGTCTAAGTAAAGATGCTGAGGTAAAGGGCTTTCTGGGCTGCTTGCTTACTGAATTTTTTTTTCATAAAGGAATGAATTTTTATTTGTATGTTTTTGCATCTAAGTGAGCCATTTCATTCAAGTTGACAAATAGGCGTGTTTCTCTCTTTTCAAGTGGCATTATCAGACAGGTTTGAAGGACCTGATTTTAAGAATATCTATTGTCTGAGCCTAGTTCAAATGCAGAAGAACACAGGAATGATTCTCTATAAGAACTTTAACTCTGCAGTGTAATTGGACACTGCTCGTTCATTTCTCAGCCACCCAGAGCTGAATAATCACACAGAAACAGTATTAATTGCAACACTGCTTGACCTATTAGCTCAGACTTCTTAATAAGTAACTTTTACATCTTAAATTAACCCATTTCTATTTTGCCACGAGACTGAATCCTACCGGTAAGGTTCCTGCGTGTCTTTCTCCTTCGGCAGCTACATGGTGTCTCTCTGACTCTGCCTACTCTCTCTTTCTATTATCTCTTCCAGCCTGGCTATATTATGCCCTTCCATAGGCCAAAGCAGCCTTATTCATTAACCAATAAAAACAACACATATACAGAAGGACCTCCCACATCACTGCAGCCTTTGCAGGTTTCAGAAGACTATGGGGGAGACTGGGGGCTGATAACATCTTGCAGCATCAGAAGGGAGCTTCAGCCAGTCACCCACCTTTGTAAACTGCCACTAAACGCCTGGGCTCAAGAACTGGGCATGTACCTTGGTGGCACGGTGCTTGTCCAGCAGTCTAGGTCTTGAGTTTCATCTTCAGTACTGAAAAAAAAAAATCCTATCTTTATCTGCACATCTGTAATCTCAGTACTTAGGGAGCCCAAGGCAGGAGGATTTCTCCTTCAAGGCTGCCTAGGTTTTAGAAGGAGGCCTATTCCCCCTGAAAAGGAAAGACCTTGTTTTTTAATGTAACTCTGACATACTAATCAAAGAAGGGTTTTATTGATTTATTTTTTTCAAGACATGGTTTCTTTGTACAGTTTTGGCTGTCCTGGAACTAGTTCTGTAGACCAGGCTGGCCTCAAACTCACAGAGATCTGCCTGCCTTTCCGAGTGGTGGGATTAAAGGCGTGCGCCACCACCGCCCGGCTCTACAAAGAAATTGATTAGTGTCTAACTCCAGCACTCTTGAGGACAAGTCAGGACTGCTGTGAGTCTGAGGCCATCCTGGGCTAGAGCATGAGTAAAAGGCTAGCTTGGGTCACATAGCAAGATCTTATCTCAAGAAATGAAATGAAACAAAAGCAAACCAACCAAGCAAACAAAGAAACACCACCATACAACCTAGAGAGGTGGATCAGAGGTGAAGTGTGTGAACAGCTCTTCTTGGCGACTGCAGTTTGATTCTTAGTACCCACTTAAGGCAGTTTACATAGCCACCTGTAATTCCATCTCCAGGGGATCACACACACACACACACACACACACACACACACACACACACAAGCAACAAAGTAAAAGCCATCCTAAAACAAAAGAACAGAGATATCTGAATGTTAGTAAACCAGCCTCCTATTCTTCTAGGCTTCTGCCTTACCAACTGACTACTGAACATCTATGTCGTAGTTGGCTTCTCTGCTGGTGTGATAAACATGAGCAAAAGCAGCTTGGGGTGCGGGCAGGGGAAGAGTTTATTTATTTCACATTTCCAGGCCATGGTCCATGCTTGTGGGAGGTCAGGCAGGAACTCAAGGCAGGGACTGGAAGTTCCAGTAGAGGAATGCGGTGTCCTGCTAGCTCTCTGGCTCACATTCGGCTACTTTTCTTTTTAAAAATTATCGTTTTATTTTATGTGTCCGGGTGCTTTTTCTGCATGTATATCTGTGTATCATATGCATATCTGCTGTCCTCAGAGGCCAGAAGAAGGAATTGTTTTCCCTGGAAATGGAGTTACAGATGGTTTTGAGCCAACTACTTTTCTTATACAGCCCGGAGTCACCAGTTAGTGTTGGTACCACCTACAGTGGGTGATATCAATTAACAACTAAGAAATGACCAATGTACATGTCTGCAGGCTAACCTGATGAGGAAATCCTTCAGTTAGGGTTGCTGAGAACCACGATTAACCCCCATAGGCTAGTACTTGTTCATTTGGCCATCTTAGAGAAAAGAAACATTATCTGAGATATAACTTTTTTAAAGGAGGCGTATTAATATATATATATATATATATATATATATATGTACATACATACACACACACACACACACAAACATAGGGTTGCTTAGAACCACCACGCCTGGCACACTTACATTTTTCTATGATCTTTGTGTTGTCCACGGACAGCACACAAGACTGGAGTTTCAGATCTATTCTTTCAATTGTCTATGAGATGGGGTCTCAATTTGTAGCCCCGACTATCCTGGAACACACTCTATAGACCACGCTGGCCTTGAACTCACAGAGATCCACCTGCCTTTACCTTCCAAGTTCTGGGATTAAAGGCGTGTGGCACCATGCCTGGCACTGTTTGTCTTTGGGCTGCTGGAGATCAAGGCCAGGGTTCTGTGAATGCTAGGCTAGCAATCTACCACTGGGCCCTATCCCCAGCCTTAGGTTTGTTATTTGTTGGAGACAGGATCTCATGTAGCCCAGGCTGGCCTCCCATTCACAGTGTAGCAGAGCATCTGTGAACTTCCAACATCCTGCCAAGTTTTGGGACCATAGGCATGTGGGTCACACCTAATTTTATTTCTTTAAAAATGGTTTTATCTTGTGTGTGTGCATGTTTTCCCTTCAATGTATGTGTATGTACCACATGCATGACTGATGACTGAAGAATCCAGGAGATGGAGTCGGACCCCCTGGAATTAGAGTTACAGACAGCTGTGAGCTGCCACGTGGTGCTGGGAACCAAATCCAGGTCCTCTTGTGAGAACAGCGAGTGCTCTTAATGGCTGAGCTACCTCGCCAGCTCTCAGTTTTATTTCTTGAGTTTACCAAATCAGATTGCTGTTAAGTACTCTCAGAGTTAACTGTGGTAACATAAGTAGGTAACAAGATGATATTAAGGAAAAGTCAGCAATCTCACTGGCTGATGGCTGCGATATTAGAACTCGGGTGAGTCAGGGGAGCTCACTTGTGCTCAGTCACTTAGTGAGCTCTCCGACAGATCAGACACGGGGAAACCTTATATCCAAATAAATAAATAAATCAAAACACAGTGGAAGATATTTATCTAGATTATGGGGAAAATTTCAAGTTTCCGGAGACTCTGGAAGATAAAAAGAGCACAGGGTGTTTTCTTCTATGCTTCATTTTCATGGATTTCATTTTAGTTGTGATCTTAGTTACCTGGACTTTTCCTTCTTTCCCTTTCCCCAAAGATCATTCGCAGGAACACACACACTCATGTGCTCATGACTCAGGTGCCCAAGGAGGCCAGGGGCATTGGCACCACCAATTCTGAGTGTGGGGAAGAGCAGTATTTGCTCCTAACTGCTGAAGCGTCTCTACAGCCCCTTACTGTGCTGTCTAAAAGTTAATATTGGCCAGGCATTGTGGTACCAGCCTTTAATCACAGCACTGTGGTAGGCAGATGTCTGTGAGTTCAAGTCCAGCCTGGTCTGCAAAGCAAGTTCCAGGCCAGCCAGAGTTGCATAGTGAGACCCTGTCTCAACAAAACAAAAGAAACCACAACAAAAAAATATCCAAATCCAGCATCCCCCAGCCGCTGTACTTGACACTTACCATGTCGTATAATCCTCACTTCACATACTCTTGCCAGCCACTTTACTGCCCTCACATTGCTCCGTGCTTTGTCTAAGCATCTCCTCTTCTAGGCGTGTAACTTCCTATGACGTCCTTGGTTTTGCGAGTAACATCACAAGGAAAGCCTGCTGTATACAGCTTGTGTCAGCACCCTTAATATTTTTCTGAAAACAGATTTTCTAGCATCAAAATGTAAAAGGCGGAGGCAGGGATCGAGCACAGTTGGTAGAGTGTTTGCCTACCAAGCCGTCAGTCCTGAGTGTGATACCCAGCACTTCACAGTGGCAGAGCATCCTGCCATCCGACACTCAGGAGGCAGAGGCAGGGAGCTTCAGACTTCAGGGTCACCCTCAGTTATAGAGTTACATCAACTACGGGAGACAATAACCTCAACAGGGAAGGCAGAGATGGAGAGAGTAGGAGAGAAACAGCGGTTTCAGATGTGTATCACAGAGGAAGGATGGTAAGGGTGCAGAGAGAGGAGGTGCCCTTTGAAGCGTGTACCCCAAACTTATCGAGGACTGTTTACACCATTTCTAAGACACCAGTGTCCACTCCTGTCACTTTTATCTGCAGCCACAGCCCTTTGCCTGGGTGCAGATGAGAGCTTGTAGGGTAGCCTGTGGTAATAGGGTCTATATCAGTCTAGTCCAGTCTATTCGCCTTCTTCCCACAGATGCTCAACTGGACGTCTGGGAAACACCCCAGAACTAACCCTCCTCCTTCTGCACTTTGAATCCGCATCCCTTCCCCGACTTCAGCTGCTTTTGTTTGGCTGTTTGAGAAATCGCTTCTTGACATTTTACATTGACAACTGTGAATTTGTCCCTTGGTGGAGGATAATCTGAATACATTTGGTCACATTCTGGCTAGTGTTCCTCACATGTGAAGTGGAACGGCAGGGACTAAGGGACACAATGTGTGTAAGCTGGTAGGCAAATGTAGATGTTAGTTCTTTCCCTTTCCTGCGAAGTGCCAGCCGTCCAGTGAGGACACGCCGCGATGCCTTCCGCATTTTATTCCCCTCTGCACATCGTTCTGTGAAAGAGCAGTTTTGGCAAAGCGGGGGAGCACTCCATTTGTTTGTGCAGTTTCTTGCCTCTTTTAGCCCCCCACATATGTGAATATTTGACTTCAAAACTCTGGTAAATGTCTAATCTTTTCTCAAATATTCTTAATGGAGATCAGAGATTTTTCAGTGTCTCTCACGATACACAGGGATGTGACTGATAATAGCACCGTAGCGGTAAAGATTGAAGTTTACCTTAGTTCTGTGAAATGTGGAATGCCTATGACGGCTCACTTACCCATTTCCCTAATAATTTGCTATGCCGGATATTCCTTTAGGGACATGAATGATAGCAAAAATTTAGATCATGGTGACTGACAGAGAAAAAGTACAACAATATGGGATAGGGACATCTACATCTCAGCACACATGCAGACACATCCGTGTGCCTCCCCTCAGCCTGGCTTCATCTTGACTACTGACGGCTACACACACCTGTGCAGAGCTGGACTCTGTGCTCGGCTATGGTGAGATGTATTCGGAATCGGCCATTGGTTTGGTTCATTCCTACTTCTGATGGGGTTGATTACAGTGGAGTTGTTTCTCTACTATACCATGGATTTTTGTCCCTACGTGATATCGTTTGACAAGGTGAGTTTCGCTAGGACCCATCATATGCTTGCCAGATGCAAGAGTCTGGGCCTTGTCCCCAACATAGAAACAAACAGAGCCACACCAAATGTAAGAAGCCAGTGGGTGTGACTGAGATTATGCTGTTTGTCTCCCGTGTTTTTCAAAGTCAACTGGTTGACGTATGCCATTTTCTGATCGTCTGTAATCTTTAGGATTAAGAAGACCAAAGAGTCGTGCAGCTTGACAGCACTTCAGGAGAAGTCAAAAGGTACTTCGTTGTTCCCTGGCTCTCTCTCCTCGCCTTTTCTCTTACTACATAGCCAAGGCTGGCCTCAAGCTCACAGGAATCCCCCTGCCCCAGTCTCCGGAGTGCGCGCCTAACTTGTTAATGCTTCTGTTAAACTCTGCTTAGTCTGCAAATCTAGTGGATTCGAGGTTCATTACATACACGTCTGTCATCTCAGGACCAAGGCCAGCCTCTGACAGAGCTCCCTTGGGCCGCTAAGCAGCCTTCAAGCCGGCTACCTTATTTTAAATCTCCGAGTTTTAAAACCATTCAACGCTGCAACAGAAGCCTGCAGCCTTGATGCGCAGTCACACTGCTCCCTGTTTAGCAAACACCTGCTCATTACCACGGACTAAAATGTCAGTGTAGCTCTGAACCCTTTACCGCCTTCCCAGAAAGTTCCATTCTATCCTTATCTTTTTCTTCTATTTTTAAAAGCTATTATTTTATGTGCGTGGTGTTTTGCTTGCATGTGTCTGTGTAGCAGAACTCTGCACCATGTGTGTGTGGTATACTAAGCACCAGAAGAGAGCATTGGAGGCTTTCCTGGAGCTGGAGTTAACAGTTGTAAGCGTCAATGTGCTGGGAATCAGTCTGGGTCCTCTGGCAGAGCAGCCACCGCCGAGTCATCTCTCCAGCCCCATCCCCATCTCCTATTTTTTTCTTGTGAATTCTGTGTACTGAACACATTTATTCACTTCAGAAACTCTCTATACTGCACCTGTTTAGAGCCCCACAATGACTCTTAACTCAGGTTCTTCCTAAGCACCACTGAGTAGTCCCACCTTATCTGGAGGAGAGTCTGTCCTTTGATGCTTGGACATCAGACACTCCCAACTTCTCACTTAGGATGTACTTGGTTAGAATTTTGTTCTTTGAAAGTAGACACTAACACCTCTGCTCAGTCAGGGGACTTAATGACATCTGCAAGATTCCAGAGAACTTTCTCGCAATTCGGGTGGCTGCATTCACTGCCTCATCCCTGTACTTGTTAGATTTGGGGGTGTTGTGTTAGAGGCGATGCATATGGCATGTGACAGAATATGCGTAGCTGGTGTCTGAGCCCTATAATAATGTAATTCGGCCCAAAGTTAGTGGTAACGTTTCTTGAGCCATATACTCAAAAGTTTCCCATTTTTTAGTTGTGTCAGAAGTAGGCACAGGTCTTTCTGGAAAGTTCAAGGTGTGTACGCAAAGATTTGGTAGTGTTTTGTGGGTATGGGCGGAGCCACGCGTCACTCGTCATATCAGTGCTGAACCGAGTTGTGAGAGTTCGCTTTCTCCCCGCAGGTTCTGTCTACAGTGACCCTTTCTCAGGAGCTCCCTCTCAGTTTCTGCAGAGACTGTCCCAAATGGCCATACTGGAATACGACACTATTCGCCAGGAAACACACAAGAAATCAAGGCGAGGCAAGAAGCGGGATCTCCGAGACTGCTGAGGGTCGCGCACCACGCACCGCGCACCACGCCGTGCTTCTCCCCTGTGCTGTGGTTCACATTCGTCATGTTCTTTTTCTTTCTTTCATTCTCTTTTTATATGTGATATAATAGACATACAAATGGAAATGTAAATAGCAAATAAATATTTTATGTTATATATGGAATATATTTTTTGTGAATTTTGTGAAACATGGCATTTCATCTTTTTTTTAAACTTTTTTCCTTAAAATGAATATTTTATTATTAAAATTGAATGATTTTACTTTTTAAATAAAAATGGTACTAGGGATTGAACCCAAATCTCTGTGTGTGCTAGGTAAGTGTTCTGCCCATTGAGCTATATCCCCATCAAAAAACATTTGAATTATGCAAATATATGCATAATGGAAATTATATTCCATAAGTTTATATGTCTTTTGACCTAATTTGATAAATGCTTTTGAGACTTATCTTTGCAATGGACCACACTAGTTGTTCAGAAGGTTCGAGAAGAATCCAGGGATGATGTCATACATCTGAAATCCCATCATTCAGGAGTCTGAGGCAAGAGAATTTTTGAGTCTGGACTGCAGAGTGAGGCTCTGCTCAAAACAACCAAACAACCAAAGAAAACAGTTTAAAGGAAAGTGCTGTTGGCATTAGAAGGACCAGTAGCTGGAGAACTGGCTCAGCTGGTAGAAACGCTCGCTGCTCTCCCAGAGGACCCAAGCCTGGCACTTACACCAGGCTGCTCACAACCACCTGGATTTCCAGGCCCGGGTGATCTGACTCCTTCCAAGGGCAGGCATCTCCACAGCTGTGACACACGACCATGTACAATTAAAAAAAATGTTTTTACTTAAAGAAAAGAGAGTTTTTTCATGTTTGGAAACTACTGTGAGAGAAATCCAGAGCCAAATGAAGAGGAAAGTATTGACTCAGTTCTCCGATGAGGTCTAGATGGGCAATCCTGCCTTTGTTTGTGAGACAACGGTGGACCCTCCAATCCTGAACTTCATTTATTTATTTATTTTTTTGAAGTATGCTTGGTTATCTTATTTATTTATTTATTTATTAAAGATTTCTGCCTCCTCCCCACCACCACCTCCCATTTCCCTCCCCCTCCCCCCAATCAAGTCCCCCTCCCTCGTCAGCCCTAAGAGCAGTCAGGGTTCCCTGCTCTGTGGGAAGTCCAAGGACCACCCACCTCCATCCCGGTCTAGTAAGGTGAGCATCCAAACTGCCTAGGCTCCCACAAAGCCAGTACGTGCAGTAGGATCAAAAACCCATTGCCATTGTTCTTGAGTTCTCAGTAGTCCTCATTGTCCGCTATGTTCAGCGAGACCGGTTTTATCCCATGCTTTTTCAGACCCAGGCCAGCTGGCCTTGGTGAGTTCCCGATAGAACATCCCCATTGTCTCAGTATGTGGGTGCACCCCTCATGGTCCTGAGTTCCTTGCTCGTGCTCTCTCTCCTTCTGCTCCTGATTTGGACCTTGGGATTTCAGTCCAGTGTTCCAATGTGGGTCTCTGTCTCTGTCTCCTTTCATTGCCTGATGAAGTTTAATATTCAGGAGGATGCCTATATGTTTTTCTTTGGGTTCACCTTCTTATTTAGCTTCTCTAGGATCACGAATTATAGGCTCAATGTCCTTTATTTATGGCTAGAAACCAAGTATGAGTGAGTACATCCCATGTTCCTCTTTTTGGGTCTGGCTCACCTCACTCAGGATAGTGTTTTCTATTTCCGTCCATTTGCATGCAAAATTCAAGAAGTCATTGCTTTTTACTGCTGAGTAGTACTCTAATATTTATATATTCCATACTTTCTTCATCCATTCTTCCATTGAAGGGCATCTAGGTTGTTTCCAGGTTCTGGCTATTACAAACAATGCTGCTATGAACATAGTTGAGCATATACTTTTGTTGTATGATAAGGCATCTCTTGGGTATATTCCCAAGAGTGGTATTGCTGTGTCCAGAGGTAGGTTGATCCTGAATTTCCCGAGAAACCGCCACACTGCTTTCCAAAGTGGTTGCACAAGTTTGCATTCCCACCAGCAATGGATGAGTGTACCCCTTTCTCCACAACCTTTCCAGCAAAGGCTATCATTGGTGTTTTTTATTTTAGCCATTCTGACAGGTGTAAGATGGTATCTTAAAGTTGTCTTGATTTGTATTTCCCTGATCGCTAAGGAAGTTGAGCATGACCTTAAGTGTCTTTTGGCCATTTGAACTTCTTCTGTTGAGAATTCTCTGTTCATCTCAGCGCCCCATTTTATAATTGGGTTGATTAGCCTTTTACGGTCTAGTTTCTTGAGTTCTTTACATATTTTGGAGATCAGACCTTTGTCAGTTGCGGGGTTGGTGAAGATCTTCTCCCAGTCAGTGGGTTCCCTTTTTGTCTTAGTGACAGTGTCCTTTGCTTTACAGAAGCTTCTCAGTCTCAGGAGGTCCCATTTATTCAAAGATGCCCTTAATGTCTGTGCTGCTGGGGTTACATGAAGGAAGTGGTCTCCTGTGCCCATGTGTTGTAGAGTACTTCCCATTTTCTCTTCTGTCAGGTTCAGTGTGTTCGGACTGATATTGAGGTCTTTAATCCATTTGGACTTGAGTTTTGTGCATGGTGATAGATATGGCTCTATTTTCATTCTTCTACAGATTGACATCCAGTTTTGCCAGCACAATTTGTTGAAGATGCTCTCTTTTTTTCCATTGTATACTTTTAGCTCCTTTATCGAAAATCAGGTGTTCATAAGTTTGTGGGTTAAATTCCGGGTCTTCTATTCGATTCCAAATCCTGAACTTTAGAAAGGAGCAAACAAACACACACAGGTAGTACCCGCTACTCTTGGTCACCCGTAACCTCAGGGCCTTTGCTGCCAGGCAGACAGAGTCTCTCTGTGGTGTAGATAGATAGACTGATCTGTGAGGGGGAAGAAGGGGAGAAAAACTTACCCCGTCTTCATGGAGTGGAAAGACTCGTTCAAGAGAGAAGCCCTTCTCCAGGAAGCCTGCGGAATGCCAGACCCATGCTTCCACGAAACCAGCTTCAGTTTGAGCTTCTAATTGTTTTCGGCCCATACATTAATTGACTTCAAGTTAATTGTTAGTGTTTACACATCGGAAGGTTTTACATAAAATAGTCTAGGACACTGACAGCTGGCCTTGGAGAGTACAGGACACTGAGTCTCCTAGGAGTTTAGAGACCAGGCAGTAACCCTCAGGCAGAGAGGGCCTTGTGGAGGATAGGCCGTTCTAGAAAGCTGAGAAAGCATAAGCAAAGGCGTACTCTACACTTGGGGAGGACACACATGGGGTGCTATGTGCACAGAGCAGGCAGCGTAAGCTCAGTTCTCCACACCCCAAGCCAGTTCTAGGCTGTGTGGCCTCAACAGGCAGAGGCTGTAGTAAACCTATCTGAAAGGGCCTGGATGCCTAGCTTCAGTTCTTTGTGTTATATGAGTCCAAAGTTGCCAGACAGCCCAGCTTTTTGAAAGAAATGAGAATCTGAATTTTTGTGCAGCCTTCCTGTGTTAGGGTTTTATTGCTGTGAAGACACCATGGCCACAGCAACTCTTAGGAAAGAAAGCATTTAACCAGGGCTTGCTTAGAGTTTCAGAGGTTTAGTCCATTGTCATCACGGCAGGAAGCATGGTGACACACAGGCCACATGTGGTGGAGAGGTAGGGGAGAAATCCACCTGCAGCAGGGAGAGAGAGCCACTATGTCCAACTTGGGCTTCTGAAACCCCAAAGAGACACACTCCAAGCCTAATCCAAGTGACACCTCCTAACTTCTCTCAGGCAACTCCATTTCCCTAATGACTAAGCATTCAACTATTTGAGCCTGTGGGAGCCATTCCTTCTCAAACCACCACAATTCCAAAAAGTATATAGAGCGTCTAGTTAGAAAGTGGAAGAACTGGGAATCTACCCAAAGTTCATATACAGAAACTCTTGGGAATAGTAATTTAAAAGCACCTTCAACTTATCATGCCAAAAGATACGTCACAACTTCTTGCCAGAGTCATCAGGACCTTCTTTTGGCATAACAGATATAATGAACTATGGAAATAAATATAGCCAAATACTATAATAATGTGGTCAATCAATCAAACAAACAACCTCAAACTTAGTTGATAATATACATTGTATTAAATATTATATAAGAAGTGTAATCATGGCTTAACTGATTAAAATTTAGGGTAAGCTAGAACATTTATACACAAACTGTGGCTTCAGGTCATGACAGTATGACATCACGGATTGATACCTGTGGAATGAAAGCTAACGTTGCTTATACAGATATTATGTCTGCCCCACCCTATCTCCCTAGGAAAGAATTCAACTTAAGCCAGTTCCAAAGTGAAATATTTGCTTTTATTTATTATGGGGGCTGCGGGGGAATTATGCCACGCATAAGCAGGCGTCTTCGGAGGATACAGGAGGCACTCAATCCCCCAGAGCTGGAGTTACGAGTGGTTGTTAGCCATCTGATGTGGGTGCTGGTACCAAGCTCAGGTCCTCTTGAAGAGCAATAAGTCCACTCTTGTCCACTGAGCTGTCTCTCCAGTCTCTATTGTTTCTTTTTAACAAACAAGAAGGGCTGATAGTAACTGATCTTTTGTTGAGCCTTAGAGTCCAATTTAGTTTATGATTTTCATTAAATTTTTTCTTTTCTTTCTTTTTCTTTTTTTCTTTTTCTTTTTTTTTTTTTTTGGATTTTCGAGACAGGGTTTCTTTGTAGCTTTTGGTTCCTGTCCTGGAACTAGCTCTTGTAGACCAGGCTGACCTCGAACTCACAGAGATCCGCCTGCCTCTGCCTCCCGAGTGCTGGGATTAAAGGCGTGCGCCCGGCTAAATCTTTTCTTGCTGTTTGCTTGTCTTGAGACAAGGTCTCATGTAGCTGAGGCTGGCCTCACACTTGAGGAGGATGACTTTGAATTCCTGATTCTTCTGCCTCCACGTTCCCAAGCGCAGGGGATAATGGCATGTACCATTAGCATCAAGGAAGCAGATTCATTAAGCTGAAAAAAAAATTCACAGGCTCTACTACTTTAGACCACATTTACCTTTTGTACTTGATAAACGTTAAGGAAAACTAGTATGTATTTAGAACACAGAAAGAACAAGGCACCTCCAAGCAGGACAAACCAAGGACTTAGAGAAGGATGAGAACCAACTTTTAAAAAGATTTATGTTTAGTGCGTATGAATGTTTTGCCTCCATGTGTATCAGGACATCATCTCTGTGTAGTACCCTAGGCGGCCAGCAAAGGGTATGGGATCCTCTGTGTGAGTGCTGGGAACAGAACCCCTGGCCCTCTGTAAGAGCAACAAGTGCTCTTCACAGCTGAGCCATCTCTCCACCCTACCCCCGAAAGACTGACTTCTGTTACTGCAGTCACCATAAATAGTAAACGAGTTTCATCTTTGTGATTTGGAAACCCCCTCCAGAGTAAGCAGCTCCATTCCCAACCTTAAGGACCTGTACCTTATGATAAACATTTAGGATGGGAAGATGGAGTTAAGAAAACAGTTCTTTTAAAGGTTTATTTTAAATATGGTGTGTGTGTGTGTTATGCTTATATGAGGTCAGTGCCCAAGGAGACCAGAAGATGATTGGATTGGATTGGATTTTTGGAGCTGGAGTTACAGACACCTGATGTGGGTGAAAGTCACCTGACATGGGTCTAAGTTACCAAATGTAGGTGCTGGGTACCAAACTCTGGTCCTCTGCCAGAGTTATGTGCTTTTAACCTCGCCATTATTGCTCCAACCCAAGAAAAAAATTCTTTAGAAAGAACTAGTTACTTCATTGGAGGAAACGGCCCTAGTCAACGACGATTCCAAATTAATTTTTTCTAAAAAGAAAGACTCGTTTTCTTTTCTTTATTCCTTTCAAAATCCAACAGCTTCCTTGTATGTAATTTGGGTTTCTCAGTAAATGTATCCACTGAAGATCAATACTTTCTCCAGATGAAATATCTTGGATTTCGAGTGGCTATGTTGACTGAATTTACTTCTCTCCCTCCCTTTCTGCCTTCCTTCCTTCCTTCCTTCCTTCCTTCCTTCCTTCCTTCCTTCCTCCCTCCCTCCCTCCCTCCCTCCCTCCCTCCTTCCTTCCTTCCTTCCTTCCTTCCTTCCTTCCTTCTCTCCTTTCTCTCTTTTTCTTTCTTGAGACAGGGTCTTAATACCCTAGCTGTCCTCTGCCTCCCAAATGGTGGGATAAAAGGTGTGCACTACCACCTCCTAGCTAGGTCTTCATTTTTAATTGATCCTTCTGTGAGGACTTTCAAACTGACACAGGGGAGAACTTCTTACACTCCAGATTCGTGTGGCACTTGGGATTGATGGTCTGTGATGCTGTAAAGCACCAGGTGATGCTAAGGATGCTGATTGTGGGCCACTTCAATAACCCTGCCTTAGCACGTCCTGCGCTCAGGGTACTGGATGGACTACCCTTTCAGTAAGTAACCTTGGCGCCAGCATCTCCTACACTCAGGGACACTGGGTGAACTTTTGAGAGCTACTCTCATTCAGGCAGCATCCCAGAGTCTGATCCAATTTGGTTAGGATGCCTTCTTGGGTAATTTAAAAAAACTCTTCCTGCCCCCGTAATCACCCATATGTGACCTGCATTCTGAAGAGAACAACCTTTGCGTTTCCTCTCGAGCAGCTGTATCCCTAAATCATCCAACTCTCCCCGGCCCTCACTTATTATTTTTACATGTATGGATGTGTGCTGGTGTGAGTGTGCGCACCACGTGTATGTAGCTAGGTATGAGAAACACTCTCCTTAGGTTGAGAAATTACGGAGAATATTTAGAGACTGAAATGAGCTTCTTTCTTCTCTAAGCCTTGGTCTCTCCTCCAGAACTCCACGGATGTTGTTTCCTTGTCTTCCAGTGTTGTCAGCTGCTGAGTGGGAAATCTGGAGGGAATCTGGAGGGAAGCCCCCCCCCCTCGGAGCCAGCCGAGGGTTGACTGCTGGCTGTCACATGAGTGACTGTTGGGATCCCTGAAATTGATGCTGATGCTTCTGGTCAGGCTCTCATTGAAAAATTACGAGGAGTCTTAATCTTCAAGGTGACTTACACTTCTTCAACAACGACAGTGAAGTGCCTTTTTGATTGTTCCGAACTAGATTCTCTCAGTTCTGTATGCGTCAAGGAGCGAGATCTCCCATTAAGACGCTCTCAGGAATTTGCCTCCCAGCATAAAACAGCAAGTTCTGCAGTACAAGCCCTCTGCCTCCTTCCTCCAGACGCTGCTTTGGGAGTTAGCTCAGGACTGTCATTTCTCCTGCAGTTGTAATCCTCCCTTCATGGTTTACTTTCTGGTTGTGCCTGTTGGTTTCGTTTTTTGTGTGGAGAGAGAATCTTGTTACGTGGTTCAGACTGACCTTGTACCGTGATTCTCCTGCCTCAGTTTCCCAAGTGCTGGGATTACAGGCATATAACCCCGTCAGACTCCACATAAGGAGTGAATTATCTCCTCAAATCTCTTGTACCCTATTTGTCACTTCTGCCTGGGTGTCTGAGGACTTTCTTGGTTCTTAAGGCTGAATCTGAAATGGTTCACCATAGCAAAACCCCCTGACAGGCGGCGAACTGTTCCAGGATCCAGATTCGGTCCCCTGACACAGCGGACTGTTTCAGGATCCAGACTCAGTCCCCTGACATCCGGCGGACGGTTTCAGGATCCAGACTCGGCCCCCTGACACGGCGGACTGTTTCAGGATCCAGACTCGGTTCCCTGACACGCAGTGGACTGTTTCTGGGCCCAGACTCAGCCCTTTCTTCATTTGGGGGCATCTTTTCCTGCATCCATGAAATTTTAGCTCTTTCTGTTCTGTTGTTTTAAGTTCTCTTTTTCCCCAGGGATACTAAATATCCTGATTTGGGACCATTTTCATCGATTTTAAATATCTGGAGGGGGAGGAAAGGAATTCGTGAATAGTTTTGATTTTCTTTCTGATTGCTTTAATCTGTGGGCTTCTCCATCGCGGGATGCATTCGTTGTTGATTTTAGCCTTGTTCTAGGTCAGCAGTCCAGCCTCCAGCTCTGCTCCCTTGCTGTTTCTAATTGTTAATTCTGAAATGATATCACTCCTGTTTTCAATTTATGTGTTCTGTAGGTCTGCAATCACTCTTTATCCAATTCTATGTCAGAGATTGGCAGCCTACTCTTTTTGAAGGCCAGACTGTAAGCACTGTGGGCTTGACAAGCCATGCAATCTCGATGCAACCACTGAACTCTAACATTGTAGCCAGAGAACTGTTGTAGGTTACCTGTCAACATCACACCTGTAATAGGTATGATAGTGTGCAATAAAATATTACTTACAAAAAAGGTACTGGCTAACTTATCCTAACTGTAGAATGGTTTAGCACATACTGTTCATTAAGTGATTGTTAGAATGTTCCTCTTTCCCTCGATTAGCTCAGATTTTAATTCCCCACCTCGAGGGGTAGCTAACATATTTTCCTGCGGACGCCTCTCCAGAGGCATCTTGGTCATCATCAGGTTGACTTAACAAGCACTGTTTCTTCCTTACGAGCTCACTAGGCACAGGACACTGTGCAAAGTGCTCTTCATATCGTGTCTTACTGAATCTCGTGTCTTACTGAATCTTCACAGTCACCCAGCTGTGTAATCTCTGGCCGCCTCCCTCCTCGCCCCATCCCTGCAAGCCTCTCCTGTCAGGACTAGGACCCTTCATATTTTCTTTCTAAAGCAAAATCAATGAAAAAGAATTTCCATTTTCCTAAGATAGAGACCACCTGGCCCTGTGCTCGCCTGTGTGTGATCTGTATCTGCTGGGAACAGCACCTGCCTTTCTAGTTCTCTTCAGCAGCTGCAGTCCTAAACCATCACAGTCTGTTCATCCCCTGGAGGTGGTGGCGCGCCTTTCCTAGCACTCCAGAGGCAGAGGCAGGTAGATCTTTGTGAGTTTCAGAACAGCCAAAGCCACATAGTAAGACAATGTCTCAAATTAAAACAAAACAAAACAAACAAACAAAAACAAAACATAAGCAATCTACAGATTCAATGCAATGCCCATTAAAATCACAGCAAAATTCTTCAAAGACCTCGAAAGAAAAGCAAAAAACCTAGTATAGCCAAAACAATCCTGTGCAATAAAAGAACTTCTGGAGGCATCACAATCCCTGTCTTCAAACTCTACTACAGACCTACAGTACTGAAAACAGCCTGGTATTGGTATAAAACAGACAGGAGAACCAATGGAACCAAATAGAAGACCTGGGTATTAATCCATACATCTTCAAACACCTGATCTTTGATAAAGAAGCAAAAGAATATCAAATGGAAAAAAGAAAGCATATTTAACAAGTGGTGCTGGCATAACTGGATATCAACATGTAGAAAAATAAAAATAGATCTATAACTATCACCCTGCACAAAACTCAAGTCCAAATGGATCAAAGACCTCAACATAAAGCCATCCACACTGAACCTTATAGAAGAGAAAGGGGGAAGTACATTTGAATGCATTGGCACAGGGAACCACTTCCTAAATAGAACCCCAGCAACACAGACACTGATAGAAACAATTAATAAATGGGACCTCCTGAAACTGAAAAGCTTCTGTAAAGCAAAGGACATGGTCAACAAGACAAAACTACAGCCTACAGTATGGGAAAAGATCTTCACTAATCCCACATCAGACAGAGATCTGATCTCCAAAATATTCAAAGAACTCAAGAAATTGGACACCAAAAGATCACATAATCCAATAAAAAAATGGAGTACAGACCTAAACAGAGAACTCTCAACAGAGGAATCTAAAATGACTGAAAGACACTTAAGGAAATCTTCAACATCCTTAGTCATCAGAGAAACGCAAATCAAAACAACTCTGAGATTCCATCTTACACCTGTAAAAATGGCCAAGATCAAAACCCCTGATGAGGGCTGGAGAGATGGCTCAGGGGTTGAGAGCATTGCCTGTTCTTCAAAAGGACCTGAGTTCAATTCCCAGCAACCACGGTGGTTCACAACCATCTGTAATGAGTTCTGGCGCCCTTTTCTGGACTGCAGGCATACATGCAGGAAGAATACTGTATACATAGTAAATAAATAAAGCTTAAAAATTTTACAAAACCCCTGATGATAAGTTATGCTGGAGAGGTTATGGGGAAAAGGGAACACTTCTGCCTTGCTGGTGAGAATGCAAGCTGATATAGCCCCTTTGGATGTCAGTGTGGCAATTTCTCAGAAAATTAGGAAACAACCTTCCTCAAGACCCAATAATACCACTTTTGGGCATATATCCAAAGGATACCTAATTGTTTCACAAGGACATGTGCTCAACTATGTTCATAGCAGCTTTGTTTGTCACAGCCAGAACCTGGAAACAACCTAAATACCCCTCGACTGAAGAATGGATAAGGAAAATGTGGTACATTTACACAATGGAGTACTACACAGCAGAAAAAATAACGACAGCTTAAATTCTGCAGGAAAATGGATGGAGTTATAAAACATTATTATGAGTTTATTTATATAAACTCATAGGTGTTTTTTTTTTAAACATAAAGCAAAGAAAAACAGCCTACAAACCACAATTCCAGAGAACTTAGACAACAATGAGGACACTAAGAGAGACTTACACAGATCTAATCTACATGGGAAGTAGAAAGTAGATAAAGACAAGATGTCCTGAGTAAACTGGGGGTGTGGAGACCTTGGGGGAAGATTGAAGTGGGGACGGTAGAGGGAGAGAGGGGAGCAGAGAAAAATGTAGAGCTCAATAAATATCAATAAAATAAATAAATAAATAAAAACAACAACAACAAACCTCAAACCAAAGGCGACTCTCAGGTTCTCATCACCTCTTCAGGGATCACCTCCTAATTCTATCCTCTTGGGCACACCTTCAAACCACAGCACACACAGGACTCTGTGACCCTGCAACACGAGAACACGCACAGAGGGGATATTTGGCTGATTCTTTGGATGAGGGCGGCAGAGAGTTCACAGATCAAGCAGAGTCCTGGTGTTCCACAGTGTCTGAGAGTCTGCACCTCACGGCAATTGGTCTCACAGAACATCTAGGTCCGTCGGCTCATATAATCAACCTCATAAATGCAAATTATTAATATTTCTATTTTTTAAAAAGTCTGGATTGTTCTGTATTTGGAAATAATGAGGGCCTTATTTTCTGCATTTGGAAATAGGAAGAGCTGGTTCCTCCTTGAACAGACTCCGAGTGTTGAACGTTGAGTAACTGATGTCAGCAGACAGTGCCGAGCAGAACTGAGCTAAGACATGCTTTACAATAAATATTTATGATTCCTCCAGTAGTTCTTGCCTTTTAATGTATGGCGTTTTCAAAATGCTTATAGCCTGCGCCCTGATGGATGCGTCTGTTTAGAGAACTATAGACACGGCATCGGTACCTGGTGATTCCCACCGGGGCATTAAGCTAAACAAAGAAAATGAATGCGTTCCCAACCACAGGCACAATTTACAGCTCTTGGAATAGAAGCTGACATGGACTGCAGTGAGGTATGTGTTGGGAGGGTGCATTTGGACTCATTCAGAGGCTTTTGCTCATGTCAGGTTTTTATCTGAAACTGGAGCCTGCATCTCCCCCTAACTCCACACACCTGAGTAAAAACTTCAGCGCTGTGCACTCAAAAAGAGACCGGAGTCTGGCTGTGGTAAGACGACTCCTCAGAGACCTCAGCCTGAGCTGGTGGCTTCTGATGTGGCAGACAGACTTAAGGCCTGGGCTTGTCGGGTATTGTTCTGATGACAACCGAGAAGAGTGAAGAACAGAACAGCACCTTCTTTGGCTCAAGAATAGCCACTTTCATTTAATAGAAATAAATTTTTAACAAATTAAATAATTTTTCAACTTGATTTATAAATTAGACATTTCGCACATGTACTTAAAATAGTTTCAGAAATCTTCTGCTCCAAATATAAATCATGTTTCTGTAATTTTTTTTTTATTTGAGAGTGTTTCATATAATCTAGGCTGGCCTTGAACTTACTATGTATCTGAGGATGACCTTAAACTTTTGATTCTCCAGCCTCTACCTTCCAAGTGCTAAGATCATGCCCCTATAGCTGGTAACCTGGAAAATTTTTATTATGATAATGTATATAAAATACAACATCTATAATCTTAACTATCTATCTGGTTATTTTAATTAAAAATGTTGGTGGATGGTCAAATGTATGTCTCTGCACCACATGTATGCCTACTTCCTTCAGAGGCTTGAAATGGGCATCAGATTCCCTGGAACTGGAGTTCCAGATAGTTGTGAGCCACCATGTGGATGCTGGGAACCGAACCCAGACATTCTGTGAGAGCAGTTAGTGGTCTTGGCCACTGAGCCATCTCTCCAGTCCCTGGTGTGTGTGTGTGTGATTGAGAGAGAGAGAAAGTCCTCCTGCCTCACCTCCCTATCCTGTACCATCACTAATTGTGTCTTTAAAAATTTATTTTCATGCCAGGAGGTGGTGGTGCACACCTTTAATTCCAGCACTCAGGAGGCAGAAGCAGGTGGATCGCTGTGAATTCAAGGCCAGCCTGATCTACAAAGCGAGTTCCAGGATAGCCAAGGCTACACAGAGAAGCCCTGTTTTTAAAACCAAAAAAGTCATAAAGCAAAAAAAGCCAGCTTACAAATCACAATCCCAGAGAACTTAGACAACAATGAGGACACTAAGAGAGACTTACATAGATCTAATCTACATGGGAAGTAGAAAGTAGATAAAGACAAGATCTCCTGAGTAAATTGGGAGCATGGGGACCTTGGGGGAGGACTGAAGGGGGAGGGGAGGGACTGGGAGGGGAGCAGAGAAAAATGTAGAGTCAATAAATATCAATTAAAAAAATAAAAATAAAAACCAAAAAAGTTTTTTTTTCCACAAGTCAAGATTTTGCTGTGTAGCCCAGGCTGTCCTCCAATTTGTGACAACCTTCCTGTTTCACTAAGATAACAGTCCTCAGCTGCCACACCTTTGTCCATTGTGTGTATGGATACAAATGTGTGTGTTTGTGTGTGTGTGTCCAGAGGCCAGAGATGCAATCTGTTAGCACAGGTGACCTCCTTGCTTATTATGTCTCTTACTGGCAGGCTTATGCTGGAATGACTGTCCTGTGAACGCCACCTATACAGGTATACACACACACACACATACACACCACAAAATGAAGTGAATCTATGAAATATAAAAATGACTAAAGTAAGGGAATCTGTTAGTATTTTAATTAAACTTCAAAGTGAGCGAAATTACAGGCCACGAGGCAATTTAAGAAACCAGAGCTGCCGGTCTAGTCAGTGCGAGTGCTGGAATGCTCACGACTGTTGCTAGCAGGCTCCAGCCCCACCCCTTGGCGGCAGATCGCCTAATCTGAATTCCTCAGCATGGTCCGGGAAGCCACGGCCATGTGGGGTGGCCCATCACAGTCTTTGTTATCAGCAGGAACCCATCTTCTTTCATCTCGGAAAATTACATCCTTTCTGCTAAGAACGGACACAAAACCACGGCGTGGTAATTGAATCCCACTCAGCCCTACAGGACTGAGTGAAAGCGGCCCAATCAGCCCCTCTTGAGTTACACTCCTATTCATGTGGCTTTTAAAAATTGTTTTTAGCTCTCACCCTACCTCTGACAATCCACAGGTTTTGTTTAATTCCTAAGAGGTGGGGTAGAGCCATCTTGAAGGGCTTTTAAAAACTTAAAAGCCGCCCAGTCAATGCCGCATGAAGGGCATCAGTCTGCCAAGACCCTGAGAAACGGGTGTTATTCGACTGGGTTTTTAACGTCTCCATGTTTCAGATGACCACAGTTAGAGAGCTGGCGATGTTCAGAGGAAGGATCCGACCTCGATTCTAGTTGACACGACCCGCTTTCTGCGGCACTTTATGAGCTGCTTGATTCAGAACTCCCGAGACCCCCACACCGACGTCTTCCGTTTCAGTCCATTTCCTGGTGCTAGAACAAAATACCCAGGGTCAGGAACTTGATAAGGAATAGACATTTATCTGGATCACCATTCTGGAGATCAGAAAGGCAGACCTAACCCGCCTAACCCCTAGCAAAAGCTTTCTTATTGCATCCTGACAAGACAGAGAGCGTCACGTGGTGAGACAGCTAGCTCAGATCCAGCTAGACTTCCACAGTCATCAGGTCTCAAGACAGAGAAGTTCCGTTTGGCCTTTTTAAGGTTAGGGAAAACCTGACTTTAGAGACAGAAGAACCTTCACTCCCCTCCACCCCCACCTTGTGGTTAATGCTTCCGTCCTCCTCCCTGCCAGACCTTGCTGCCCAAGACATCCCTTGCGGCTCAAAATCTCTGTGGCATCTTCTAGGAGAGCTTCACGCATCAGACATCTTCCTTCTTATACAAAACTTCAGGGTCTTTCGTCTGTTTGCTAATTTGTTGGAATTTCAGAGGTAAAGCCAAGAAAAGAAAGGAAAAGAGAAGTCAGTTCTAAACAAAACACCGAGATTATAGACGCTAATATAACACACTAACGGTTAACACAGAGGCTGGAGATTGCGCTTGCGTGTACATGTGAGGACCCAAGTGGGATCCTCACAGTCAACACTGGAAAGCAGGGCCTGGCAGCATACACTCGCAAGGGAGCAAAATGAGGGAGTTGCCTCTTTATGTCTACCATGTGGGTCCTGGGGACTGGACAACCAGTATCTTTATCTGCTTAGTCATCTTTTTGGCCCCCAATTTTTTTTTTCTTTTTGAGGTTGGATTTTGCTAAGCTGCGTAGCTGACCTTGAACCCTCAGTCTTGCCCCAACCTTTCAAGCAATAATCTAATCCTGGTCTAGTATTTAACTTTAAAGTATAATTTTAATCATACAGTCATAATATTACAGCCTCTCCAGCATGTGGACAGCCAGTATTGGACTATGAAAGCTGATCAAATAAAGAACCCGTGGAATATATATCCACCCTATCAGCTCTGTTTTCTAGAGTAGGGGTTCTCAACCTGTGGGTCGCAACCCTGAGCTCAGATGATCCATTCACAAGGATTTCCTAAGACCACCGGAAAACACCGGTATTTATATTATTATTCATAGCAGTAGAAATTACAGTTACAAAGTAGTAACAAAGGACCCCGTTAGGGAGGTTGAGAACCACTGCTCTAGGAAGCTTTAGCGAATACATCTCCACTAGAGTAGAACCCTAGAGGGTGCTGTTGTTTCTTTTTGCTGTACAGAAGATTGATAATAACTGTGCTGGCTGCTTTAATGTCAACTTGATACAAGATATGGTCGTTTTGGAAGAGGGAAATTCAGTTGAGAAAGTATCAGCCCCACATGGGCCTGCCGGAAACCCTATGGTACATTTTCTTGATTGATGAGGGAGGGCCTAGCCCGGCTGTGGGCAGTGCTACCTGAGCAGGTGGTTCTGGGTTCTATAAGAAAGCAGGATGAGTGAGCCACAGGGAACAAGCCAGTCAGCAGCACCCTCCCTGGCTTCTGCATCAGCTCCTGCCTCCCGATTCCTGCCCTGCTTGAGGTCCTGCCCTGCCTGCCCCCTGTGATGGAGTGTGACCTGAAAATGTGAGATGGAATAAATGCTCTCCCCACAGCGACAGAGCCCTAACTGAACCATAACTTGCTGTGCTTTCTGAGGCGTTTCTGGCATGTTTGGCGGAGATCTTTGAACACTTTCTTGATCTTGTAAGGGGAGAAATTTTAAAATGCTTCAAGAGAAAACAAAGATAAAAATGGGTACAATCCGTAGGGTGTTATTTCTTGCCCTAATCATTCGGGTGATCCCCTCAGCTATTGTGTTTGTGCAGAAGAACCTCTTGGTGGATCACTTGGGGTTGAGGAGAGGGCTCAGTCAGTAACGTGCTTAGCTACACAGCATGAGGGCTTGAGTTCAGATTCTAAACCCCCACGGACGAGCTGGCTGTGACAGCACACACGCAGCTCTGGTGCAAGGGGGCAGAGAGGCAGGTTTCCGATGATGGCTGCCAACCCCACCTCGCACAACCAGCGAGCTCCAGATTCCTTGAAAACTTTGACATCTTGAAAACTTGACATCTGGCCCCCACACTCACAGGTTCACACACACTCATGCACATACATGTACATACACATACAAATCTCACCCCCAGCACACGTGCATGCGCACGTGCCCACGCACGCACGCACGCGCGCGCACACACACACACACACACAGAAACCACTGATAGATTATCTGCATTCATGTTCGACAATGATCTGCATCATAACAACTGAGGCAGACACAGATGTCAATATCTGGCCTCCACATGCACACGAATTCAAGCACATTTACATCCATATAATGTGTATATGTGTACACTCACACACACACACACACACACTCTCACACACAGAGTGGGAGATTATTTGCAGCAATGTGTGAGAGCGCTCTTCTTCCTAACTGGCAGATCTCAAAGGGACACATAGAACTGTCAAGCATCTGTGATTGCAGGCTGAGCCATCACGATTAGGAAGGCTGGTTTTTTTTGGGTCAATGGAGTCAACAAAGCCCAAGGAGTCACAGGGCTGTTCATTAGTTGGAAAAAGAATTTGGTACTTGTACAGCGCTGGGTGTTTGCAGCCGCTTTGTGGCTCTGGTTTGTCAATGCTCCTCTTTCATACTCTTGATGAGTACACACGGCTGTATTCATTTGACACGGATGACAAATGGCATTTGAATTCACCAGGTTGAAAGGTCAGCCCTGGTCTCTATTAGCCAGTGAGGCTTCCTCAAAGTGTCTCAGTCATGAGGGCACAGCTGGAATCCCTGAGTGCAGTGGGCTGCATCCCACTCAGTCTTCACAGATGCTGGATTCTGCACGGCCTTGCCTTGGGTTCCTGGTGCCTAACTCCATCTGGGTACTGATAGAGGAAACCACATGCTGCCTAGCACGCTGACTTTCATCTGGGAAGGGGTTCATAATAACAGCGTAAGAGTATGAAAAAGATCTATTTCCTGAACCCAAAGAAAAGGGCTCATTCTCCAAGGCATTGTGGTGTGAGAACAAGTCCTTTAGCCAAGCATACATCCTGAACTGTTAGTAGGGGCACAAAAACACCTCTTTACTTCTCCTGGAGGAACAGGATCTGGGAATTGCCCATGGTAAGATGGATGTTTAATTCAAGTAATGACGGGCCCAGCAGCCTCTGCATATCTATGAACCTAGTACAGAAGGATTTGTTACACTAAGGATTTGTGGGTTTGGGTTAAAGTAATGGTCTGACTCCTAGGTGCTTGGATCTAGGATGCCTTTTTCTGTCTCTGTGTGTGCTTACAAATGCCATGTATGCATACAGAGAAGCACAAAGGGACCAGAAAACATCAATCCACACTCTATCCACTTTGCACTATTTCTGATTAGGATTTAATTTTGTTCTATCTGTAATAAAACAAATCATCACCGATGTTGTTGGTTTTATACTTTCTTTTTGTTTTTGTTTTGTTGTTTGAGACAGGGTTTCTTTGTGTGTCTTGGAGCCTGTCCTGTATAGCTCTCTCTCTCTCTCTTTCTTTTCTTTCTTTCTTTTTTCTTTTTTCTTTTTTTTTTGAGACGCAGTTTCTCTGTGTAGCTTTGGAGCCTGTCCTGGAACTTGCTCTGTAGACCAGGCTGGCTTTGAACTCATAGAGATCCGCCTGCCTCTGTATCCCGAGTGCTGGGATTAAAGGTGTGTGCCACCACTGCCCAGCTAGTTTTCTTTTCTTTTCTTTTTTTTTTTTTTTTTGAGGGACTCATCATATAACTCAGGTTGGCTTCACCCTTACAGTCCTCCTGCCTCAGCTTCCTGGGTGCTGGAATAAGAGAGATGAACCACCATATCTGGCTCTTTGAAGATCTTCCATATCATAAAGAAATTAGAAATAAAATATTATAAAAATAAAATGAAATAAATTTTTTATAGACTTCTAAGTGCCAACTGACAAAAATAGCTGATAAACTGATTCAAGAACTAATTCTTCTCACTTGCTAAGGGCCTTTCTAGTCCCTCTTTCGGCTGTATTAAGACCTGTTTCAGCTGAATAATTATTTACTTCCTCCTTTCTGCAAGCTATGACATTGAGTAACCTAAACAAAATGTCTATTGATAATTATCTTGAAAACTATGGTAATTAGTCACATGTACTTCTGTTATAGATATACAATGAAGTCATGAATCTATAATAAAAACTCTACAATCAGATTTTCCCTTTATTAAGTATTTAATAACATGTTACATTATACATATGTTTTATTTACATCTCACTATGTTAGTAAGATGTAAAATATTTTGTATCTAATCTAATTTTCCCCGAGACCAATGAGATAAATGTAAATATGGCATTGATATTGTAGACATGATTCAGAAAGGTCAGGTTACTTGCACAAGCTCCCACAGCCTGTAAATTGCAGAGCTGGGATTCAGATTCACATCCTCTGGTTCCAAAGTCAGCTCTGAAACATGCTGGTGTACTACATCCATGGCAGAGTAAACCATCCCCTGCATCTGAGAGGGCAGGACCTGATGCTGGGCTGCATCCATGGTAGAGTAAACCATCCCCAGCATTGAGAGGGCAGGACCTGATGCTGGGCTGCATCCATGGCAGAGTAAACCATCCCCAGCATTGAGAGGGCAGGACCTGTGGAGTGTGTGTCTATGCTCTGCAGCAGGTACTCTCCATGAAGTATTCCAGGGAGCACCTTTCTGGCCTTGCAGGTGCTGAGTGAACAAAAGAGGCAGGTAGATGACTCAGCAGGTGGAGGCGACTGACACCAAGTGGAAGATGAGAACCAACTCCAGTGAGTTGTCCTCTGACCCCTACAAGTGTTCCACGACTTGTGTGTCCCCTGTTTCCCGACACACGTGCGCGTGCACACACACACACACACACACAAAGCAAAGTTTGAAAAAAATAAAAAGACCAGCAGAAGGTAATGTCCGCTGCAGGAATGATTTGCCAGCAAACTCATCAGGCAAATCCTGATCTCACTGAGATATGAGATTGTGAAACAGAAATCCAGATGCTGTTTGCTCGTGTGGGAATGAGGAGACTCTGGCTGAGAGACTCCACACATCTGTTCGTCATACATCAATGGGCGAGTGGAACTTTCCAGTGATGTGCGTGCTGAAAAACAAGTGTAAATCACAAATAACCTAAAAAATGTGTACTTAGTCTGGCAGTGGTGGCGCACACCTCTAATCCCAGCACTTGGGAGGCAGAGGCAGGCAGATCTCTGTGAGTGCAAGGCCAGCTTTGTCTACAGAGTGAGTTCTAGGACAGTTAGGGCTGCACAGAGAAACCCTGTATTGGGAAAGAAAACAAAAACATGTGCATTTGTCCTTTCTGAAGAACCTGTGGATGATGACTCTGGGCAATTTTGAATTAACCTCAGTCTGTTTTCTACACACAAAGTACATCCTACACACAAAGATGCAAGAGATTCAGTTCAGCACAGTTCTCTGCATTTTACTTTTCAAATTAAACCAAAGTAGAAAATCTTAACACTCCTTTGATTTTGAAGAAATTCTCTCTCTCTCTCTCTCTCTCTCTCTCTCTCTCTCTCTCTCTGTGTGTGTGTGTGTGTGTGTGTGCGTGTGTGTGTGATGCTGTTTGTTTGAGACAGGGGTTCTCTGTGCATCCTTGGCTGTCCTGGAACTCGCTCTGTAGACCAAACTGGACTCGACCACATAGATATCCTCCTGTCTATGCCTATTTATTCTTTCTTTGACTTTGAGCAAATTTTGTTTTTAAAATTGCCTTGAGATTCCATATGACCCAGTCAGAATTGTTATCAAGAAGACAAATGACTGCTTCAGCTGGTCGTAGATGGGGTAGATGTTGGGGCAGGCCAGCTGGAGGGGACTGGTCCTGTGGAACTGTAATTGCAGGATCTCCATGACTAAGTGATGGAGGAAGGTCATTGGTTAATTAATAAAGGAACTGCTTGGCCCTCATAGGTTAGAACATAGGTGGGTGGAGTAAACAGAACAGAATGCTGGGAGGAAGAGGAAGTGAGCTCAGATGCAGGGCAGCTCCTCTCAGAGCCAGACGTGATGCAGCCAGCCGCCAGGTCAGACATGCTGAATCTTTTCCAGTAAGCGCACCTACTGGTGCTATGCAGATTATTAGAAATGGGCTAAATTAATACGTGAGAATTAGCTTAGAAGAGGCTAGATATAATGGGCCAGACAGTGTTTAAAAGAATACAGTTTGTGTGTTGTTATTTCGGGGCATAAGCTAGCCAGGCGGCCGGGAGATGGGTGGCAGGAACGCAGCCCACAACTCCCACAACAACTAAGGGCATCAACAGGATACCCAAGAGGAGTTTGGTAAGGGTCCAGGATTGATGGTGTATCAGAATCTAGAGGCCTTGAACCAGGCCTTGAACCTCTAGCAGGGCAATGAACATTTTCAGGTAAATCTGTTTGGACAAAAGAGCATACTGCATGTCTACTGAAGCTCCCAATACCAGCAAGACAAATGAAGAGGGGATTAAAAGGCAGGAAAGACAGATAATCAAAGTGATTTTTAATTAATATTTTTATTTTCTTGGGGGTTGCACTGCAAGGATGAAGGGCAGAAATGGAGGGACTGGGAAATGAGTAGATTAGGGTGCATGATGTGAAATTCCAAAAGAATCAATAGCAAAATTATGTTTTTTTTTTAATAAAGAAAGAAAATGATAATGAATGCTCAGGAAAAAACTGTAAACATTATGGCTCAGATGGGAAGGTATCCTGGCAGTCGGGAGCCAAGAAAAACCACAAAGTCACTGAAAGTGTAGTAGTTTCCAGCTCTACTTCAGGGAAAGGTTTCTCCAGTGCAAGTGTAACAATGCTGCTCAGGCAGGGGGAGTTTTCCTGGAAAGTTGTTAGTTTCTTTCCATTTCACTCTGCTCCACTCTGTTCCAGAGAAGTGTTACAGCCCTGCTCAGGACCAGGAGGTGTCACAGCCCTGCTCAGGACCAGGAGGTGTCACAGCCCTGCTCAGGACCAGGAGGTGTTACAGCCCTGCTCAGGACCAGGAGGTGTCACAGCCCTGCTCAGGACCAGGAGGTGTTACAGCCCTGCTCAGTACCAGGAAGTGTTACAGCTCTGCTTTGCTAGGGGAATTTCCCCAGCAAAAATCTAACAGTTCTTCTCTGCTCCTCTCTTCTCCGCTCTGGTGAAAGTTGTTACAGCTGGGCTCCACTACAGCAGAAATGTCACACCACACAACAAACCTCACTCAAGAGATTTATTGGAAAGGAAGAATCCAGGAGGGTGGCTGCCTCTAGGGTGAGAAGCAGTGACAGTCTTTAGATAGGATAGATCCTCAGAGGTAGGTTGTAAATAGGTTTTAATACAGTGAAAGAAACAAAGTCTGGCTATTAGGGTAAAAGATCTAGTGCAGAGAGGAGAGAATTTGCTGAGCATCTGGGTATGGCAATTAGAATGTGGGCTGTAAAATGAGAATGTCTTGTGTTGTGTGAGAGGGGCCCAGGCTTCCGAGAGTCTCATCAGCTCAGCTATTTCCCTTGGAAATATTGGAATTGTTCATTTGGTGCTATCGGCAGTGGACAATTCCTATAGCTGTGAGAACACGAGAGGCCTCTAGCAGGGCAATAATATGGTCTGAGTTGGTTATGTTGTTACTTTTGTTATTTTTAACCTGTGCTCCTTCCACATAGCCACATTTAACTGGAGAATGTGAAGAGCATGCTTGGATTCTATATAAAGGTTTAGGGGCTACCCCTCTGCTAGTTGAAAGGTGTGAGTAAGAACTATTATTTCGGTCTGTTGGTTTGTGGTTTGGGCTGGAAGGGCCTGTGCCTCAACCACTAGAGTGTCTGAAATGACAGTATATCCTGCTTTGCATGTGACTTCATGTAGGAAGGAGATGCCATCTCTGTACCATGCATAGGTGTACTGAGGTAGTGCTCCTTCATGCATATGTATAGGATACGGTAACACCTCCTTTAGGGTCTCAATCAAGAGCAAGAGGAGAACTATTCCAGGATTGGTCAGAAGAAAAGACTCGAAATTGAGGGAATACTAGAGGTAGAAAAGCTTTAGCAGAGAGAGGGGGCAGGAAGAAGGGGCAAGGAGGGATAGGAGGGTCAATCAAAAGGACGGTGCTGGAAAAGGCCACCAGGAAATCGGATCCCTGATAAACTGATGCAAAAATAATTTTTTAAAAAAGAGCTTGAGTAGAGGTACCTCTGTGGGTGGAGGAAAGCTGTCTCAGAGGCCATGGGTTATTAAATTAAATCCCAATTATGGCTAGGCCCCCTCCCTCTGAGTTGTTGATCAGGAAGGTCTCTGAGTTCCCAAAACGCTACAGGCTCTTGCCACCCTTGTTGGTCACCCACTAAAACTAGATGGTAAGAACCTATTGCCGAAGCACCACAAACTCTGGTTGCAGGGCAAAGAGTACTTAAGCTAGAACGAGCTTGTCCCCAGTTGGTCAGCCCTCGCAGTATTTGAACATCCTATGAAGCCTGCTGGGAAGAACTGTCAACTGTCTGCCTCAGCTGTGGACTCAGTATGCCACAAACCAGGTGCCAGTCAAGGTGTACCCACTGGTGCAAAGTGGCAAGTCTGCTGTGGGTAACCAACTGCTTCTAAGAGGATTTCTGTTTGGTTCTCTAAACCCATCAAAGCCTGTGGCTAGGGAGATCATAAGCTCTAGTGGGGAAAAGCGTTGCTGCTTCACTAAGTGGACACGAAGTGTCCATCAAATCCCTTTCTGCACGCCCGTGTATGTGGCGCTGCTGAAGGCTCTGCTCGGCGAAGTTTCTTTACGCAGTGCCCACTGGTGACTGTGGAGACAGACAGCTGGGCCAAGTGCAGAGAATGAAGGACTATGAGTGCCCAGCTGTCAATGGGACATCTATGTCACCCCTTCCAAGGCTCAGGGAACCACATGAAAGGGTCAGAGAGAATGAAAGAGCTGGAGGAAGGGGTGGAGTGAAGCGGTGTGGAATGGGAATGTTGACTTCCAGGAATGACAAGGCCATAACACTTGCACTCATAGCAACCATGGTTACGCGCATATAAGGTCTGGACAAGACTGGGGCCTGTTAGTGTCCTGTCACAGAAGGGGAAGGAACTCATTGGGCCTGACCCCTTTTGTCTGCACTTTATGTTTGCTGAGGAGGGGGAGACATTCTCTTCAGTGATACAGCCACAGGTGCCCATGCTCCTGCAAACATACCTAGGGAAACTCGTGCTCTCTCTCTCTCTCTCTGTCTCTCTCTGTCTCTTTCTCTATCTCTGTCTCTCTGTCTCTGTCTCTTTGTCTCTCTCTCTCTGTCTGTCTCTGTCTCTCTCTCTGTGTCTCTCTGTCTCTGTTTCTGTCTCTCTCTCACTGGTTACTGTGGCCTCAAGTGAGTCTGAAGGTCACGCAGAGCTGGCTTTCTAAATTGCCTTTCCAAATTCTTTGCTTTTCCTAAATTTTTGTAATTTCTACAATAAACCCCTCCCTCCATCCTCCTCTCCCACCCTCTCCCTCCCGCCTACTTGCCTCCTTCTCTGAAACAGCTGTCTTTCTCTTGGGCTGGCCAGGAACTTGCCCTGATGCAGAGGATGACCTTGAACTTTCTAACTTGCCACCACTTCTTTAGAACTGGACCAGGGCCACCACACCTGAGTTTCTGCCATCAGACCCACGTGTGACAGGCAGCCAGCCACTCTAGCGAATGAGCACAGCCCCGGACCTTCATATGAATAGGAATCAATTTACTGATCTCTGTTTTAAAAGAGCAGGCTGGTTTATCATTAACTTTCTTTTCTCCCTCCCCCCTCCCTCCCTCCCTCTCCCTCCCTCCTTCCCTCTCTTCCTCCCTCCTTCCCTCCCTCCTTCTTCCCGTTTTTTCTGTTCTTTTCTTCCAGTTCCAGGAACTGAATTCAGATCACCAGGCCTTGGGTAAGTGCCTTACTCAAGGAACCATTTTGCCTGCTTACATGCTGGATTTTGAATAAGGCTGGCTAAATTATAGAAACAATTACAGAGGTGTTGACAAAATCCCGAATTTTTCTTATTTCATAACATGGTAAGTCTCTCCATGTGTTTATATCTGCTCTCATTTCTCCCAGGAATATAAGTGTTCAGATTACAAATATTGCTCATATTTGCTTAAGCTAATTCCAAGATATTTCATTTTGGGATGCTATTTTATTTCTTCGTTTTTGAGACAGGATCTCATGTGGCCCAGGTTGGCCTGAAAATTACTATGTAGCTGAAGAGAACCTTGAATTCCAGATTCTCCTGGGCTTGAACTCAGAGATCCCGCCTTTCCCCCTCGGTATTAGAGGTGTGTGTTACCAATGCAGGGCTCAAATTTCGGCATTTTCATTGGTAGGGTGAAGAATGACAACTGAATCTTGCATGTTACTCTCACACCTACAGCACGCTGAAGTCACTTCGTTCAAAGCAGTCTTTCATAAGACTCACGTTCACAAATCGTTAGATCTTGGCAACTCACTGGCTGCAGTGGTGAGAGGGGACCCCATCCCCTTTTCTAAGATAGACTCTTTCTTTTTAGTCCTCCTGCCTCAGTCTCCCACATCCTGGGATTCCAGGCGTTCATCACTGTGCCCCACTCCAGAGGGGCCATTCTTGCTTGTTCCTGAGTCCAGAGAAAGTGTTCAGCATTTATGAAGGTTTGCTCCTCATGACCAGTAACACGCTGGGAAGGTCCTTCTGGCTCCTGCATCTGTGGGAATGTTTTCAAGGATCCTGTCAATTACTTTTAAAAATTTTATCGAGACAAGCATAGATTTTATTTTTTAAATTTCAAAGTACATATCAGAAAAAAAGAAGAAATTTTACCTACAACAGAGGCAAATGTTATGGAATAATTTTTTTGTACACTGTGAAGATGTGTTTTTGACAAGGCGCCTTCTTATTGGTTTAATAAAAAGCTAAATGGCCATTAGCTGGGCAGTAGGTATAGGTGAAGAAGCCAAACACAGAGGACGCTGGGAAGAAGAAATCAGGGTCACCAGAGGTGCAGAGGGAGCAAGACATGCTGGAGGACAGAAAGCCATGAGCCACGTGACAATTCATAGACAAACAGAAAGGGGTGAAGTCGTAAGAGCCGGTTAGTAACACGCCTAAGCGATGACCAAGCTCTTAATTAATAAGTCTCTGTCTCGTGATTTGGGAGCTGGCTGGACGTCAGATAAAGAGTGATCAGCTAATTAAAATGGCATGATAACTATACACATGCACGCCTTTAACCAAGCTTTACAAAGGCATCTCCAAACACTGATCAATAATAAATTAGCGAATACACAGCTGCATCCTCTCGATGTTCCTTATTTTAGTTATTGAAGGTGTGTACTGTGATGCTCTTCTATGCATAGTGAAATGATCGCTACGGTCACACGAACTGGCATATCCATCATTGCATATTTCATGTGTGTGGTAAAAGCTCCTTCAGCTCACTGTCTCCACAGTGTTCAGAGTTAAGAGGCAGGATGGAGGCTAAAGAGACAGCTCAGTGCTTCTGAGAACTTGCTGTTCTCGCAAAGGACCCAGGTTTAATTTCCTAGCACCTACACGGTGGCTCACAACCACCTGTAACTCCAGTGCCAGGGGATCTGGTGCCCCTTTCTAGTTGCCAAGGACAGCAGACATGTATGAGGTGCACACAGACACTTAGATAAACAACATAAAAAATAAAAATAAATATTTGAAAAAAGAAGCATCATGGTTATTTATGCACCCTTACTATATTAAACTTTAGACTTACTTATTCATAATTGCAATTTTGTATCCTTTGACACACCTTCCCATCCCCTAGTCTTCCACCAGCCACCAACTTTTTATTCTTATGGTTTGAGCCTACTTTTTAGGCTATAAAAATAAGAGAGATGATACAATATTTTCTTCTAAGATTTTGTAAAAGTATACCACTCTTTCTGTGGGTGTGTGTGTGTACATACGCAAGGTGCACATGTGGGTGTCAGAGGACAACTTTGTGGGACTGGCTCTCTCATTCCATCTTATTCTATGTTCTGTCACCAGGCTTGCTCAGCACCTTTACCCACTGAGCCATCTTCCTGCTCCCCCACCCCATTTTTCTCTTTGCATTTGGTTTATTTCACGTAACATAATGCCCTTCAGTTTTATCCATGCTGTTTGAAATGGCAAGATTTCATTTTTAAAAGTAGAACAACATTGCATACGTCTGTACAAATAGATTTATATGCAAGGTAAGTTTTTCATGACTTGTTCTGCATTTGTCCATTGTGGACAGTTAGGTGGCCTTCACATCCTGGCTGCAATGAGCACTGTAGTTATACTCTGTGAAGGGCGACCTATGTTTTCTTGGGTTGTGTATCAGACAGTGATGTTGGGTCATCTTGCAGCTTTACATTCTGATCAATATTCAATCTGCTTTCTTGATAGACTATTCCAGCTCTCTTTCATACCAACAGTAGAGAAAAGTTCCTTTTCCTCCACACTCTTCAACATTTGCCTTCTTCTGTTTTGTTTTGTTTTGTTATTGTTGTTTAAGAGCTATCGAGTGAGAGGTAATATCTCACGAACTTTTTCATATTCTTTTGGGCCTTGTTCAATGATTGACTGGACAAGCAAACAAAAAAATCAGTGAGACTGTAGTAATGTTTAGAAACCACTCAGCCCACAAAAGCAGGTGAGATGGTGCAGTGGGTGAAAGCGCCTGCCACAGAGTCTGACGACCTGGGCTTGATACCTGCCCATGGTATCTCTATCCTCATGGTAGAGAGAGAACCAACCTGGTCCAACACCCGCAATCCACATGGTAGAGAGAACCGACCTGGTCCAACACCTGCAATCCACATGGTAGAGAGAACCGACCTGGTCCAACACCTGCAATCCACATGGTAGAGAGAACCGACCTGGCCCAACACTTGCAATCCACATGGTAGAGAGAGAACCGACCTGGTTCAACACTTGCAATCCCCATGATAGAGAGGGAACCGACCTGGTCCAACACCTGCA
This sequence comes from Chionomys nivalis, assembly GCF_950005125.1. Taxonomy (NCBI): domain Eukaryota; kingdom Metazoa; phylum Chordata; class Mammalia; order Rodentia; family Cricetidae; genus Chionomys; species Chionomys nivalis. Next base: position 52,844,195 of record NC_080101.1, on the reverse strand, counting down.
GTCCTCATGGTAGAGAGAGAACCGACCTGGTTCAACACCTACAACCCACATGGTAGAGAGAACCGACCTGGTCCAACACCTGCAATCCACACAGTAGAATGAATGTGTCTTTTTGAAAGAAGATTCAAACACATTTCTATTTTTAAAATGTTTCTTCTAAGATGCACATGTTTGGGTCTTACTGTGTAAAGAAGATCCGGTCTGACAATGTTGCTTTAGCTGGGCTTCAGGTCTGACTGTCCCACGGAAAAGGCTCCCTGGCCTCTGACTCCTGCCTGTGTCTTTCCTAGGAGCCTCTGAGAGAGGCCAATGGAGAGGAACCTTCAGCTGAGCACACCCCCAACCTCTTCCATCTGGGGACTCTACTCATTTCAAACTGACACTACCTGACACGGGCTTTTTTGTTGAGCCAGAACAGTGCCTCATGCCTTTAATCCTAGCATTTAGGAGACTGAGGCAGGAGGGTGCCATTATTCTCAGATTTAGTGAGTTTTAGGGCAGCCTGGACTAGCAATTCTCTGTCTTGAAATATATAAGCAAGCAGAAAAACAACAACAACAACAACAAAAAATAAAAACCCAACCCAGTAAATTTTAAATCATTCTCCCTTGCATGGCAGCCAACTCTTCATTCTGTACACACAAAAGATAAAATGATATTTGAGTCCCCTCTCTTAGGCATACCAGCCTTTGGAGCTCAGGGTACTTGGTTGCCTTGTGACTTCAATGGTTTGGTGAGTTCTGAGAAGAGCCATGATTATGCAGATGCTCCGTTTTTGTTTTCTTCTTCCACTGTGTGGATCTGTGTTCTCTGATGGCATCCAACAACCTAAGTGGAAACAGAACCTGCTGGAAGGCTTCAAACCACAAAAGGATATTATCTGATTCACATTTTCAACAGCCTCTGGCTGTTTCATGGAAAATGCATTCTAGGGAGGCCCGAGTGGAAGGAGGGGATAGCAAGGAAGGAGTTTGGTCACGACAAGATGGCAGTATGAACTAGATGGTACAAGCAAGAGGAGAAGGGAAGATCTGGGACATGTTTGATTTTATTTATTTATTGAGACAGGGTCTCATGTATCCTAGGCTAGCCTTGAACTTGCTAGGTAGTCATGAGTGGCCTTGAACACCTGACATTAGGATGACACACGGACATTACCCCTCCCAGTTTGTGAGGTACTGGGGACCAATCCAGTGCTTTGTGCATGGCAGACAAGCATTCTACAATCAAGTTGCTTCCCCAGTGCTTAAAAGCAAACTAAGAGACTTAATGAGGAACTAATGAAAGGAATGAGCGGCAGGAAAAGCTAATGACTCTTGGGAAGAGGGACTGAATATTATCATTTTCGCATAGGAGAACAGACCTGGAGAGGATGTGGAGCCGAGGTTCTAGGCTGGATGCGTGGGATGGCTAGTTGTAACTCTTAGTTTTGACATGACCCAGAATCACCACAAAAGAGAACCTTAGTGCGGAACCGTCTAGATCAGTGATCTGGTTAGTTTTGTCAACATGATCATAAGTTAGGTGGGATGAGGAACCTTAGCTGAGAAAACGCCACCAGCAGGTTTCCTGTAGACGAGGCTGTGGGCATTTTCTTGCTTCCTGATTGGTGTGAGTGGTAGCCCCACGGGAAGGTGGTCCTGTATTGCACGAAAAAAGATGGTTGAAAAAAATCAAAGCAACTTTGAGATTTCATCTTATTCTCGTCAGAGTGATAGAGATCACAAAACAACGGGCAGCAAACTCTGAAGGAAAGGGAACCCCATTCACTTTGGTGGGAAATATGTAGTTATATTTTAATTTCAGAAAATAAAAAAAAAATATTAATTAAAAGTACAGGAAGCAGGCTGAGCAAGCTAGTAAGCAGTGCTCCTGCACACCCCGCCTGAGTTCCTGCCTTGAGTTCTTGTGCTGATTTTCCATCATGAGGGACTTTGAGATAGAAGGGGAAATAAGTCCTTTCCCTCCAAGTTGTTTTGGTCATGGTGTTTATCACAGCAATAGAAAGCAAACTAAGACCATGGGGCTGGTTTGCGAGGAATTGTCTTGATTGCTTTAGCTGAGATGGGAAGACCACCCCTCGGGTTGGATCCTGGACTATATTGAGGGGTGGGTCTAGCACAAGTGAGCACACAAGAGTTTATTTCCTTCTGCTGCTGACTGAGGATGGAACGTGATTGGATGCTTCAGGTTTCTGCCCTAACGTTCCCACAACGATGGATTGTGAACTGTGAACTAAAACAAATCTTTTCTTCCCTAAGGGTCGGGTGTTATCGCAGCAGCGGAAATGACGCTACTACAAAATGAGAAGTTCTAGATCAAGTGCCCAGGCCACAGGTGAATTCTGATTTGACCATTTCCCTGTGAAAGTTCAATCTGGCAGCCCGGGGTTGGATGGGATTGCCAAGGGAAGGGATATAAACAGAGCACTGTCCACGACTGAGTCTGGGGACAGTTACCATTGCACGTAGGATGGACAAAGGAACACAAAGGAGACACAGAAACATGGTCAAGGACAGAGAAGAAGACTCTCTTATTGGTCCCTTGAAGGTGATTTTAATCTATATTTGGTAGTTATTAGCTATTAGCCATTTGTTATTTGTCATGTGACTGTGATAGACTACTTGAAAAAACAAAACTAAGGAAGAAGGGTTGCTTTGGGCACAGTTCCAGGGGTGAAGTCCCCCAGGGTGGGGAAGGTGTGGCAGCAGGAGCGTGATGTTTCTGGTCACATCCACAGTCAGGAAGCAGAGAGTACCGAGTGTTTATGCCCAGCCTGCTTTCTCCTTTGTGTTTGGTCCGGGACCCCAGTCCATAGAATGGTGGCACCCATATTCAAAGCGGGTCTTCCCAATTCACTAGACAACCCCTCACAGGCACATCTGAAGTTTCTCTCCTAGATGACTTGAGATTCTGTAAAGCTGAAAACATTAGCCACCATGGGTAACCATCCACAAGTAACGCAACACTGTATTTTGTCCAAACTTTAACTTGAGATAATGAAACTCTATTTTCTCTTTGACGATTAAGAGAGTAGAATTTCTAGTTGCTTCTAGAATCTGAGGCCAGGCTCTTTCTCTGATGCCAAGTAGAAGCCATAAGAGGTAAATTTCTGGAAGGAAGTTCTGGTGTTCCTATTCCACAAGATGAGCATGAGCCGTCCTGAGAAGGTGACATGGTGTCTTGCTGCTGTGTTGTGTGCAGGGACATCTCACTGAAATCTTATTGAGCTTTTCAGTGTGTGTGTGCGTGTGTGCGTGTGTGAGAGAGAAATAGACAGAGACAGAGACATAGAGAGGACCTGCTGTTTCTCTCAAAGTCATTTCACCTCTCCTCTGAGGCACTCGGTCCTGGCCTGGTGGGTACCGGCTGCCATAGACAGTTCTGCTTTGGTTTCTGCATGTGTTATTGTGAAAGAGGAGATTCGCTCTGTTGAGTAAGAGAAATGCGGCTAAAGAAGCATGGTAGCAAAGCTCATCAGCCTCCTCCGTGGGTAGTGACCTTCCTCCTTAACCCCGGAAATGTGTTGTTTTGGGTTTTAAAAACAAACCACAAATCTCACAGTTCTTTCATTTGGCTTTTGAATTGTACATAGACTTAAACTTACTAAGAGACTTTAGAAGTTAAAAAAAAAATACTGTCGTGTTTGGACTTTTGAAAAAAAATTCAGGAAATCAAGAATGCTATTGTAAGGGCTGGGGACACAGTTCAGGTGATAGAGTCTTGCACGTAGCCTGGATTCCATCTCCAGTCCCTCACAAGCTGAAAGTTGTGGTGCTCGTCCTCAGGAGGTGGAGGAAGGATGATGGATGTGTTCAGGACCATCCTAGTCTACACGAGACCCTGTCTCAAAACAAAACAAAACAAAGTAGCGTTTTATTGGAAATGAGAGAATGGACACGGGAGGAGGGGGTTAGTTTTACCAAAGCAGCAAACAGCATTATCTACTGTGCTACTGTTTCCTAGCAACGGTAAAGGGCCACGGGCTTCAACACAACCTAAAACACAGCACTCCTACCCAAAAATCTATCATGAAAACCTAAGAAATGAACTCGGCTAGAATATAGGCCACCGCTGAGTTTCCAAACTATAACTTTTCCCTCTCCTAAAACACATAAATCTGAAACCCATCTTGATCATTCTCTTTGGAACCAAGAACAGCATTTAGATTAGGACAGCTATTTTTCTTAGTTCAGGCACTTCTCTCTTCTTGTGCCGTCTTAAGGATCTTGATTCTCTGTCAAACCCCAGACAGTGGGCTATTAGGACAGCCCATGGTAGGTGGTCCTACGCAGTTGTCAACAACCGCAGAATCTTTTCCTTGTTCTGTCCTTCCACCCCCATCCAGAGAGGGGAGAGACTGGTCGGAACAGAACATTGGCCCTAAACTGAGAAGTATTTTCCCTTTTGTGGAGTGGAACTCCAGCTGTTTGCCAGTATACACCTATAAATTTAGCCCTTCAGACGCTGACGTAGGAGGATTGTGTGTTCGAAGCCAGTGTGGGTTATATAGCAAGACTATGTCTCAAAAACTAGAGCAACAAAAGTATCCATGGCTCAATCTCCTTACACATTGCCTCTCTTTAAGTTACATTGTTTTTGTCCCTTCATGGGCTTGCTTCATTTGAGAGAGTAGAAATAATTAAAATCACAATGGGACCCCCAGCAAAGTTGTGTCTTGTGGTTCTACTTCAAAGTATGTTAGCTCAGATCACTTCATAAGATGTGGCCTGTGAATTTATAAAAAAAATAGTGGTTTGGTTTTTAGAGACTTCATATTTCCAGGTTGGCGAGAAGTGCCACTCTCCCTCTCCTTTTCTGAAGACCTCTTTGACTATGACCTGATTATTGCAGAGAACTAGTTCCTGCCTCACAGCTGTGCAGATTCCCTGGGGAGCCACAGAATGGCTTGCTTTTGCGTGGCACTCCTCGATGACTGGTCCAGTCTGTGAACTGTCTTGCCATCTATTCCTGTTAGTTAGTTAGTTAGTTAGTTAGTTAGTTAGTTAGTTAGTTTTTTAGTCAGAGTCTCTCTGTGTTGTTCTTGGCTGTCCTGGAACTTGCTATGTAGACAAGACTAGCCTCTGGTTCACAGACTTCTCTGCCTGCCTCAATCTCTCAACTGCTGGGGTTAAAGAAAGGTGTGTGTTACCGTACCCAACTTGGCAATTATTATCTCTATTCTAAGTTATGCCAACCCTCACATGGAATTTAGCCCTGTTCTTTAGTTAAGGTATGTTCATACATGTGGTCACACATACACGCACAACCACTTGGATGAATCGTGAGTGTTACAGAGTGTTCTCGAGAAAGTAAAGTCAAACACCTGTTTTACAGGTCAGAGATCCCAGAGGAGCAGAGCTAAGGGTGTGTTTGTGTCTTTGACATTCTTTTTTAGGTGTG